>NC_135542.1:31165047-31504055 GCF_045843805.1 Urocitellus parryii | reverse complement strand
CCAGATGGAGGTCAAGCTGTGTTCTTCAGTCTACACCTTTAATTCATAATTCCCAGATTCTGGACAGTTGGCATGGTATTTTGCCCATACTGTTCTTGCATCAATAGATTATGGAAATGTCTGCATTTGTAGCTGAGTCATAAAGCCCTTTTCTGGTATGCGTGTGTGAGGTACTGAATTTGATTTTCAGCATCACATATGAATAAGCAAATTAAATAAAAGTCCTTCAACAACTGTGAAACATAAAGAAAAAATGAAAGCAAGTATCATTGGTATTTGTGCTTTGTGCTGGGCCAGACACCTTGGACGATCTTGGTAGTGGAGTTTTGTGCTCTGCCCCACAGAGCCATCACTACAGAAGACAATGGGGGCTGCCATAGCACATACTCCCATGATTCTGGACAGTATAGTCCAGTATTCCTATAACAGATCCATACTGCAGGGGGTTGTTGAAATACTTGCTGCAGTGACACAGGCATTTCTAGGGACTCTGGAAAATGTAGTCTGATGGTATGTTGATGCAGACAACACTATGATGGCTCCCTGAAGCTTCAGATTCCAGGAATTCTTGGTATTGTAGTTTTGTGTCAACACAGGCCTCAGTGCTTTCTGGGAGAGCTGCATTCCACTGATTATAATGGGTAGTGCATTCCATCCAAACTAAGAGGACCTCACCATCAAGGCTCCCAAAATATACATACCACAAGACTGCCTGGCCACCTGAGAGAGGAGTCTGGGTAGTGCAAGATGAAGGTCACACATGCAGCTATCCAATAGGAAGTGGAAACTCCCAGAGATTACGTGAACAGCCTCACTGTGGTGAGCTGCAGGCTACACAGGTACTTGGACACATCCCAGAATTCTGGGCAGTGCAATTCACTTCTCAATCCAGTATCCCCTCACCACTGAGGGTCCTAGGAACAGCAGTCCTCTCATTACTATGAGTAAAATACTCCAGTGTTTATTCTGCATGCCCCTGCTGGAAGGACCATGAGAACTGCAGGCCACATATCTACCTTGGTACTGCAAACCTCACTGCAGGCCTCTGGGAACTGCAGGCTTCAAATTCACCAGGGTTAATGAGTAATGTAGTCTGGCTTTCAGCATACATGCCATTACTGTGGGGGCCTCTGGGAGTTGCAGGCTGCACACCCCACCTGGGCAGCACCTCACCCCAGGGACATTTAATAGTGCAGTTATCTGCCCTACAGTCCTCACCATAAAGGCTCATGGGAACTGTCGGTACTAAGGTTTGTTGTTAACACAGTCCTGAGTTTCATAGCAGAGGACCCTAGAAGATACAGCCCCCGGAATGTTGAATAATGTAGTCCATTGTTTTGCTCACTCACTGCAGAAGATTAATGGAGCTACATTCCCTCTAAGGTTGTGGGTAATGCAGTACAGTTATTTTTCCACTCACCACAGAAGGTTATGGAAACCATAGTCCCTGAGCATTGTGGGGTATTGAAATGCATTTTTCTTACTTAATCACCCACACAGGATCCTGGGAGTTGCAACCCCTGAGGATTGTGGATCATGTTGCCCAGTATTGCCTGCACAGCCATGCCAGGAAGACCACAGAGCTGCATATCCCATGTTTTTTTCTAGTACCATGAAGATACTAAGTGGTGTGCTCTACCAGTGCATCCCTGACCACAGAAACTTCTGGGAGTTACAGGTTTTTTTAAAAATTAATTAATTAATTTTAATTAGGTATATATGACAGCAGAATGCATTTTGATTCACTGTACACATTGCAACACAAGTTTACATTTTTATTGTTGTACATGATGTAGTATCACAAATTACAGGATTATAGGGTACAGGCATCCCCAAGGAATTTGAGCTTTGAAGTCTGGTACTTGTAGCCCTCACCCCAGAGGCTCCCTGGGTACTGTAGACACCCAAGGGTTACAAGTAGCATAGTTTGTCTTCTGCCCTTACATCCCTCAGTGCATGGGTCTCTACAAGCTGCATGTCCCCCAGGGTTATAGATAGTTGCCGCAGTCCAGATGCAGCAGAATAAGTGGGGGAGGGGGTGACGAACAACTTGTGTACATTGATACAGCAGGAGTGGAGCCGTTTATCGTAGGACAGGAGCGGTATTTATACATTCCACACAGCTTATCTTAATTAGCATAAACTAGATACATCAATCAACCAATAAGGAATCTCCACACTTAATGGCTCACTGGCGTTACTTCACAAACCACTCCCTCTGGCAAAATGCCAGGCGCCATCCAGACTTGTTTACAGACTCTAACAGATAGTGCAGTGGTAGATTTGGCCCATGCTGCCCTCACTGCACAGTGCTCTGGTAACTGCAGGTTCTAAAGGATCTGGGTAGTGATGACCCTCATAAGCTTTGCAGCCCTCATCTCAGAACCTCTTGGGAACTTCCTGTCTCATTCTTACCAGCCACACCTGAGAACTCTGGGCAGTGCAGTCCATCATTCTGCTACCCAGCACTCACCATGGTGGCTCCTGGGAGATTCAAGCCATGTGCTTTCCATGGTACATGAGGATTTGAGGTAGTGTATCCCAAGGACTGCCTGCCCAGTCAAGAACCCTCCACAGAGTGCTCTGGAAACTGAAGCCACATAACTGCCAGTAACCTCATGAATTCTGAGTAGTGGTTGTTCCGCCTGTGCAGTTTTCATGACATAGACTCCTGGGAGCTATGAGCCCCTGAAAGTTCTAGGTAACATAACCCAGCATTTCCCCCATCCAACCCTCCCTGGGGATCCATAGGATCTGCAGGGCACATACTGACCCTGGTACCCTGAAGATTATATGTACTGCAGCCTAGAGACTGCCCACACAGCCACCTTCATGGTGGCCCCAGAACTTGTCAAAAGGTTCACTCTATGTGAAGAGACTCACCCAGGAAGCCCAGCACTGTTCCTTCTAAAACAAATAAAAAATAAAAACTGTAGTCAGTAATGGAAAGAATTCTTTAATGTTAGAGTCTGTAAACAAGTCAGGATGGCACCTGGCATTTTGCCAGGGGAATATTAGAGTCTGTAAACAAGTCAGGATGGCGCAAAATGCTAGAGGGAGTGGTTTGTGAAGTAAGGCCAGCAAGCCATTAAGTGTGGAGATTTCTTATTGGTTGACTGCAGTATCTAGTTTATATTAATTAGATAAGCCTGTGTGGAATGTATAAATACCGCTCTTATCCTACAATAAATGGCTCCCACTCCTGCTGTATCAAAGTACACAAGTTGTTCATCACCCCCCAGTTATTTTGCTGCAGCCGGACTGCGGCACTTTAATACAGCTATAATTGAAAATACTCATGAGTAATTCCTTAATAGGATATGCCCAATTAATATACTGATTATTCCAGATATTTTAAATAATTTTGTAGTTAGGCACAAATGATTTATGTTCAAAGTAGGAGCACCCATTGTATTTGATTACTACATATTCAGTCTTTTTTTCTTGCCTCCTACTTATTAACAAAAGTAATTTATACTGTTGAATTTCCAAGTCTGTGTTTTGCTTCTTTTCATAGTACCTGGGATTGAAGCCAGGTCCTTACACATAATAGGCACAACATTACCACAGAGTTATAGCCCACCTGCTTGATTCTTATTTTAACAGACACAAATATAATATTTAAACTTAAAGTTATTTTGAATTTTAACACATTAATCTCTCATATTTCTCAAATACTTTAACACTATAAGACAAATGAGTCATCAAAACATAAATAAGAGCAAGCAATGAGGTAAACTTCCCCTTTGCCCTTCCCTTCAGGCTCCAGTGAGACTCCAGATACTGGGCCCTCCCTGTACCATCTTGAGGGGGCATCTACTTTTCCTTTATGTGTCCTTGTATTTGTCTCCAGAAATACATCCAATCCACACATAACACCATGACATGCTATGATGATGAGCAGCCAAAGTCTCAGTAAGGAATACTTCTCTAAAATTAGTGTTGCTAAAATATTACCTGAGAAAGTAAAGAATGTGGCAGAACTTCTTCCTCCACATGCTGGGCAGTACTCAGTAAGCTTTTCCTAATTGTTTCCTCACATAGACCTCAGTCATCCTGAATCCACTGTGGTGTCTCCATGGATAGGTACTAAGGAGAATAAAGCTCTGCTCCTTACCTTAAAGCTCCCAGGCATCCCAAGTTGTGGCAACTTCCAGGTGTGTCCTGAAGAAAAGGGAGTTCTGATCCTCAGTGTAGACATTGCTTCTAGGAATTCCCAGGCCATGGAATCTCCCTGGGTAGCTCCTAAGGAGAAGGAAGCTTACAGAGAATATAGAACACAAGTTCCTAAAGGCAGATGTTCCACCATAGTCAGAGAACATTGCTCCAAGCACCACCTGCTGGCCTCCAGGGGCAGCACATAACATTGGGTACAATTGTTCAGAGCTGCCCCTGTGCCCATGGTGCCAGTCACACTGAAGCTCTGTAATCCATAAGTCTGATAATTCTGGGTCATGATTTTTGAGATCAAAAAGAAACAGAAATCCACCATCATATGTCTGGGTCAAACGGATGGAGGTGGCAAGAAATAAAGTGCATGGCCTATCAATAAAATTCCTCTGATTTCCTATTTGTCAGAAATAATGAATAGAAAACAGTGGAATTAAAAACCTACAATAAGAAAAATTTAAAATATGCTCCACAATTGAAGTACTTGCACATGTAAGTTTTAAATTACATACTTTCAGAGAATCTTGAAATACAACATTCAGATCTCAATATAGTTATGATTAATTTACCTGAAAACTGATTTGCAGATTCACTGCAGTCCCAGTAAAATTCCCCAAAACAAGATGTTTCTAAACCTAGAATAGCTAGCACTGACTTCAAAAAGGTAAACTTCAAGAATATGGTTCCAGAACCTGTCAAAATACTCCATACATAGATTTATATTTGAAACATCAAACTGTAAATTCTAGATGTGCATGACCATATGTTTCATGATAAGGTTTTAAATACAGCCCCCAAATACATTTATAAAACAAAAAATGAAATGTGGACTTTATTAAAACTACTCTCTGAAAAATAATCATATGAAGAAAATTAAAAGACAAGTCAAAGACTGGGTAAAACATTTGGAAAGTATGTGTCTAAATAAACTTGTGTCCAACATATAATAGGAAACTCAGTCATAAGATAACTCAGTGGGTACAAATCTGAATAGACAACTCACAGAAAAGATACAAGAAAAACAAAGAGGTAAAAATAATGCTTAGCATCACCTGTCATGAGAAAAGCACAAACTAAAACTGTGAGATGCACTGCACACCTACTGAAAGGTTAATAAAATAGGTACTTGTCACTCCGTTTTTCTATATGCTTAACAAAACACTGTTGAAATCTTAAGAACTGTTTGCTAATCTTGTTCCCAGAATGAGCTGTCCCCAACTGCCAAACTACAAAATGTAACTTCTCTCCCTGCCCTCTCCAAGGAAAGTATATAAGCTCTGCTTAAGCTGTTCTCAGGGCTCTATCTCTCTTTGTTGTAGACAGCTCTGGGCCCTAGCATGCTGGTCTCCAAATAAACCCTCCCTTCTGCTGTTGCATAAGACAGTCTCTTGTGGTCTCTTCCTCCGACGTTTCGCCAGACCCTTACATTTGGTGCATTGGCCGGGAAATGTGCATCGCCGGACAGGGAGACCTCAACAAGACTCCTTTAGGGGGGTAAGTAAGGCACCTTTTCTTCTTCTACTTCTCCTCCTCCTTCTTCTCCTTTTTGAGTCTGGGTTTTGGCTCAGCGGAGAGCGTGAGCTCTCAGAGCCTTCTGGTTTTTGGCTCAGCGGAGAGCGTGAGCTCTTAGAGCCTTCTGGTTTTTCGGTTTGGGTTGGCAGAGTGTGGTTGCCAGCGGAGAGCGTGAGCTCCCCCTGGCGGTGGTGGACAGACGTGTCCTGAAGCCACAGGCCACGTCTTTCAAGGGACGCCTTGAAAGACTTTGGGAGGGACGGAGGTGCCCTCATCTGGGAGGTATGGAAGTGCCCCCATCTGGTATATTCTGCTGCCAACCCGTCTGGTCTTGCCGGCAATTCTTTCTCTCAGGTTGAATTCACTGTCTGTTTTTAATCTTTGCCTCTGAACTTGTGTTACACGTTTACTGTGTGTGTCTGTGTTTGTGTCACGTTTGTATTGTCCCTGTCTTTGTTCAAGTAACTTTCATTATGGGACAGAGCCATTCCACTCCTCTGTCCCTGACCCTTGATCACTGGACTGAAGTCCGCATAAGGGCTCAGAATCTTTCTTTTTCAGTAAAGCGCCAGACCTGGCAGACTCTCTGTGCCTCAGAATGGCCTGCCTTTGGAATTGGATGGCCTCCAGAAGGATCTTTCTACTCCCCGCTAATGCGAAAATCAGAGATATTGTTTTTCAGCCGGGGCCACATAGCCATCCAGATCAACAGCCGTATATCTTAACTTGGCAGGACCTCTGTGAATCTCCTCCTCCATGGGTGAAGCCTTTTCTTGTCCCTGCTCCTGCTCCTACTCCTCCCCCCACGATTCAATCTCTCAAACCCTCTGCTCCTCCTCCACCCTTTGTTCTCCCTGAGTCTCAAGATTTGACTCTGCAGGACTCTCCTCCCTTTCCTTATCTCCTGCCTTTGTTCCCCAACCCCAACACCCTCTAAGTGATTCCCCTGCTGCTGACTCATCCTCTCCACCATTGGAGGAAGCTGAGCCGGCCCAGTGCCCTCCAGATGACTCCCCCACAGCACACACAGCCCATCCTCCCCTGGAGGAAGCTGGCCCGGCTAAAGGAACTCGCCGACAGCGAATGATTAAAAACCCTGAAGCCCCCGTGATACTTCCCCTTCGTCCTTATGGGCCAATGATAGAGGATGGCCATGGTGGAGAAATGCAAGCCTACCAGTATTGGCCTTTCTCCTCTTCAGATCTATATAACTGAAAAAATAACAATCCCCCTTTTTCTGAGGACCCCACCCGGCTCACAAGTCTGATCGAGTCATTGATGTTTTCACACCAGCCTACTTGGGATGACTGCCAACAACTCTTAGGCATGACAGAGGAACGAGAGAGAATCCTCCTGAAAGCAAGAAAAAATATCCTCGGACCAGATGGGCGACCGACACAACTTCCCCTTGGACCGACCCAACTGGGACCCTAACACCTTTGAAGGTAGGGAGCATCTGTCCACTTATCACCGGGCTCTAATAGCGGGTCTCCAAGCAGCCTCTAGACTGCCAACTAATTTGGCCAAGGTAAGAGAGATTATTCAAGGGCCTGATAAATCTCCCTCTATGTTTCTAGAGAGAATTATGGAGACATATAGGAGATATACTCCTTTTGATCCTCAGGCAGAGGATCAAAAGGCATCTGTTACGATGGCCTTTATTGGGTAAGCTGCCCTGGATATTAAAAGAAAATTACAACGCTTAGATGGATTACAAGATATGACTTTGAGAGATTTGGTCAGAGAAGCTGAGAAGGTATACTATAAGAGAGAAACTGAGGAAGAGAAGGAACAAAGGAGGGAGAAAGAAAGGCAGTAAAGGGAGGATGATAGAAACAAAAGACAGACTAAGGCATTGACTAAGGTCCTGGTCACAACAACAAATAGGCCAGAAGTTAAGAGACAGGGAGACAGAAAGGGATACCTGGGCCCACGCCAAAAGCCACCTCTGGCCTCAGATCAATGTGCCCACTGTAGAAAAAAAGGACACTGGGCCAAAGAGTGCCCTAGAAAGAAACATCCACGCCAGCCAGCCATTCTAACTCTGGAGGATGACTAAGAAAGTCGGGGCTCGGATCCCCTCCCCGAGCTCAGGGTAACTTTTGAAGTGGAGGGGATCCCAGCAAACTTTAAAGTGGATACAGGGGCAGTATACTCAGCCCTTAAGGCCCCATTGGGCCCTCTATCAACTAAAAGGTCTCTAGTTCAAGGGGCTAATGGCAGTAAATATCGGGCTTGGACAACTAGGAGGACCATGGACCTGGGGAAAGGAAAAATCCATCACTCCTTCCTAGTGATCTCAGAATGCCTAGTCCCATTGATGGGCAGAAATCTGCTCACCAAACTCCGGGCCAAAATAACTTTTAACCCTGAAGGCCCCCAAATAAAATTTCTAAATCCTTCAGTAAAAACTCCTATAGTCATGGCTTTAACTATGTCAGTAGAAGATGAACATCAACTCTTCACACCCCCCAAGACTGATCAAACAGGCAAGCTATCCCAGAAATGGATAACAGATTACCCAGATGCCTGGGCAGAAACTGCTGGGTTAGGCCTAGCCGTAAAACAACCTCCAATAATGGTGGAGTTAAAAACCTCAGCCTCCGCAATTAATATTAAACAATATCCTCTGAGCAAAGAAGCTAAAGATGGGATAAGGCCCCATATTCAGAAATATCTGGCCTTAGGGGTCCTAAGGCCCTGTCAATCAGCCTGGAACACTCCCCTGCTACCAGTAAAAAAGCCAGGAACCGGGGACTATCACCCCGTTCAAGACCTAAGAAAGATCAACAACAGAGTGCAGGACATTCACCCCACAGTACCTAATCTATTCAATCTGCTTAGCACCCTTAACCCTGAACAAAAATGATATACTGTCCTGGACTTAAAAGATGCTTTCTTTTGCTTGCCTCTGCATAAAAATAGTCAGTTGCTGTTTGCTTTTGAGTTGGTAGACCCAGAAACCGGAACGTCTGATCAACTAACTTGGACCAGAATCCCACAGGGGTTCAAAAACTCCCCCACTCTCTTTGATGAAGCCCTCCACAGAGATCTCAACAACTTCAGAACTACACACCCCGAGGTCACCCTGCTTCAATATGTGGATGACCTGCTACTGGAAGCCGATACCAAGAGAAACTGTAAGTCTGGGACCCAAGCACTGTTATCCGAGCTTGCTCAACTTGGGTATAGAGCTTCTGCCAAAAAGGCCCAAATTTGCCAGCAAGAAGTAATCTTCCTGGACTATTCCCTTAGGGGCAGTAAACGATGGATCACTGAGCCCAGAAAACAAACCGTTGTGCAGATACTATCCCCATCTAACAAGAGGACAAATGAAGAAGCTAAATTGGCAGCCCTAAACGGAATAACCATGTTAACACTTTCCATACGGGGGAAATATGAGTCAGGAGATTTAACTACATCAGAGCACCCCGACAACTTAACATCTAAGGACACTGACACTGAACTCCTTGACTACACTGAGCCTAGCTTGCAATTTCAGAAAGCCCTACACTATGTTAAAAATGTACATCAACTCACTCACCTTGGTTCAAAGAAACTGCAGGCATTCCTAAAGGATCAAGAACAGAGTTTTCTACTAACCGGCTCACAGCGAAAAAAAAAAAATAGCTGAACGAGTAACAAAAGCCTGTCGGGTCTGTCAACTGGTTAATGCTTACCCCTCCAAGCTTCCTGTAGGTAGGCGCCTTCAAGGAACCAGACCAGGACAATTTTGGGAAGTGGACTTTACTAAAATTAAGCCAGCAAGGTATGGACTTAAATATCTCCTAATCTTTGTAGATACATTTTCAGGATGGATTAAAGCCTTCCCCACAAAAAAAAAAAAAAAAAAAGAAACAGCGCAAATGGTGGTCAAGAACTGAAAGATATTTTTCCAAGATATGGCCTGCCTAAGGTAATAGGGTCTGATAATGGACCGGCGTTTGTGGCCCAGGTAAGTCAGGGGTTAACCAGGACCCTGGGGATTAATTGGAGGTTACATTGCGCTTATAGACCCCAGAGCTCAGGACAGGTAAAAAAATAAATAGAACCATTAAAGAGACCTTGACGAAATTAAGCTTGGAGACCGGCATAAAAGATTGGACTATGTTTCTGCCTTATGCACTGTTTTGTACAAAAAAATACTCCCTCTGTTTCTTTGTGTAACCTCACCCTCTATAAAATTTTCTATGGTTCCCCTCCTCCAGTAAGGGACCTGACCCCAACTCTAAGACCTAACGATTCCTATCACACCCCCTTGCTTGACAGACTTAAAGCTCTTAAAAGAACCCAGCGATACCTGTGGAAACAACTGGCCACTGCCTACCAACCTGGGGACGAAGGGACTCCACACCGATATCAAGTGGTGTGGGAGACTTCGTCTATGTAAGACGACATCAGGTGTCATCCCTAGAACCCTACTGGAAAGGACCATACCAGGTGCTACTTATAACACCTACAGTGGTAAAGGTAAACGGAATCACTTCCTGGATCCATGCCTCTCATCTCAAGCCTGCACCCTGTCCAGACTCTGGCTGGAAATTGAAAAAGACTGGTAACCCTCTCAAATTGCATATTCGCCCTGTGGATAAGGCTATGGACTCTCCCCTTGACCACCAGTAGTCCTAACCCTCATCAGCCCGTACAACAGTGATGGCTAATCACAAATCATGTCAGCTGGCTATAGGCCTTTCCTATTGGGTATCCCTGATAAAAAAATCCCACTAAAATTCCATTAAATCCCTTCCGTACCATAGATAATAGAAACAAACATTATGGATGTAGGGACACGCGAGCCAGATGCAGGTTGGCTAACCTAGATTACTATGTTTGCCCGGCAGACTATCAAAGCCACAAACAGTCACGGCTGTGTGGGGGAAAAACCGACTTCTTCTGTAATTCATAAGGATGTAAACATACAGGGGCTACCTGATGGAACCCAAACCTCCACCGGTTCTCAGATTATTGCCCCCTTGCTGAAGTAACAGGTACTGAGGTATCTCTCCACCCATTCACTCCTCTCTTCTCCTGTCAGTGCCCACACCGGGTCCCACCAGGTCCTCTTACCAGCTAACCCAAAGCTCAAACCAGTTGAGGAGAGCCCTCAGACCCCTATCCAAGATGTAATGAAAATGGCCTTTAAAGTTGCTTTGTCATCACTGAAAACAGGTTACTAAAAATTTAAAGTCCCTCACAGGCTTTTTGGGATACTCACTCCAGTCTTCCCCTCTGCTCTACCTGTTCTACTACTCAAGTTTTTGTTGCTAGAAAAATCCCAAACCCCTTTCCCATTATTCTTTTACATCTCTCCTTCCTCATTCTCAGATCCACAGAACTGCTCTCAGCACTGCCTTCCCCGTCCTCCCCCTCTATACCAGGCCCACAGAAAAGTCTTAACTGACCTTCTCCAGAAGTCTTCACTATGGCTGACTTTAGGACTTTCAGCAAAAGAGTCCCTATAAAAGAGTTCAGTATAGATAAACTTCCTCTTTTCTTGTTTCCCTGTTCTACTTGGCCACTGGCTGGAAAAATCAGCACTCCTAAGCTAGACACTCCCTTACTAGTTTTTCACAAAATATGTGAACAAGGCCTCTGGCCTTGAGCTGGGGCTTCACAGAGATGGCTACATTTCTAAGATAAAAAAGTTATCAACTGGGCTCCATGGTAACAGCTGGCAAGGAAAAAAAAAAGAAAAGAAAAAAATTGTCCCCCTCCCAGGTATCCTTGAAAAGTTAACTTGCCCAGAACAGAGGAAAAAACAGAAACAAAAACTGCTTTTTGTGAACTTCTGCAGACTGTGAACTTCTGAGCCCCTTCCCTTATATGTTGAGTACAAAATTCTGAAACTACCTAAACTTGGGGTTCAGGGGATTAATTGATTACAACAGAAACAATGCCCTCTAAATCTGGTTGCAACCAAATAGGACTGTTTCCTTGTCTTCAGTGCTATCTTAGGTGCCTTGCCTTGTCCGTCCCTACAACAGTATAATTCTATATACTTAAACATTATTCATGTTTTCATAAAATGGTCAACAGATGTAATTAATTGTATAATGGTGCGGATGTTTCCCAGAGTGCTCTATCATGATGCAGGTTCATTTAAAGATCAAATAGGGGGGGCATACAACCCGGTTTCGCTGGGAACCTGTATCCCTCACTTTAGCCATCTTATTAGGAATGGGAATTGCTGCAGGGGTGGGCACAGGGACCACTGCCCTGGTCCGTGGGACACAACAAATGACCCAATTAGAAACAGCAATGGACCAAAACTTAAAAATATTAGAAACCTCCATCACAGCTTTGCAGGAGTCTTTAACCTCTCTCTCTGAAGTTGTTTTACAGAACAGGCGAGGTTTGGACCTCCTCTTCATGAGAGAAGAGGGCCTTTGTGCTGCATTGAGGAAAAAATGTTGTTTTTATGCCGACCATACTGGAGTTGTAAAAAAATCTATGAGTAAATTAAAAGAGTGTCAGCGAGAGAGAGAGGCCCAAAAAGGGTGATATGAGTCTTGGTTCACACAGTCCCCCCGGTTAACTACGCTTTTATCAGCCCTGGCCGGTCCTTTAATAATTCTTACATTGTTGCTAACTCTAGGACCCTGTTTGCTCAACCGTGTAGTTTCCTTTCTCCAAGCCCAAATTGGACAAGTCAAACTTATGGTAATCAGACAACAATATACCCCACTAGCAGACATAAAATGTTACATCCCCCAATGATCACTTTTATGATTAAAAGTATCCAGAAGAAGAAGTGGGGAATGAAAGGTTAATAAAATAGGTACTTGTCACTCCATTTTTCTATATGCTTAACAAAACACTGTTGAAATCTTAAGAACTGTTTGCTAATCTTGTTCCCAGAATGTGCTGTCCCCAACTGTGAACTGTTTGTTAATCTTGTTCCCAGAATGACTGTCCCCAACTGCCAAACTACAAAATGTAACTTCTCTCCCTGCCCTCTCCAAGGAAAGTATATAAGCTCTGCTTAAGCTGTTCTCAGGGCTCTATCTCTCTTTGTTATAGACAGCTCTGGGCCCTAGCATGCTGGTCTCCAAATAAACCCTCCCTTCTGCTGTTGCATAAGACAGTCTCTTGTGGTCTCTTCCTCCGACGTTTCGCCGGACCCTTACACTACTAAGCTGCTATGGTCTTTTCTTAAGAGCAATATCCACCATGAGGAGGATGAGCAGCCACAGGCACTCTCATGCATTGCTGGAGGAGTGCATACAATTCACTATAAAAAAGCTGGCCTTGTTTTCCCTCCCAGTGTTACACACAGTGTCACCACATGATCCTAAAAATAAAAACAACTGCCTTGAAAACACATATCTTGATAATAGCATGCAATTACATACAGTAGTTCTATTCACAATGGCTAAAGAACTTAAGGAATCATAATGTACTTCAGTGGAGGAAAGAATAGCAGAGGTCCCCTAGGCCTCTGCTCTAGTCTACGCAAGTTCTACTATCCCCATTCCCCTTTTCCCCCTTGTGGACCAACTGGAGATTGGTCTACTGTCCATGCTGAACTCTCAGAATAGATTTGTGCCCACCTGTCCCTCCACATTCTTGTGACCCCAGCAACAAGATAACCAGGGTCTCTGGAGATAATTGGTCAATCCCACTTGGCAGGGAAAGAGAAGGTGATGAAAGTGGGTCACAGACCCTCTGCAGAGCAGGAGGGGGACCAAGTTGGCCATTTACACATTCAAGGCACTGATCCCAAGAAGGACTCAATAGAATGTTGAGCCAAGTCTAGGATGGCACCTCAGATGACTAGGACTCCACAGGGACTGAGGGTGGTTGAGTGTGTACATATCACCCGCTAGGTGACTCAGAGGACAAGAATGTGCCTCACTCTCCACCTTCAAAGAATACCAGGTATGTCTGTCAGACCCAGGATGCTTTCATTTAACTCATCTAGGCAAATATACTTAAGTGAAGGTGCCCTCAGATTGATCTGTTGTGCTTTTACCACAATGCTAGGGATCATTCGACTCTAGAGCAATAATCTGAGTCATTGGCTGCACTAATTTATATGTACACAAAGGTGCATGAGAGTTCATTTTTCTCCATATCACACTGCTACTTTTTCAAATTATTCATTCTAATGGGGATGAGATGATGACTAATTATATTTTTGATTGGCATTTCCCTGAAGGCTAATTTTATAGAGCATTTTTCTATGTTTACTGAAACTTTGCATTTCTTCTTTTGAGACCTGTCTACTTAGATGTTTTACCCCCTTTTGAATTGTATTATTTATGGTGTAAAGATTTTTAAGTTCTTGACATAACTTGTGTATTAGTCTTGCATAGAATGACTAGATTTGCTCCAGTTTTATACCCTTTCTTTCCCATCTGGGCTTTTTCTTTTGTTGTGCATCAGCTTTTTGGCTAATGTAATTTTTTTTTATTGTGTGAGTGATTTTGTAATTATGTCCAAAATATCATTCTCCTTCTGAAAATCTTTAATTATTTCCCATGGGTTATTCTTGTAGTTTAGACATTCAGGTCTTTCTCCAAGATGAGGCTCAAGCTTATCATTTACTTATTTATTCATTTCTCTACCCAGCCATTTTTACTTTTCAATTTCGAGGCAGTGTTTTGCTAAGATGTCAAGACTGTCCTCAAACTTGAATTAGTCATAATTAGCCTCCCAAATACTTGGACTTACAGGCATGTGCCATCAAATCTGGTCCCTTGCCAGTTTTTTTTTTTAATCCCCATAGCTGCTGGTCCCCCCCCCCACACACACTGTTAATATATATGTGATGTCAGACCCCAAACTATTAAAAAAAAACACAATTCTAGTGTTAAAAATCTAAATCATGCTATATGAGGTAATATAATGGAGATGCCTGAAAGGGAGGTAGAAAGAAAGAGAAGGGGGAAGGAGGGAGGGAGGGAGGGAGGGAGGGAGGGAGGGAGAGAAAGAGAGAGAGAGAGAGAGAGAGAGAGAGAGAGAGAGAGAGAGAGAGAGATCAACTAGGAAAAAGTGGAAACTTCAGTGTGCATGGCAGAATAGACTTCCAGCATTTGTCAATCAGAGATATGGTCATATCTATTTAGGAAAGTGGGTACACATTTAAGGAAAATGTGAAACATTTTCAAGGGAGATAGAGCAAACCACTATTTTGGTGTGTTATTCATAGTGGGACAGGGTAGGATGGGGCTGCACCAAAGTTGCAGTTGGAGCAGAAATACATGATTTTACACTAGTTTATCCAGGGGTTTCTTATAGACTGGTTATCAGGTTAGTATTTTGTGAGCCAGAATTCTGGCCTACCAAGAATTCTGGATTGCTTAGGAGTTGCTTGTTTTTAATGTCAATTTTTTTTTGGCATTTCCTGTACTGTAGTGATTTATGAGCCTTCTACTTTGAGACTCAGCATATCTTCTTTGTATTCCAAATTCCTATCTCAGGCAAACATAGTCCACACTTCCTTATGGCCCCCAAGAGTTGCTAAAGTAACCATTAAATTTTCATTTGGTTAGGAAAGCAAACGTGACAGTGGCTTCAAGATGGAAATCTTACAAACAACTGCACCCACACAGAGGAGAGCAACTTGCTGCAGTACCCCATCTACCAATGCATGGCTCCCCTAGCCCACTTCCATCTTGGGACACTACAGGCCTCTCAATAGCCCCTCCACACATATTGTCCTCCACCTTGGGCCTGGAGGCAGCAGCCTACTGCAGCACTGCACACCATGGCTTTGCATCTCTGAACAGGTTTCCCAATTCCACAGCATGGCTTGCCCTCTCAGCCCCATCTCTGAAAGTGGTCACCTCCACCACCATCTTGGTTACCTCCACTGCCACAACCACCATCTTTACTTGGGGCAGGTTCCAACTTAGGACACCAGGTAGGGCCTGGAAGCCTAACACCAACATATCTACAGATTAGATGCTTCTGCTGCCACCAACTAGGAACATGGCTGTTTTTATCTGGAGACAACTGTGAGGACCTGGTACACCATCACCAAGGATGCTGCAGGCTTGATTGCACAAAAGGTATCCCTGTTAGCCTACTTCTCATGATTTCTCTTTTACTCTTTGTATGAGCTAATACCTCTGTAATCTCACTCCTACCTCATAAACCCCACATCCTACACCTTTGTCTTTGTCCACCATTAAAAACTATAGACTAGGGGATGGGGATGTGGCTCAAGTGGTAGCGTGCTCACCTGGCATGTGCGTGGCACTGGGTTCCATCCTTGGCATCACATACAAATAAAATAAAGATGTTGTGTCCACCGAAAACTAAACAATACATATTAAAAAAACTGTAGACTCTTATGCAAACCTATGATTTATATTGTAAATATTAATCAAACACATTTCTGTTTATTACAACAAAACTGTAATTGTCCAAATAGGAGTTATATGGTTTGAAGCTGCATATTGTTTGAATTGGGTGGTGTAAATATTTATCTTTTCCTTAAAGTAAAGGTATTGGTAACCTGCAGGGACACCCCAAGATTATAGGATAGAATGTATAATATCTTTGATTCGCACTGCTGGAGAGGTTCGCACATCGACACCAAGAAAAAAATAAGGAAAGAAAGTGCCCCAAACAAACCAAGATGCTACAATAATGGACTATATTGACAACACTGTAGGTGACATGTCAGAGAAGGAGTTCAGAATGTACACAATTAAAATGATCTGCAAAGCAAAGAATGATATAAGAGAACAAATACAGAAATAATTGATCACTCCAACAAAGAGATAAGAACAAAAGATTACTTCAAGGGCTAGGACTGTAAGCTCAATGGTTGGGCACTTGCCTCGCATGTGTGAGGCACTGGGTTCAATCCTCAGCACCACATAAAAAATAAATAAAATAAAGATTTTTTTAAAAAGATTACTTCAAGAAAGAGATTGAGATTCTGAAGGGAAAAAAAAAACTCAAAAATCGGTAAAAGGAAGGAAGTAAAAAAATTAATAGAAAGCATCACCAACAGACTATATCACTTGGAAGACAGAATCTCAGACAATGAAGACAAAATAAATAAAATAAACTTTGAAAATAAAGTTGACCACACAGTGAAGATAGTAAGAAACCATGAATAGAACCTCCAGGAATCATGGGACAACATGAAAAGACCAAATCTAATGGGGGCAGGAAAGATGGTGGAATGAGATGATATCATTACCTTAGATACATGGATGACTGAAAATATGGTTTGACATTATATCGTATACAACCAAAGAAATAAAAAGTTGTGCTTCAATTGTGTACAATGAATCAAAATGCATTCTACTGTCATATATACTAATTAAAATAAACTAATTTTAAAAAAGAAAAGACCAAATATAAAAATTATTGGAACAGAGGAAGACTCAGTGATACAAACCAAATGAATGCACAATGTCTTCAATGAAATAATATCAGAAAATTTACCATACATGAAGAATTGGAAAATCAAATACAAGAGGCTTACAGGATACCAAATGTACAAAATTAAAAGAGATCCACACCAAGTCACATTGCAATGAAAATGCCTAGCATACAGAATAAGGATAGAATTTTAAAAGCCAGAAAAGTGTCAGATTATATATATGAGAAAACCAATAGAGATGTCAGCAGACTTTTCAACCCAGACCCTCAAAGCTAGAAGATCCTGGAACAACATATACCAAGCTCTGAAAGAAAATGAATGCCAACCAAGAATCTTATATCCAGCAAATTAAGCTTCAGATTTGACGATGAATTAAAAACTTCCATGACAAACAAAATTTAATAGAATTTACAAGAAGAAAGACTGCACTACAGAACATTCTCAGTAAAATATTTCATGAGAAGAAAATACAACCACCAATGAAAATCAACAAAGGGAGGAACAACACTAAAGAAAAATCCAATAAAAGGAGAAACCAAGTCAAGTTAAAAACAAAAAATAAACCAAAATGACTTCGAATACAAATCATATTTCAATAATAACTCTGATTGTTAGTGGCCTAAGCTCATCAATTAAAAGACACAGACTGACATACTGGATTAAACAACAACAAAATACTGCATTGAAGAGACTCATAATCAAAGACATCCAGAGCCTGAAGGTGAAAGGATGGAGAAAAAATATCACTCACATAGATTGTATAAACAAGCAGGGGTTTCCATTCTCATATCAAATAAAATGGACTACAAACCAAAGTTAATCAGAAGGGATAAAGAAGGACATTTCATACTGCTAAAGGGAATCATACATCAACAAGACATAAGAATTATAAATATCTATGCCCCAAACAATGTAGCATGAGTGTATATCAAATGAACACTTCTCAATTTCAAGAACCAAATACACGAGGGCTGGGGTTGTGGCTCAGCAGTAAAGTGTTTGCTTAGTACTTGTGAGGTCTTGGGTTCGATCCTCAGCACCACATATAAATAAATAAATAAAATAAAGTTATTGTGTCCAACTACAACTAAAAAATAAATATTATTTATTTATTTATTTATTTTTTAAAGAGAGAGTGAGAGAGGGAGAGGGAGAGGGAGAGAGAATTTTTTAATATTTATTTTTAATAATAATAATAAATTATTATGGCGGACACAACATCTTTGTTTGTATGTGGTGCTGAGGATCGAACCCGGGCTGCATGCATGCCAGGCTCAAGTGTGCTACCACTTGAGCCACATCCCCAGCCCCACCCAAAATAAATATTTTTTAAAAAAGAACCAAATGCACCACACACAACAATACTGGGTGACTTAAACACATCTCTCTTGACATTGGATAGATCTTTGAAACAAACAAAACAAACAAACAAAAACTATAGAACTCAATAATACAATCAATAATTTAGACTTAACAGACATATGGAATATTTCATCCATCATACACTTTTTTCAGCAGCACATTGATCCCTTTCTAAAATAGATTATATATTACATCACAAAGTAAGTTTCAGTAAATACAAAAATATAAATATACTACCCTGCATTCTATCAGACCATAATGGAATGAAATTAGAAATCAATGATAAAATAAAAAATAGAAGGTACTCCAACACCTGGAGACTAAATAATGCTATTCAATGATGAATGAATAACAGAAGACATCAGGGAGGAGGTAAAAATTTTTCAGGGGTAAATGAGAATTCCAATACAACATATCAAAATCTGAGGAACACTATGAAGGCTGTAGTAAGAGGAAAATTTGTTGCATCAAGCTAATTCATGAAAAGAATAAAAAGTGAACAAAATAAATGACCTGACATTACATCTAAAAGCCCTAGAAAAAGAAAAACAAATCAGCACCGAAAGTAGAAGACAGAAAATAGTTAAAATCAGGGCCAAAATTAATAAAATTGAAAGAAAAGAAACAATTTTTAAAAATTTATGAAACAAAAGGTGTTTTTTAAAAAAATAAATAAAATTGGTAAACCATTATCCACCCTAACAGAAAAAAGAGAAAAAACTTAAATTACTAAAATTTGTGATGAAAACAAAAATATGATGACAGACACTTTTGAAATAAAGATAATTAGAAACTATTTTCAAAATTTATACTCCAGTACAATAGAAAATATGAAAGACACTGACAACTTTTTAGAGGCATATGATCTGCATAAACTGAATCAGGAGGACATATGCAATATAAACAGATTAAGTTTGAGCAATGAAATGGAAGACACCTCAAAAGCCTACCAACCAAGAAAAGCACAGGACCAGATGGATTCTCAGCTGAGTTCTACAAGACTTTCAAAGTAGAAATAATATCAATACTCCTCAAATTATTCAATGAAATAGAAAAGGAGGGAACACTTCCGACCTCATTCTATAAGGCTAATATCACTGTAATACCCAAAGCAGACAGACTCATCAAGAAAAAAGAACTTCAGACCAATATCCCTGATGAATATACATGCAAAAATTGTCAACAAAATTCTGGCAAATCACATAAATAACATATTAAAAACATAGTACACCACAATCAAGTGGGGTGTATCACAGGAATGAAAATTAGGTTCAATATATGAAAATCAATAAACATAATACAAGAATCTTATAATCATCTCAATAGATGCAGAAAAAGCATTTGAAAAAAAATACAGCACCTCTTGAAGTTCAAAACACTAGAAAAACTAGGGATAGTAGGAATATACTTCAAAATTGTAAAAGCTATATGTGTTAAACACAAGGCGAACATAATTTTAAATGGAGTAAAATTGAAAGCATTCCCTCTAAAAACTGAAACAAGAGAAAGATGCCCTCTTTCACCACTATTCAACATTATCATAGAAGAAACTCTAGCCAGAATAAATTAGGCAAGAGAAATAAATTAAAGGGATACAAATAGGTAAAGAACTCAAACTATCACTATTTGCTGATGGCATGATTTTATATTTAGAGGACCCAAAAGATTCCACCAGAAAACTTCCAAAAAAACCAAAGGCCAAATGTTTTCTCTGACTAGTGGATGCTGATCCATAATGGGAGGGCTGGCATGGGAAGAATGGAGGAACTTTGTGTTGGGCAAAAGGGAGGGTGGGGAAGGAAGTGGGAATGGGGATAGGAAAGCTGGTGAAATGAGACCAACAACATTATCCTAGGTATGTGTATGATTGCAGGAATGGTACAACTCTACATCATGTACAACTAGAGAAATAAAAGTGGTGCTTCATTTTTGTACAATGAATTGAAATGCATTGGAAATGAAATTGGAAAAAAAATGTAGATCTTAGAAAAATGCTAATTTTGATGTTTATTTGTTACATATTTATTCTGCTGAGCACTCATGCAGTTTTAGCAGTGGCCCACAAACCAGTGGACCAGCATGATGTCTCCAGAAAGATTGTTAGAAAAGCTCTGGAACCTCTGAATTTAAGCCTGAGAATCAATGTGGTGGGGGGCCCACACAGTGTTTCTTAATGAAGCCCTCAAGGCAAGCCTGCTTGTGCTAATGAATTAGCACCAGGAGTTCACCTTAAGGACTTTCCACTCAGTGGCAAAAACACCTCACCTGCACACGTTTTAAAAATGCAAAAATCTCAGGCTACATGCCAAACTCATTATTTTAGAAACCAATCTAATATAGTCTCTAAGAAATTTAAATGAGAACCTTTGTCTATATCACCATTTGTGCATGATACAATGAGGACTTGTTCAGCGAGGTGAGAAATGTGACAGCCTCACTGGAGAAATGATGAAATCTAACATCTTAAACAACCTAACCCATGGAGCCCAGGGCAGCCAAGCTGCTTAACAAACTGCAGAGTGATGGCAGAGCCAGAGTTCAGAGGGGTTAAAAGAGGGGTCTGCAGGAAATACTCCATCAGAAACACGGTCATTTCAGCTGGGTTGCCAGGAGCAGATATGTCGGGAAGGCTTCAGAAGGTGAAGAAATTTCTGCAGAGGGCAGGAGACTAAAAGGATCAGGAAGTGGAGGCTGGTGCAAGCACACAGCTGTAGATGTCTGGGTAGTACTCCCTGGGGTTCAGGGGTGGGAAATGCACACTTCCTATGAAAAAGGATCGTGTGCAGAGTCAGGGTAAGAGGGAGGTGGACCACAGGACTGTACAGGCCAGTGACTGCCAAATGCCAATGTCTTGGCTTGGCACAAGATCACGAGCCACCACACAGCTTTGTAGGTTCAAACAGCAATTCTTTATTCCCGATCTCACACCAGCCTCCACACACGTTCAGGGGCAGTCTAAATCTCCTTGCACACTTCACCTACTCCAGGAGGCTTTTTCCAAATCCCATTTGAATCTCACGAGAACTCAACGGGAACAAGCAGCAGGAACACCCTAATCCCAGCAGCAATAATCTTAAACCTCAACTTCCCTAAAACCCATATTCTTAAACCGGAAACGCCTTAAACCGGGAACACCCTAAACCCAAGGACCAGGATACTTCCTCAAACCTGCAGGATACTTCCTCAAACCTGGATCCACCCTCGATCACCTTGAGCAGGGTCATCTTTCTCAAACACACAAGCAAGGTCGCAGCAAATTTCCAAGGCAAGTCCATTTAACATGGGGTACACTGGCAAGGATTACAATGCGTCAATACCTACTTGGTAATGGCCCTCAGCAAGTGACCCCTTGGCTCCTGATTCCCTTCCAAACTTCCCTGGCACCATATTGCAGGTAGTTGTCCAGGAAACTTGAGGTGGATAGGAGCTGGTACTGAAGCATGGAGGCTTGGTGTCAGATTGGGAAGGCAAAGAGCTGTGGTGAGGTGAGAATTAGGCTTCCATTTCCCACAGGTAGCCTGTGGACTACAATGATGAGCTGTCCTTGAGCTGCCCACTGTCAGGGCCCCTGTGAGCTGTTACCCTTCTGTATCCTCCCTCAAGAACACTTCCTTGAACACACATCCAGCAGCAACCCCAAACATACAGAATGCAAGGTCAGGTCCTACAGTCCATGTGCCTATGCAGAGTAACTGGATGATCCCCCTCTCCAGCATAGGAGCATGCTCCAGGACTCAGGCCATCCTGAGTTAGGTGGCATTGCTATTGGATCAGGCTAGTCACTGCTACTCCTCAAGTGCATTAAATCTACACATATTGGGGTTGCTACCCTTGCTGGACCCTTCACAGTGTATATAGGGATGGGGGCTTCAGAGCCTTGCAGAGGGGTGGAAGAGGTGAAGGGATGCCCTTCAAATTTTCACTTTCTTCCTGCCTTCAAAAGCTGTGCTGAGCAATTTTAGAAGCAGTTGCTCCAACCTTAGAAAATTTCCTTCTGGGCTATACCCTCAGGGTTATGTATCCTACTTATTATTCTTTTGGGTGAGAAAACATGGCATTCTTTTTAAAAAATATTTATTTTTTAGTTATAGGTGGGCACAATATCTTTATTTTATATTTGTGTGGTGCTGAGCACCGAACCCAGTGCCTCACACGTTAGGCAAGTGCTCTACCTCAGAGCCATAACCGCAGCCCCCAAACAGGCATTCTTAATGAATCCTTTATGGGGAAGAATTAACTCCTCTTCTGACTCTAGATGTCCCATTGGGTGGGTAGTTGATAAGAACAGTGGGGAGGGAAGATGTTAGCAAAGGGTAAATGGGGCAACTGCAGGAATAAGAAAGTTAAGCCTAAGGGATTTCTGCAGCTGGGACAATTGAAGTAATTATTACTTTTGCAATGCTGGTAGATGGGAGGGGAGGTGTTGTCCCTGCAAACATTTGATCCTTCTCTTGCCAGAGAAGGCCAGGCATGTGACAGGAGTTCTGAAACAGTCTGGCTGGACCTGTCATTAATTGACCACGTGGCATCCCTCAGCTAGTTTCCTCCTCTTTCAAGAGAAAGGCAAGAATCAGTGTTGACTGTGCTGCAAACAAGACAGAGTGAGGCACTTTTGGAGGTCCCCATCCCTGACTCTGGTGTTCTTGCTTGATAGGACTCCAGACAAGATGCTGCACTTACTAAAACAACAGCAAAGTTTATTTAAAAAAAAAAGGAAAGCTGGTCACAGTGGCACACAACTATGGCAGGAGGATTGTGAATTCAAGTCCCTATTCAAGTCAGCCAGACAGTATCTTAAAAGAAAAGAAAATATTTACAAAAGACTGGCACTCCTGGTTCAACATCCAGTAAAAAAAAAAAAAAAAAAAAAAAAAAGTATAAAAGTGAGGAAAGAGGAGGGAATGGGTCCTCTCAGAGGCAAAGATAGTGCATTCCTCCTGTGCTCCAGTTTTATTGGGAGTCCCAGAGAAATGTCCAGCGAGTTCTATTTTTAATTGCTCAGTTTATGTTACTCATGAATACCAAGATATCAAACAAACCTGATTAACATTTTAAGTCATATTTTTTCTGCCAAAGATGAACATTAACAGCAATTTTTTTCAACATCTGCACAAGGAAATAAAATTCTTGCCCTGCCAACTGAGCTAATTAGTTCATGAGTGTTTCTTTGACTCTTGGAGGTGTCCAGAACTCCCAGTATTTCTGGCATATACAACAACATGGGCAGCCCATTGGCTTCTCTGCTGCACACCAGACTCACACAAGGTGTTCACGTTGAGCTGTACAGCAGTGGCAGTCCAATAGCCCAAGGGTCTCTGCTGAACCAGTCAGTGTACTAAGCACTCTTGTTGCCCACCAGAACTGCTTCTTCCTGGAAGAATGATGGTTCTGTCAGGCTACATTCATCACCAGTGTCTGGTGCATTCTCAGGGGCATACTGCACTGGCTATAGAACTTTTTTGAGATCATGGGATAAATGGCTAGGGCATAGAGCACTTCTCTATTCCAAATATGCCCTAATTTGATGGAGGAGGTGTCTGGCTATGCCCATACAATTCATGCACCATGGGAACTTCTGCATGCAGAGAAGGCACCACTTCAGTCAGTTCTCCATAATCTAGCCATTCTCCAGGTGCCATTAGGTTTTTTCACCAACTGTGACTATTCTGCAATCATTGTTCACCCCCAGTTCTATAGGCACAAAGCCCAGGCTGCCCATGGTCTGTTGGTCTTCCCTTCTGAGCTCCTTCTGGGTTCTACCACAGACCACATTGTGGGGGCTGAAAACTCAGTGGGGACAGAAAGCTCCTCTGAGCCCTTTGCTGAAGATGGAGTTGGAACTTGTAGGAAATCTGTTTAATTTCTACACGTGATCCTTCAAGACACAAAGTGTCAAGTTTACTTTTCATGGTGTTTAGTTCAGTCCCAGCTTAGGCATTACAATATTTTATGTCTTGAAGAATATGTCAAGTCCTAGAATGTAATGTCCAGTTTTCTCCTTCTTCTTTTGCATCTGGAGGGAGGTTTTCCTTCTTTGTTTTATAATGTTAGGCCTTAAACCCACAGACACTCTATCCCTGAACAGCACCCCCAGCTCTCTTCATGTATTCTTATTGGCACAGAGAACCATTATCCACATTCCAATTATCCAGCTTCAATGTCAGGTTTGGGATGCTTCTGTATTCTATTGGAGGTCTCTCAGGGAATGACAGGACCTTGCACCAAAGAAAACTGTTCTATAGGGCTTAAGGCCAACCAAATGATTGTCAAGTAATCAGCATCAAGAACTATGAAAATAAGCTAAGGCTATTCTTTTATTGGTGGTGTAGCTTATATGGTCATTTTGTTTTTCCTATGTTGAGGTAGGCTTCCAACTCTCAGCTAGGGCCCACATTATATCCCACTGTTGCTCAGCTTTTCTTGGACATAAGGAAGTTATATGTGCAGAAAGTTTCTCAGCTAGCAAAGAAACTGATGTAAAGTAAAACAGAATCCTATGTGAATAATCCCAGCTTTTACTGTTTAATCCAGAGATTGCAAGATTGGGTCTGGTAACATAAAAAGTACAAACAGGAAATATTTAACAGCCTCTTGAAGTCAGCATTTTTTCGTACTTCAATAGAGGGAAGGAAGGGGAGGAAGGGGAGGAGGGGAGGAGGGGAGGAAGGCAGGAAGAAAAAACTCCCCACACTCTGACTCAGAGCTTTGCCACTGGAAGGAGGTAAGTGTGTGCTTAGCTGCTAGGGAAATACATTCCAATTTAGTGCTCTGGGTACTTGTAGCATGTGCAGGAAATCTAATAGGTGTTCTGGGGTGCTATGACTGGGACTTTCCTTGTCTCCTGCATGAATTCTCTGGTGTTTGATAAAGGATGAAACATCCTTAAAAGCACTGCTGCATTCTTTACATTTGTAGAGCTTCCCTCCAGTATGAATTTTCTGGTGTTGGGTAAGGTGTGCTCTTTGAGTAAAAGCTTTCCCACATTCTTCACATTTATAGGGTTTCTCTCCAGTATGAATTCTCTGGTGTCGAGTAAGGTGTGCTCTTTGAGTAAAAGCTTTCCCACATTCTTCGCATTTGTAGGGCTTCTCACCTGTATGAATTCTCTGGTGTTGTGTAAGTTTTCGCGTTTGGGTAAATCCTTTTCCACATTCTTCACATTTGTATGGTTTGTCTCCTGTATGAATTCTCTGGTGTCGAGTAAGGTGTGCTCTTTGAGTAAAAGCTTTCCCACATTCTTTACATTTGTAGGGCTTCTCTCCTGTATGAATTCTCCGGTGTTCAGAAAGCTTTTGTGTTTGATTAAAACCTTTGCCACATTCTTTACATTTGTAGGGTTTCTCTCCCGTATGAATTCTCTGGTGTTGAGTAAGATGTGCTCTGAGAGCAAAACCTTTCCCACATTCTTCACATTTGTAGGGATGCTTTCTAGTATGAACTCTTTGATGTTTAATAAGGTTTGATCTGAAAGTAAAACACTTGCCACATTCTTCACACTTGTAGGGCTTCTCTCCAGTGTGAATTCTCTGGTGTAGAATAAGGTTTGAGCTACGATTAAAACATTTCCCACATTCTTTACATTTGTAGGGCTTCTCTCCAGTATGAATCCTTTGGTGTTCAGTAAGAGTTGAAAAATTTTTAAAAATTTTGTCACAGTCTTTACATTTGTAGATTTCCTCACTGCTATGCCTTCTCAGGTGTTTAGAAAGGGTTGAGCAATTCTTAAAGGGTTTGCCACATTCTCTACATTTGTAGGGTTTCCCTCCAGTATGAATTGTGTGGAGATTAACAGGGCATGGTTCTCTATTAAAAGTTTTGCAACATTCTATAAATTTGTAGTGTTGATCACTGCTATGGAACTTGTGGTGTTTAGAAAGGGGTGAGCAACTCCATGCTTGGACACACTCCTTAAATTTATGGGGCTCCCTTCCAGGATGAGCTCCACTGTATTGAGGAAGGCTAGCAGCTGGGTTAGAAGCTCTCTCACATTCCTCACTTTTGCAAGGTGCCTCTTGGCCCCGAGTACTTGGATGGGTCATAAGCTTTGAGCACTGAGGAAAGACGTTCCCACATTTATCATCTTTGTAAAGGTTCTGTGCACAATGAGCACACTGATGTTCTCTCATATTGCAACCAGAGCTAAAATTCTTATGTGTCTTGTCACATTCATAATTTTTTTCTCCAATATAAGTACACTGGTAATTGCTTAAGATAGGGACCTCTTTAAAGGTGTTGCTTGCTTTATTACATGTGTTGTTTACTTTCCAGATATCTAAATTTTTAGTAGGCAGTAATGAGTGCATAGGTGCCTTCCCAGAATCATTAAAGGTGTATGTTTTGTCACAAGAAAAAATTCTTTGTTTATTGCAGAATAATGGACAGTTTGTAAGGACAGTTTCAAAACGATCCCTTTTAGAAACTTGTCCTTCAATTATAAATTGAATACTTTTCTGAGCTATTAAATGTTCTTGAGGTCTGATGACATTAAAATTTTCTTTATGGACAGTAACTACTAATTTGTCTTGTCCTTTATAATATGATTTCTGACCTTCACTCTCACCTACACTGTCACATACTTTCTTTTGTTGTAAATAGTCAAGGTCACAATTTCCATATCTTCTCTTTATAACTTTTTTAAATAAATATTCTATGCCAGGTTCTGATGAAATTTTCTGGGTATGATGAGAGGTCATGCCTGAAATAAATGAAAATAACAGTTATTTTACATATTAGACTAGAAATATGCTTTGCATATATAATATAAAATTATAGCAGTCAGTATATCATCAGGGTGGCTAAATAGTACACCAAATGCCATTATTACCCCATAAATATATAACAGTGGACAGAAAAAATTACTTTGTATGAATTATAAACCACATGAGAGTTCACAGTATCCAAGATGAGCATATCATTAAGGAGAGTGATATAATAGAGGAAAGGAAAGTGTGTTACTTTTATCCACTACAGGTCTTCTTCTTCAAGCGTACACCTTAGTACAATTATGAAAAATCCACCAACTTCCTTCTTCTCTATCGATAGCAAAAGGAAATGTGAAACTTAAACATTTCTGACTTTCTTGGGGAAGGTCTGAAAACCACTTGACAGAGAAATGGATTTAAGATATTGATTTTTGGATGACAACAATACAGATATTTAATAGCAGTAGAGAGCCTATGATCTCCAAGGAGAAATATGGATATATCTTTTTAATAGGAACAATACACAAACAAACACGCACATAGCCTATATTAGTATGACTTGGATGAAGTCAACACATGATGATCAAGACAAATGACTTGCTTTTTAACTTTTTTCAATTCTAAAATTTATTTTTATTATACTGAAATACAAACTATTTTTCTATTATGATACCCTTTTATTTGTTCTGATTAGTTATATATGATGAAAGAATAATTTTGACACATCATACATAAGTATGAGTGTAACTTCTCATTCTTCGGGTTGTACCCGATGTAGAATCACACTCGACATGTAGTAATATATGCACATAGGGTAATAATGTCTGATGCATTCTACTATCCTTCTTACACCATACATTATAACTCTTCTCACTCTCCTCTGCCTAATCTGAAGTATCTCTTTTCTTCCCTATTGTGAATTAGCACTCACATATCAGAGAAATATTTGGCATTTGTTTTCTGGGGACTGGCTTACTTTTGCTCAACATGATATTCTCCAGCTCCATCCATTTACCAGTAAATGCCATAACTTTGTTTTTCTTTAAGGCTGAGTAATATTCCATTGTGTATATGTACCACATTTTATTCATCTGTTGAAGGAGACCTAGCAGGCTTCCATAGTTTAGCTATTGTGAGCTGCTATAAACATGAATGTGGCTATGTCACTGTATGATATCCTCACTAATATGAGGTTGTAAACCTCTATTTGTTTACATGATCCATATGAGTGATGTTTTTTTCCATCCTTTCACGTTCATTCTGTGGAATTAATTGCTAGGAGGTGAGATAGCATACTGTTGGGTCTTGATTTTTAAACCAATTTGCCAGTCTATGTCTTTTGATTGACATTAACATTAAAGGTTATTATTGAGATGTGATGTGTATTCCTTGACATCTTGGTTTATTTCTATTTTTTCATATGACTTACTTCCTTCTTTGATTGATGATTCTTTTAGTGTATTTCTGTCCTTTGCTCATTTTCACTTTTTTTTCATTTTATCCTCATGTAATATTTTCTTGAGAATATTCTGTAGTGCACACTTTTAAAAAGTTATAGATTCTTTAACTTTTGTTTATCATGGAAGGTTTTTATTTCATCTTCAAATCTGAAACTTAGTTTTAGTGGGTCTGAGATCCAAACTGTTGTGCCCCTATATATAATTTGATATTTTTCTCTCATGCCCTTTAAAATTTGATCTTTATATTTTATGTTAGTCATTCTTGTTATAATGTGACTTGGTGTGGGTCTGTTGTAATTTTGTACATTTGGGGTCCTGTAAGCCTCTTGTATTTGATTTTCCATTTCATTCTTTAGGTTTAGGAAATTTTCTAATATTACATCATTGACAATATTGTGCATTCCTTTAGTTTGTATCTCTGTACCTTCATCTATCCTGATAAATCTTAAATTTAGTCTTTTAATGTTATCCCATAATTCTTAGAAGTTATATTCATGGTTTCTCATAATCTTCTCTGCATGGTTAATTTTCAAGGTGATATAGTTTCTCCTCATCTGTTGGTGGGTACTTTCCATTAATTTTTGATTGGGTTTTAAAATTCATTTTGAGGATTTCTGCTTGATTTCTTTTCAAAATCTGTTTCTTTATTGATGTGCTCTTTCATCACCTGAAATTTATCTTTGATTTCACTCTTTGCATCACCTTTACATTGTGGATCAGTCCAACTATGTACATTCGAAACTCCTTCTCTGATATTTCTTTTACTGTGTGGTCAATGGATTCTATTACTGGAGCATCGTGGTTTGTTTGGAGCAATTAGTTCCCTTGTTTTTTTTTCATGTTGTTTTTATGTCTTCCCATTTAGCACTATGGATCTGAGGCAGTACAGTTTCCAGTATCTTGCCTTTAAGGGAGAGAGCAATATTAACAGCACCCAATGCAAACAATATGCAGCCTCTTAACAAAATAGCTCCTATTAAGACATCTAGAGTTTTGTCACAATAAGCAGAAATAATGGTTCAATTATTGTAAGTTTGCAAAAAGGTTTTACAATTTCAACTGGTGGATAAACAGAGAAGTGGTAGGATGTGATGTTTATGAGGAAGGATTAGAGAAGTTAGAAGTAAAAATTCATAGAAAGAGTGAAAGAGGTATTAATAGAGGCTAGATGTTAAAAGTAGAAAAGAAAGAAAGATTCCAGGGAGACAGATAAGTGAGAGGAAAAATATATACAGAGTAGAGAGAAAGAGAGAGATAGAGATAGAGAGAGAAATATAAAAATACACAAGAAAACTGTAATATACTATTCAGACATCCCAGTCCTCAATAAACTGATTCATAAAAATTCTTGGTTTTAAAAATGGTAGAGAAGTAAAAAGGGGAGAAATAATAATTTAAAAAATTTTCTCAATGAAAAATTGAAAAATTGTTTCTCTTGGAGTTCAAGTTTTTTAGATTCCTTTCTCAGCTGATATGTGTGGTAGTCTGGAGATTGATGGTAGCTCAGGTCTGGTGGGTGCTAAACTGGCTGGCTCAGCAAGCTGATAGCAAGATACCCTAATACCCTTTATCAAACTTCTGACCCATTATAGCCAACCTTGTCTATCCCCACACACTTTAGGACTCATGGAGCTGGGGACAGCCTGGCTCTCTCTGGCCTCTCTAACCTGTGATTCCCCTTAGTAAAATACTCCTAGTTTCTGACCTTTCCACAGGATTGCTAACTCAGATTGGACCAAGCAGATCTAGTTGTAAACTCACAGATCTGGGTTTCAGATTCTTTAGGCTCTGCTGTGTTGCAGACCCAAGATCTCAATGTTGTTTTAATTTACACACAAAGATGTGACCATGTGATGCAGCAGTAAGATTGTCCAGCACTTACAGAAAGATCTCAGCTACAACAAAACCTCAAGGTACTTTGATTTGGGTCCTCCAGGCCTGTGTCCCCAGATGTAGGTGGTTGGGACCCAAGATGGCAACAGCAAACTAGATGGCACTCTGATATCAGACTTCCGGTGGTAGCTGAAGTGATACAATGTGGCTGGAGGAGGTAGGAATCAGGGCATGCTTTGGAGCATGTATTGTATCTGCTTTCTGATCATCATGTGAACCATTTCCCTCTGCTCTCCTTTCCTGCCATAATATTCAGCCTCACCTCAAGACCCAAAGAACTGAGCTGGACTTCTATGGACTAAGATGTCTAAAACCATGAGCCCCCAAACAAACCTTTCCTCCTTGAAGTTGTTCTGGTCAGGTCCTTTAGTCACAGCAGCAAAATAGCTGACTAAAACAACCAGTGTCCCAAGAGAGAAGAGGCTGGGTGTGAGGAAACCTGCAGGCACCCTAAAAATGGACCTCTAGCAGCAGCTGTAGCAGCCTTGCTTTTTAAGTTTTGTGATTTTGGTTATTTACTGATTAATTTCATTGACAAATTAAATTTCATTATTTACTAAGTATTGGTATTTTAAAATATAAATATATGATGAAATGACTAAATCTAGGGGCTGGGGCTCAGTGGTAGCTCACTCACCTAGCATGCATGATGCACTGGGTTCGATCCTCAGCACCACATAAAAATTAAAAAAAAAATATTGTGTCCACCTAGAACTAAAATGTAAATTTTTTAAAAAAAGGAAAGAAATGGCTAAATCTAGCTAATTATCAAATTTATTATTTCATATAATTATCACTTTAGTGCTCAGAAAACATGGCAATTATTCTATTACCATTCATCAAGAATATAATACATTAGCTAGTGTGGGGGTACAAGCCTGGAATCCCCACAATTTGGGAGGCTGAAGCATGAATATCCTAAATTCAAAGTTACCTTTAGCAACTTAGTAGGGCCATAAGTTAATTAGTGAGATGCTGTTTCAAAATGAAAAATAAAAAAAGCGCTTGGAATGTTGCTCAGTGGTTAATTACTTCTGGTGTTAATACAATATGAATATTTCATGTTAAAAAATAAAATAAATGTGCACAAAAACATAAAGTCATATGAAATTTTAAAGATTTATTGGCAAGAAAAAGTCATATAGCAATATACAATTCATTTTTACTGGAATGATATATCATAAAACACCTTTACAATAGGATTTCTAAGACAAAAAAAATCATCATAAACTTTAATGTGTATGATATATATATATATATATAAAAACTATGCCAGGGCTGGGGTTGTGGCTCAGTGGTAGAGTGCTTGCCTTGCATGTGTGAGGCACTAGACTGGGTTCTCAGCACCACATATAAGTTAGTGAATAAAATAAAGGCCCATCAACAACTATAACAAAAAATAAATAAAAACTAAAAGAATAACTGTGCCATCAATAAAATAATTTTAAAAGAACATATAAATATACTACATTTTGTTATAAAACTGAAGTTAATTTATTGCCAGTTTAAAATATAGTATAATTTTAAAATATTTTTATAAAATCCCAACATAAATGACAAAACAAATATACGTAGAATGAAGTGAAGTGAAAGAGAGACCAAAGAATTTCACCATAAAAATCAGTGGACCACAAGTTAAAGCAATAAGAAAACAAGGTAAAAGAAATAAAAGAAGCAAGGGAAACTTACAAAAAAAAAAAAAAAAACCCAAAACAAAACAAAACAAAACAAAACAAAAACTATATGCAGTCTACAGGAGACTTTAAATCTACGGATACAATGTAAAGAAAAAAGCACATAAAAATATTACACAACAATGACCAAAACCTGATGTAGCAATAATTATCATGTACAAAACATACTTTAAAATAAAAACTTAGGAATACATTTTATCCCCAAAGTAATTTTATTGGCAATATAAACAAAAATAAAAAATAAGAAAGAATGTAATTTTATTGGCAACAGAAACAAGGAACAGGCATACTTTAATTCATCTCACACTGCCATAATTTGCAAAATACTGGAAACTGCCATAAAATCATAAATGTAGGTAAAAAAAATGAAAGCATTACTGATTGATGTGAGGAAACCTGCACTTTAACATGAAATTATCTTATAAAACAAAACAGAGAGAAGGAAAAAAAAGAAAAAAGAAATTTAACTAACAAAATTCTGAATAACCATGGATGTATTATTTTACAAACTCCTATATAACTACAATTTTCAACTATGACTATTTACCCAAAGTAAGCAGCCACTGTAAATCACTGACATTCATTATATTGCCCCCCCGCAAAAAAAATCTGCAGAAAATCCATTATAATATTCAAAGGAGCTCTAATAAGGCAATTTCAATGAATAAATATATACGTAATATTAGAGAATATGCTTTATGACACTAATATATTACAATTGCCCCATGTAGAGGTCTCCAGAAATGTGCATGGATTTCTGAGAGACTTCCACCAAATAATGAAAATGCCAACAGATGATGCTGACCTCACAAAAAGGGACTGTTTGAGCAATTGATTTGAACATTTTGGGACATCAACCCAGGAGAAAGAGGAGACTAAAGAAGTTGAAATCATGCTAAACACAGAGCATCTAGAACAACAAGAGAGATAAACCTAAGCTTCTGGAAAACAATTTCTGTGGCATAATAACTTCTCCACCATCATTTGGAAGTTTGGCTTCCTCCTTGGCTTTTGGATCTCTTACTTGTGTCCTCTGATTCTTGAATTTCTATCCACTTGGGAATATGGCTCAGGGCTCTCTCCTTTGCTCCAGAGGAAGGTGCCCAAATAGAGCTTAGTGATAATAAGATGTGTTCATTGAATTTTTCCTGTGATTACTGATGCTTAATAGTAGTACTGATGATACCACAAAGGGAAAAAATTATACTTTGACACATAGGTTAAATCATTGTATATCACTGAATTACTGTAAGTAGCACTAATCTAAAGTGAAGAGTATATATCACCGCAAGAAATGAAGAGATAAAGGACTAAAAGAAATGGCACAAACTGCCCAATCCTTTTTCTTGAAGGCAAAAATCTTAAACTCGTTAATGAAAAAAAAAATCTCCCAAAAGATATTCTGCAAGGGAAGAAAACTATATAATTAGGAATTCTGAAGGGAAGCTCTGCTCACCCAGGAAGACCAGGTTTCTGTAGGTCTCCAGCATCACATCTCTGTATAAATTCTGCTGAGCAGGCTCCAGGCATTCCCATTCCTCTTCAGAGAAATCAATGACCACATCCCCGAATGTCAACAGTTCCTAAAATAAGAATAGGTCAATTAATAGCACATTGACCATTTGATCATTCACAGAGCTTCAAAGTTGACTGAAGATGAAATGAGAGTTAGTAGAACTGCTGACAAGAAAGTGGGTGATTTTAATTATTCAAGAAAATACATTGTAACAGTGATATTCTCTATTATTTAACACTGACATAAGAGTGTCAAGAGCCCCCTGACTCCAAGTGAATATTCTCCACTTTTATAAAATAAAATGTAAACTTAAGGCATTAACACAAGAATATACATTTTAATTGAGATTTAATATATAATATAAATTGTCTACTTCTCAGACAAGAAAGTTATGGTAGGAAAGGTAATAACATTAAAATATTAAGTATATAACCATAAATCAGAGATTTAATAAAATGCAGACTCTGATTCAGTGGTTATTGGATGGGACCTGGTTTTCTGAATATGTACAGTAATTCCAATCTAGTGATCTTAGTGCCAGAGGGCCGAGACACTCTTGAATAGCAATGAGGTAGGCCACTATAGGGAAAAAAAATAATTAATGAATTTGAGTTCAAGTATTTTAAGGGATTTATGTACTTTTATTAAAATACCAACTATCGGCAACAATCCTTTTTAGCTATTTCAAATACATACTTCATGTCTTAATGCAGAAACCCAAAAGATGTGATAGCTGTAGTGGTACTCCTCCTTTATCACATTTGTCAAATATCCAGTAAATGGTAGAGCCTGATTTTTACCCAAGTTTATCTGGCCTGTAACTCAGTAAAAAAAGGAGCATTAAAGTCAAGTCAAAACGTGAATGTTAGAAGAAGAATTTTTATAGCACGGCAGTGATTACAAATGTGAAGACTAATAAAAGTATTTAAGAAGAAACATGATCAGATTGATCAAATGATATTTAGGTTTCATGTACACACATACAGAAATGTCAACTTCACACATTAAAACAACATTTTTTCATTTAATAAAAATAAGAAGCATATTCTGTTTTCTAACACATATAAACTAATTTGGGATGGATGCTATTTTAAAAGACACTATTGAGATACAGATAATTAAAGATAGCAAATAAAATAAGAGCTACTTTTACTTGGTCTTTTGCACTTTTCATTTTTTCCCTGTTGTTGAAATTTAATTTTGAGATATACTTTGTAATTTTCAGATAACTGAAAAGCTATAACTCTTGTCTCATTCACAGAAAAATGCAAGGAGGTTATGAGGTTTATGAGGTTTAGGTCTGTGAGCTGGAGGTAGAATAAAATGAAAACTTAGAAGACTGTGGTCTGCTTCAGGAGCTCCAGTAATAAAGTCAGTATTCTGGTAAACAAAAGGCAGAGGCTATATTCGCCCAAAGAAAAACATAAGGAAAAATTACTCAGAAAAAAAGAGTTTGTGTATCAAATATGATTGTTCAAGTATATTATTTAGAAAAATCCTACCAAGATGCCTACAAACAGAAAAAAAATTAATTTTATGGAGTTAATTTGGCTGACAGCATTTATACCAAGCAAATGAGGCTAAAACAGTTGTAGAACAAATTTTAACAAAGTTGCATCAACATAAAAGGTCACATCATCAGTGCTGTAATATCAGTGGCCATCAAAACAAAATGACATAATAAGAATTGCAGTAGACTTTCTTTGGCATTCTAAAGATTGAGTCATTTCTAACCATTCTGTTTGTTCAGGACATACTAATTTCTTAGGGGAAACTAATGTACATTTTACTAACACTGTGTATGTAGAGATGATGGAGCATCAAGATGGAAAGTAAACAAAGCATGGTTCCATTCTTCAGCAACATCTAATGACCCCCAAACATGCCCAATAGAAATCTAGGACACCAAGATTTTCCAATATCCATTTACCAAAAAGAAAACCTTTTCAATCTTGCAGGCATGGCATGGCTTAGACGAAAGTATAAGAACTGAAGGCTCCTGGTATAGTGGGTATATAGGGTCACATATATTTTAAACAGATAAAGTTGTTTATCATGAGAAGAGAAGGAATCAAAGTGGCTAAAACATGTTAAACACAAACCTGATCAATAGAAAATTACAGGTCTGCATATTTCAAATATAAGGTAGTTTGGGAGAAAAATACAATGCCACACCTGACGTGGACCACATACCTGGAAACCAACTACATCGTTCTCTTCCTTCTCTAAACTTCCTTCTCAGGAGTGACTGCTTACAATTCAAACCCATAAATGCAAAACATGGGTCTCAAGAAACAAAATACATGGGTCACAAAGATCTTTTATGGAAGCCTCAAGATTAACTTAACTACAAGTCACTGAGCTCAGATCTCTATGTTTCCCAATTTTATTCATTTAGTTTTAGATGAGAAAGAACCCATTACTTAATGGGTAAAGGTATTCACACTCAGTGGGATTTTGTTTTGTACCAGTGGTTGCTGGGATCCAGGGGATATATACAGATTTACTGCTGAGAGACATAGCCAAGTAGGAATGATGCAAGGCATTTTGGGTTGAAAGGTGATGCCAGCAAGCAATTGAGATGATATGATTATGTTAAGATCTACATTCAATTGGATATTAGACCCCTGCTGTCCGCCTCGGCCTGCTACTTTGGAGCTCTAGTGGGACTCCCGGAGACTTCCCATTTGTTGGGAAAGTGCAGTAGGAGGGATTTCCGGAGGAGGGATTTTCCCTGTTGGAGTAGGGGTCCCGGGAGGAGCCTCGTGGTGGCGTGTTCGGCATATTTCCTGGGAGCATGTGTGGAGTGTGCTGGTGGAGTTCAGAAATAAAGTTTATTCCTGCTTCAGTAGCTCGTGATTTGTGCCCAGCCAGACTGCGGCATTTGGTGGCCCGTACGGGGAACGCCTGAAGCTCGGAGGTAAGTGAAATTGCTCGCCCCTGAGGGAAGGCGAGAGAATGGGTGACCATTTCAAAAACTAATGTGTTCTTGTTTTGATTTATTTTGTTTTTGTTTCAAGCTGCCTATCCCTAGAATTTTCTCAGGCAAACTGGGAAAAATGGTTGGCTCAAGGTTTGAAGTTGTTCAGCCCTGAGGAAGAGAAAATTGATACAATGATTTTTTGTTCCGTTTTTGTTTCATTCTGTTTCGGTTTTGTTTTGTGTTATCTTATTGGGTTGCGTTATCTTTATAGTAGATTAGAAATTAGTAAAAAACAAACCGAAGAGTGTTAAGTAAGTTGTTAGAGGTTCAGACCATGGAGAAAGACATCTTAGATCAAGTAAAAGAGAAGGTCTCTCAAGCTAGTCAGACAGAGGAAGAAAATTTAAAGGAAAAGGGGCTATTAGGGAAAAAACTACAACAGAAGGCTGCTACTAACACTGTTCTATCACCAGAGGGTGTAATTCAACCAACAGCTCCATCTATAGAGACAGCTGAGTGGCCCTCAACCCCCATAGTTGATAGATGGAATCCTGAGATAGGACCTCAAAGATTAGCATGCCCTGTACTTGAGCAGGCAGGAGGGCAGCGAATTCACCGTGCTCTAAAGTTCAAAACAGTGAAGCAGTTAAAGGAGGTTGTAACAACCTATGGTCCCCAAGCACCCTTCACTGTAAGCATGGTCAAATCCATTACCAACTTGGATATAACACCAGCAGATTGGGCTAGCATGTGTAAATCTGTGCTAAATGGAGGACAATATTTGTTATGGAAGGTTGCCAATGAGGAATTTTGCACGGAGACAGCTAGGCGAAATGCAGAAGCCAGTTACCCTCAAAGAAATCTAATATGTTATTAGGAAAAGGACCTTATGAGGGTCAACGACAACAAATTGAATATGATCCTGCTATATATGCACAAATTGCTACAGATGCAGTTAGGGCATGGAAGAGTTTAAAAGGACATGGAGATTTACAAGGTCAGTTATCTAAGGTAATACAGAGAACTAATGAAACTTACGCTGAATTTGTAATAGGCTTATTCAAACAGCTGCCAGAGTTTTGGGGGATACAGAACAAGCAATGCCATTAATAAAACAACTGGCTTTTGAGAAAGCAAATCGTTGGTGCAGAAAGGTCATTAGACCATGGAAACATGGAGATTTAAACACATATATCAAATTATGTAGAGACATTAATGAACAAGGGCAAGTTTTGGCAGATGCAGTACAACAAGCTTTAGATGCCACGCCAAAAACATGGTACAATTGTGAACAAACAGGACATTTTTAAAAGGAGTTGCCCCATAGGAGGAGGGTTTAACAAAACTAGGTATCAAAAGAATAGAATACCGGGTATTTGCCCACGATGCTGTAAAGGGAGACATTGGGCTAATGAATGCCATTCTCAAACCACCATAGAGGGTACTCCATTATTAAAAAACGGACAAGGACCAGGTGTTTACCCATGATATCATGGAGAAAGGTATCAGGCTCCATTGCCAAAAAACAGACTGGGGGGCCCAATGCTCTGAGGCCCACAACCACAAATATATGGGGCAATGGGGGAACCCAGCAATACCATAAGGGTAGTGCTCAGGAAACATTATCCATTAAATCCCTCATCAGACAAACCAGAGGGAGGGCAGGGTTGGACATCTGCGCCTCTGCCAGAGCAGTACTAACTCCAGAGATGGGAGTTCAAATCATTCCCACAGGAGTAAAAAGACCTCTTCCCCAAGGAACAGTAGGCTTATTATTGGGACACAGTTCTTCTACACTAAAAGGACTTATGATAAGTCCTGGGGTAATTGATCCCGATTATGAACGTGAAATAAAAATTATAGCTAGTTCTCCAAGAGGTATATCAGTAATTTCACCAGGAGATAGAATAGCACAGTTATTAATAATACCCATCCTGCATGATAAATTTTCCAGTTGTACTGTAGAAAGAGGTTCCAGGGGATTAGGCTTCACAGGTGTAGATTGGGCTATGCTGTCTTTAAATTTAGATTCTCGCCCAATGCTAAAACTAAATATTCAAGGACATGAATTTAATGGGCTACTGGACACAGGTGCTGACTTTAGCATCATATCTCGTCAAGAATGGCCAAAACATCGGCCATTACAACAAGCCACTCAAACGCTTTGAGGCCTAGGAGTGGCAACTAATCCCCATAGAAGTGCAATGGTATTAGATTGGAAGGATCCTGAAGGATGTGAAGGAACTATACAGCCATATGTATTGGATCCTCTTCCTATAAATTTATGGGGACAAGATGCCCTAGATCAATTAGGTTTGACATTAACAAATAACATCAATCCTAATGTGCCCACTACTAGGGATAGACAAGGTTTTAGGAAAGAAAACAGATTAGGAGAACAAGAACAAGGTATAGCAGCACCAATTCAAATAGATCAAGGAATAAATAGACATGGACTGGGTTTTCAGAAGGGGTCACTGAGGCAATAAAAATTACTTGGAAATCAGAAAGACCAGTATGGGTTCCTCAGTGGCCCCTGACTAAAGAAAAGATACAAGTAGCCCATGACCTGGTCAAACAACAATTAGCAGAGGGACATATACAAGCTTCTGTATCTCCCCATAATACTCCCACTTTTGTCATCAAAAAGAAATCTGGTAAATGGAGATTATTGCAAGATTAAAGAGCCACTAATAATGAGATGATTATTATGGGACCTACTCAATCAGGGATTCCTCAATTGTCTGCTTTGCCAAAAACCTGGTATGTTTTAGCTATAGATATTAAAGATTATTTTTTTTCAATTCCAATTCATCCTGAGGATAGTCCACGTTTTGCATTTACTATCCCTGCAGTGAATCATGAAGGTCCTGATCAGAGATATGAATGGAAAGTACTCCCTCAAGGGATGGCTAACAGCCCAACTATGTGTCGAATTTATGTTAACAAAGCAATCCAGCCATTTAGAAATCAAAATCCTGAACTACAAATATTTCACTATATGGATGATGTATTATTAGTACATAAAGATAAAAACACATTGCTAGAATGTTATGGAACACTTACAAATTTATTAAAAATTATAATCTAGAGATAGCAATAAAGTACAATTAAAACTTCCAATTAATTATTTAGGAGTTCTATTATCCTCAACCATCGTCCGAGCACCTAAAATTCAAATACGAGTAGATCAACTCAAATCACTTAACGACTTTCAAAATTTATTGGGAAACATAAATTGGATAAGGCCTTATCTAGGCACACCAATAGGAGAGTTAGGACCTTTATTTGATATCCTAAAAGGTCCATCAGATCCAAATTCACCCCACATGTTAATGCCTGAAGCAAGAAAGGCATTAAAAATTATTGAAACATATATGGAAAATATGCATTTGGATAGAACTGATATAAGTTTGCCTTTATTATTTACTGTACTACCAACAAAAAAATATTCCTACAGGAGTATTTTGGCAAGAAGGCCCATTATTGTGGATACATGTACTTATTCTCCTAACACCATTCTTACTAGGTATCCTGAGGCTGTAGGACAATTAATACTCAAAGGAATAAAAGCAGCAAAGGGAGTGTTTGGAATTTCTCCCAATAAAATTATTACTCCATATACTATGGATCAAATTGATGAGTTAGCTAATGAGTTAAATACTTGGGCAATAATCATGTGTAAATCTAATGTTTCATTTGATAATCACTTACCATCTAATCCTTTGTTGTCTTTTTGGTCTAAGCATCCTGTAGTTTTTCCAAAAATGACAAGAAAAACCCCTATCATGAATGCTCCAAATATATTCACTGATGGGTCAAATAATGGTAAAGCAGCAGTAGTTACCCCTGATCAAACTTTTACATTTTTAGTACCCAAACAATCAGCTCAAAAGGTAGAGCTTAATGCAGTTTTACAAGCTTTTGTAATGTTCAAAGATTCTGTATTTAATTTATTTTCTGATAGTCAGTATATAGTTAATGCTATACTATCCCTTGAAGATGCCGGTAGGATTTCCCCTTCCTCTACTGTTTTCTCTTTGTTTTCCACTATACAAAGTCTAATCTGGGACAGAAAAGATCCATTCTTTATAGGACATATCAGGGCACATACAGGATTGCTTGGAGCCCTTAGTTTGGGCAATGATTTAGCAGATAAAACTACACATGACATACATATTTTCTCTACACTAGAAGAAGCTACAATTTTTCATAAAAGGTTCCCTGTCAATGCTAATACTTTACAAAAGCGTTTTAAAATAACTAAGGAACAAGCCAGACATATAATAAAACAATGTCAAAATTGTGAGATCTTTTTACCACAAATTAATCTTGGAGTCAATCCTAGAGGACTGATACCTAACCATATTTGGCAGATGGATGTCACACACTTGCCAGAATTTGGAAAATTAAAATATTTGCATGTTACAGTTGATACTTCTTCTGGATTTTTGATGGGCTCCCTTCATGCCAGAGAAAAAACTAAAGATATTATAGCTCATTGCTTACAAAATTTTGCCATTGTGGGTGTTCCAAAACAGTTAAAAACAGGCAATGGTCCTGGTTATACTTCTACCTCTTTTAAACAATTTTGCTCATCATTTGGCATTACTCACATAACAGGAATTCCATACAATCCACAGGGACAAGGCATAGTTGAAAGAGCTCATCAAACTATTAAAATGTACTTATTAAAGCAAAAAGAGGGAATTGGAAAGGGGTATATATCCCCCAAAGATAAACTTAAAATAACCCTTTTTACTCTAAACTTTTAAAATTTGGATTCATCAGGGCTTAGTGCTGCGGAAAGGCTTATGTATCCAAAAAACATGTACATAAGCCTAAGGTACTTTGGAAGGATATTCTAACAGGACAATGGAAAGGTCCTGACCCAGTGATTGTCTGGAGTCGGGGTTCTGTTTGTGTGTTTCCACAGGGAGAACAGCAGTGGATTTTGATTCCAGAGAGACTAACCAAAGTGATTTTTACAGACCAAAAAGAAGATGATTTGACTCAAATCCATAACAGCTGATATCCAGAGCTCCAGCTTGGCTATTCTTACATCTGCGACAGTGATTAACCAGGATGCTTTTTTTTCAATATCTATTTTATTACTGCCTTTTCCCACATCATAAAGTTCTATTTTATTTTTTGAGCTCATACAGACCTAGGTTAATGTTTTTCTGATCAGTTTTATTTTTTGACTGTGGAGTTTTTAAACATTGCAATGGACACTTCACCTGTGTAAAGCTACAAGGCCTTTACTATTGTCTTTGTGTTGTACGTTTGTGTGCACTCTTGTGTTTTGTGTTGTATGTGTGTGCATATGTCCATATATCATATATGAGGAGCGCTCATGAAAAAATGGATCCAAATTTTTTTTGTTCATGTGATTTTAATGGTTTAATTTAAATTGGGTAAATAGATGTTGAGGATTGTTTTAATATGTGTACAAATAAGGAGGTTAACAGATATGTTTGTTTACTTTCACCTTTCCTTTTCATTATATTTAATAATTCTGTTCAGGATAATGTAAACTGTTCAGAAAATTGTTTTCTTAGTGCCTGTTGGAATGTTACATATTTTTTTTAGCCATCATTGCCAGAATTCCTATCTTCATCCCACTGCCGGTGAAGACAAAGATAAAACCAAACTACAGCTTCTTCGATAGCTAACACAGTAAACTGTATAAACTGATGCATCAATGAATAATAACTCAACAAGTAATGCTCAATCAAGGAGTCGATTTACTTTGGGAGGAAATGGACATATTGATAGATTCCTCCGCTTTGAACTGCTTGTAGAACTTGCCTGGACTATGTATCACTTGTATACATTGTGAACTATCTTTTGGTGCAGTGAATTGTGGTAATGCTGGAGTATCTTTGCTGATGGTGTCATCAGTGGTACAATTTTTCATAGGAGCTGTCAATTGGCTTAATGTCATGGCATTTCTGTATCCTCCTCCCTTCTGCTAGTGATGGTCTAAAATTTGCGGGCCAACAGAGGTGAGGCAAAGAACCTCACCCCCCACTGGTGCAAAGGCCAAATTTGGGGGCCAACAGAGGTGAGGCAAAGAACCTCACCCCCCCCCCCACTGGTGCATAGGCCTATCCTCAAGTATGGCTGTATACTGGACTGGTAGTCAGTGACAGGTATGATCCAATTGCAATGGTACCAACCTAAGACAGGAGGCTGACGCCTAGAGGTCAGCTCATCCAATGACGGGTAAGGACCATATGTTGTATTGGACAACCTAACAGGCACAGTCCCTAAGCCACATTGCTTCTTGCTTAATTAAACAGAAGGGGGGAGATGCTGAGAGCCATAGCCAATAGGAATGATGAATGGCACTTTTGGTTGAAAGGTGATGCCAGCAAGCCATTGAGATGATATGATTATGTTAAGATTTGCATTCAATTGGCTATTAGACCCCTGCTGTCTGCCTCGGCCTGCTACTTTGGAGCTCTAGCGGGATTCCCAGAGAGTTCCCATTGGTTGGGGAAGTGCGGTAGGAGGGATTTCTGGAGGAGGGATTTTTCCTGTTGGAGTAGAGGTCCCGGGAGGAGCCTCGTGGCAGTGTGTTCGGCATATTTCCCGGGAGCGTGTGTGGAGTGTGCTGGTGGAGTTCAGAAATAAAGTTTATTCCTGCTTCAGTGGCTCGTGATTTGTGCCCAGCCAGACTGCAGCAATTTACCAGTAGCAACATTCATAGTTGTAATAAAATTCATTTTACATTTAGTCATTTTTAGTTTTTATTTTAAAACACATTCTCCCTAAGCTTCCAAGTTTCATCTCCAAATGTTATCTTTTTTTGCATTAGCCTCCTGAGTAGATGGCATCTTAGGCATGCACTACCCACCATGCCTAGCAAAACTCAGTGTTTATGTCTACAGGAGGCAACAAATGTGTAAAGCACTTATATTTCATTCCTCAAGAGGAAAAACAAAAGCATCCATCTTTTTCAGAAAATAAAAGTAAAATTTTATTGCTATCTTCATGATAACAAATAATTTGCTAAAAAGCAAATCATATAAATGACTCTAGGATTTGCCAAAACTTATATCACATGATTTAGTATTAAGCTCAAAAACCCAGATCAATGACTTATTGACAGTCACAGGCTTTCATGGATAAGAAGCTGATAACTTGGTAAATTTGGAATTCAACTATGCTGCTGCCACTCAATTTTTAAAAACTGTATTCATTTTTTTTCTGCAGCCACAATGGGAGAGATATTTTCCCTATTTACTATTTCTGGTAGAATTTCCAAAGCTAAGCCCTGGAATTTCACTTGAAATCACTCCCAAAATACAGGGCCATAGAAAAAACCCAAAGAAGACTCTGAAGAAGAAAGGCAATAAAACATTTAAATACAGTAATGTAAGGCTGACTTCCTTTTCTAAAATCCTACTCTGTCCTGTATCTTTGGATACATTTTCTTATATTTGAAACTCCACTTAAAAAATACACTTTACTTTTAGGGAAAAGCTGAAGCTGAAGTAAGTAAGGAAATATTTTCAAGTTAATAAGCCCAGGAAGAGCAGTGCTGGCTCTAATATAGTCATGACAAATGCAAGGTTAAAGTCAAGATATCCTGACACCTTGGACATTCTCCCATTCCTATTCTTATTCATTTAAGTACATCGTGGATTCTTCAACACCCTAAAGGGTGTGGGTTTTCTTGAACTTTGGGATATTCTTGTTGCATTCATAATTCAGAGAAAATGCAGAGAGGAGAATAAATTCTGTGTTTCCCCCTTAACACCATAACCCAATTTTTAGGCAACCAAAAATCTATGAAATGGAGGTTACAAAAAAAAAAAAAAAAACCCTCATGTTCCAAATGTAAATGAAATTGATATAAGAAGATGTGTCTAAGCCCCAGGACAACCAGTTTTCCCCCCAAGTCTTCTATCCCAACCGTCAATTTGTCCTTTAGGAAGAGATGATCAGGAGGCTTATGGTGTACAGATAATCTAAGAGAAATATCCCTGTGGGTACTAAGTGTCATCTCCAGGCAGTTCTGAAATCTATCACCAGGGAAAAAATAGGACACTGGATAAGGACATGCACCTGGTAATATTTCTGTTGTACTGACCTTTTTATTTCTGTTGAAACATTTATTTTAGCTCGCAGTCTCAGAGGAATCAGTCCATAGTAGATGCACTCCAAGAAAGAAACATTGTGGAAGAAGAATGTTCTTACTCACATCCCATGTGATGGGCTGGCTATGAAATAAAAGCTATGAAAATAGTAACATTAAATAAACATGAGAGACTAGAAATAATTTTTTTAGAGTGGGGGCAGTCATGGGTTAAGCTGAACAGAGGAGCATGGTGTCTAACAAAGATGGAGCCCACTCTTGCTTTATAGTGGTACAGATCCAAGGGGATTGGTAGGTATAAGGTTTCAATGTGGGAGGAGTCTTGTTTTGGTTCTTGCATCTTCACAAAAACACCTTGCTGAAACTGGGGACTATGTCTCAACACGTGAGATTTTGTAAACATGCCAGTTATAAACCAGAACACTTGTCAAAGATATGGTGATAAGATGACTGTGCCTAAGGAAGAAAAAATGAGGCACAAAGATTTTTTTTAAAGCAGCGTTTGATGATTATTCTCTGCTCTTCTCCCATGTGAAACATTAAATTCCTAACAAACATTTCAAAAGCATCATCTATTACATAGTGATATGTGACAACTAAGATAATGTGTCAGTTTCAATTATTGCATAAGTAAACATTGCTAATAATCCTGCAGAGAAAAAAATGATATTTTGGAATCTGTGGAGAAAACTAAAAAAAGAAAGATTTGTTGTCAGTTCTGTGAACAGCTATAGAGAAAACAGGGTCTAAGTTCTGAGATCCTGCCTCTCGTAATGTGGAAGAATCACAGAAAATGAATAACCCTGGGGAGAAAGGATGAGCTGATGTCTGCTGTCAACAAAGTACTTCTCACATAAGGACCATATCTACAAAGTTGGCTTCTCACAGGGTGATGCTGGGTACTCTGCACAAACTGAGAAGACCTAGGGATACCCAGTGATGGCTCTTTGTAGTTACAGAATACCCTGGGTTCAAGCTACTTCCTGATATCCCATTGCATGGTCCACAGAGGTCAAAGGGACATAATGGCATTGTAGTGAATTTAGAATAGTTGCTTCTGGAGCTAATTTTATGTAGGACACAGTCCCCCCACATCTGATTTTTTCTTTTACCAAAAAGATTCTACATTTGCTGGCATTCTAAGTATCCTAGCACCTTCCTAGAGTTCTTGTATGACCTGCACTTCAGAGGGTATCACAGGCCCCAGCAGAGCCACCTGGGCCTCACAAACAGAGGACACTCCAGAGTTCTAGAGGCAAGACAAAGTTCTATGCAACTGTGGAAGAACACCATCTCCTTTCTGGTTGTAAGCCTGATTGGGCAATTCACACCCAGAATCCATGATTGAAGAAAGTATCAGGCCCCACGGTGGCATAGAGTGCCAGGAAGTGCAATTCAAATTCTGGGTGAATGATGGCAGAATGACATATTCTTGGCTTTAGGTCTTCTCAGCCAGTTTCTTGCTCATAAAAAACCTTTGCATTTTGGCACAGTTTTACTCTGGCCATCAGGAATTGGCAGAGTTGTCTCCACCCTGCTTTAGTGGGCTACTCCTATATCTTCATTCAGGACACAGAATGCCAATGCACCATATGTCCCTTTTTCACAGTGTCGAAATGCTCCCTCTTCCAGAGTTACAAGCTGGGTATGGTGGTATACCCATAATCCCAGCAGCTTGGGGGTCAGAGGCAGGAGGCTCAAGTTCAAAGCCAACCTCAATAACTTAGTGAGGTCATAAGCAACTCAGTGAGACCATGTCTCAAAATATAAAACAGACTGTGGATATGGCTCAGTGGTTAAGCAACCCTGGTTTTGATACCCAGTATAAAAAAAAGTCACTTATTTCATTATGACTTAGATAGTCCTTCTTATCTTAACTATAATAATCCAAACATTCATAAACAATTAGCTGAACAGTTTGCTTTTAGTGGTCAGAACAACTATTTATTAACTAATATTGGCTTAAATTTCCCTCCTGCCAACAACCCAATGAAATGTGACCCACCTCAGCCTCAGTCAACACTCACTCTTTTCCTATACTCTCCTAAGCACATTCTGGCTTCATGGCAAAGGATTCTTTCATCTTACATCTAAATTTTGTGTGTGTATGTGTGTGTGTGTGTGTGGGGGGTCTGGGGACTGAACCCAGGGCACTACCCAACTCAGTTACATTTCCAGCCTTTTCCATTGTTTTGATCTTTCGTGATTTTACTAAATTCTCCAGGCTGACCTTGAACTTGTGACCTTCTTGCCTCCATGTCTGAGTCCCTGGGAATACTGGCATCCACCACAATGCCCACCTGGATAGAAATGTTCCATTCTTTATCAGCTCCCCAATTCCCACCTGCAAAGTATTCTATTTGCTTTTTCCTATGAATATAACAGTGATCCACTTCATGCTTTGATGATAACCTTCATTGCTCTACCACTGTGGGTTTTTAAAAAACTGACTTATGTTTTTCTTTCCCTTTTCCCTCTATGCCTCCATAACCATGGGGAAAATTAGATTGACCTTCCTATCTTAAGTCAGGACTTAACTTGGTTATGTGTCATTCAGCTCATGTACCACAGGAATCAAGAGATCCAGACAACAAGGGAATTATGACTCCTGACAATGTACAGCTAGAGAAAAGGCTTGGATTACCGATTTAAAGGCACTCTGTTCACCTGGCAATTAGACTCACAGAATATGGAACAGGAGTCCCCTCTGTTTCTCTTTTGATAGAAAAGCAATAAAAGTTCCTTTCTCTCAAAACCTCATTCTCATTATTAGGTTACTATTCGAGACAAGGACCAAGCTCTCATTATCAAATTTGGTTGTATGAAGAAAACCGACAGTGACATGTTCAAGCATTCTTAGGTAGGTCTGGCACTGTGAGTGCACATCCACACTGAGGATACAAGGTGGCTGATCATCTCATTGACAGTTGAGTGCAGAGAATTAGAAACAGGTAAGTTTGCCTCAGGTTGTCCTGGAGGAGCTGTTTCTTTAAATAAAGAGAGGGTCTGGGAGGCCTTCCCAGAAGCTGCCAAGGCTCCTTGGTTTCTGGGATCTCCCGATTCTCTCCCTGAATGTTGTGGGTTGCTCCACCTTGGGTCTACTATAGAAAAAAGGAAACTAAATGCAGTAAAGTGATGCCAAATTGGACATCCGAAGAGCTCCCCAAGTGTACACACTGAGTCCCTTGATTCCACACATCTGGCCCCCTATGGGGGAAAAAAACCTGATCCCTGTGGACATCTATGGGACCATTGGTGTCAGAGTTGTGCTTCAGTGAGAGTAGGAAACTTAGGAGATTTTCCCCCTATCAGCTCTGTTTTAAAGGCTCCCTTCTATTGGTCCTAGTTTGGGGATCTCTTCTGGTTGTCTCTATGCTTTTGATTGAATGTTGCTGGCCCTATAAGGCATGGGCAATGCTGCATTGATCTCACCTGCAGATTCTTGAGAAAAATCCTGGATGAGAGGGCCAAAACTAGGTATAAGCCTGTCCAAAAACAGCTGATGTTTTACTGTAACAATCAGATCACTGAATGACTTTCTTAATTATTATGATCTTGCTATTGGAATTGGTCTGTCAGAGATAGGTAAATAGAAGAAATAATACAAGTGCAGGCATTCATGCAGTTGCATGAGGAGTCTGAGTGGCCTGAAACAAGATGGTGGTGTAGAAAGGCACTGCCTGTGGTGTGCAAGGATAGCAAGACACCAGGAAACAAAAGCGTGCCCAGCACTGTTTCTCAGCCCAGTCCCAGGCAGCTGCAGATTAACCCACTGTGGGTCAGAAAAACCAGCCCTATGTCAGAAGAAAAATCCCAGATAAGCTTCTGGGGTTTAGAGAAGTAAGTGAAGAGGATGTGGCCTGTGCCATGTCTTCAGCCTCCTTTGCCTAAGCTGGGAAAAGATACACACACACAAAAGACATGGGAGGGGTATTGTAACCACTAAATTATGACTTGGGGACAGTCATTTGCTCAGAAGATACTCATCCCCAAGGCAGAGCAATTTTCCCTATGACAGTACCCCATCATCCTAAATGTTTAAGAAGATGGACAGAATGAGCAATGGCAAAAAGAAAAAAAAATAGGTCTGGATAAAAGTAAATGGCTAGAGGGAAGAAGGAAAAAAAAAACTGTGACCTTTTGGGCCCTGTACTAGCCAGGCTCTAGTGAAGCAGCAGGGCTTATGCCCATGTAGATATAAGGTCAGCTTGGATGAAGAGAGGCAAGGCCTCCAGTGCAAACTCCCCCAACTTTTGTGTCATAATCCTATTCCCTAGTGCCTGAAAGTACATGGCTCTGAATGAAGTCCAGACTTTTGTACACAGACCTCAGCATATACAATACCCCCCTCAAGTCCCCATTTATGAAGGCATCTGCTTCTTGGTCCTACTGGTTTCTGCAGAAGGAGGTCCCTAAAAATCTCTGTATGGACTAGCTGTTGTTGTGCATGCTTGTAATCCCAGTGATTTGTGGGGCTGAGGCAAAAGGATTAGAAGTTTGAGGCCAGCTTCAGCAAATTAGGGAGGCCACAGAAAACTTGGAGAGGCTCTAAACAACTTAGGGAGACCCTGTATCACAATAAAGCATAAAATTAGTGTATATGGCTGAGTGTTTAAGGGACTCTGGATTTAATCCCTGGTACAGTACAGTCAATGTGACCTTCATTGGACAGAGTACCCTGCACATAGGAAAGAAGCTCTGATGGGTGGAGGGGAAAAACTGACACACTCCCCTCAAAGCTAATTGATAATTTCTTTAAGGTAATGCCTGGTCAGGACAACCTGTTAGAGTCTGTAAACAAGTCAAAATAACACCTGGCATTTTGCCAGGGGAATGTTAGAGTTCGTAAACAAGTCTGGATGGTGCCTGGCAAAATGCCAGAGGGAGTGATTTGAGAAGTAACAAAAGCAAGCCATTAAGTGAGGAGATTCCTTATTGGTTGTCTGATGTATCTAGTTTATGCTAATTAAGATAAGCTGTGCAAAATGTATAAATACCTCTGTTGTGCTACAATAAACGGCTCCCTCTCCTGCTGTAACAATCTACACAAGTTATTCGTCACCCCCCCCCCCCCCCCCCCCGTTAGTTTGCCCAGCCAGACGGGCTACGGCAACAACCCATTTTTCTGTGTTCTTCATCAAGTTGTGGTGCTGCTCAAACAGAAGTATGGGTGCCAGGTGACTGCTGGGAGGGTAGGGAGATTCAAAGCCACCTTATCAGACAGTCCAAATGTCAATCTCAAAAAACCCATGACGCTTTAAATCAACAACCCTGTTGCCAGCAGATTTAATGAGCATGACTCCTCAGAAAGCTTGGAGACTCTTCACAAGTGCTTTTATCTTCAGTAGCCTATCATTGAGCCAGACTGGGGCCCTTCACTGATAGAAGCAAGTTCAGGGTCAATGGCCAGTGAATACCTGGATACTCTGTAGTCAAGGAACAACTGATATTTAAAGCTGAGGCCCTGCTGCTAAAACATCAACCAAGAAAGGCAAGCTAATTTCTCTGACAAGAGCTCTCACTGACCAAAAGAAAGAAGGTAAGCATTTACATTGACTCAAAATATGCTCTCATGAGAGTGTAGGCACATGGAGCTATCTTCAAGGAAAGAGGAGTCCTTGCAGCTAAGAACAATGCATTAAGCATGCCCTTGAAAATACTGGCATTAATATAGGCTGTGGGCACACCAAAGCAGGTAGCAATCATACACTATCCTGGTCATCAGAAGATCGACATCTAGGTGACCTAGAGAAATTGGGCTATAACCGAAAGGTCAAGAAAGAACAAACTCTTTGTTAGGGCCTTGAACCTCAGCTTGAATCAGACCAATGCAAACCTTTTCATACTCAACCTTTTCATAGCTCGACATGTAAGGAACACATTGCATATCCAAAGAAAGTTATATGCACTCTGGAGACCCCAATGAACAAGAAAATAGAAAAGACAAATCTCACCTTAAAAACAATGTGGTCTAAGGCTGGGGTTGTGGCTCAGTGGTAGAGTGTTCACCTGGCATGCATGAGGGACTGGGTTCAATCCTCAGCACCACATTAAAAAGTCAATAAATAAAATAAAGACATTGTGTCCACCTACAACTAAAAAATATATATTAAAAAATGGAGTCTAAATTATGTCAAGAAACCCATGTGCATTGTGAATAGGTGTCTTTCAAATGCTCTCCACTAAACAGTATTCATAGCAGCTGGATTAAATAGAACTCACAAAGAAACAGTGTATTAGAGATCCTTCCTTACACCATGATGGGATAAACAGAAAATAGGGCAATAGCACAATACCCTCAACAAAAACTTAGTTAAAATAGTATGTACAACCACCAGTCAAAAAAACTGATGTACAAGAACATGTTTCTTCCAGGTCACCTGGAAGAATTGCCCCTCTGTCCCTTCTAGTAAAAATGCAAAAGGAAAAATTATAACAACTGGTAAATACCTTCTATTCTAGGAACCCCTTCACCACCTAGTCTGTGGAGAAAACAGCTTAGAGATATAGTCACCTGTGGGTTTTTTTTTTTTTTAAATAAAAATTGACTGTGGGAAAAATAACATTTGCTGTTCTGCCTCTATGAAACCTACACCAGGGTATTCCTGTGTTCTTCAGGGTATCCAGCTGCTCCCAAAAGAGCCTCCATCTCCAAAACTCAATGATTTATTATAAAAAACTCTATGATTTATTATAAAACTTACTTTAAAAAAATTCTCCCTTTCCACCTTTGAAACCATGAGAGGAGAAAGGTTAACCCTCTTCTTGTCCTAGGTCAATGATCCCTCCTTCAGCTCTTGCACCACAGGAATGAAAAAAATCAAGAGTTCAGGGCTGACACCAGAAGATCTAAGAAGTGACTACCTCTTAAGAATAACTCCTGATAGGGCACAGTTAGAGTGTAGACTTTTCATTAAAGGCACATTTTCCCCTAGAGTAGTTAGAATCACAGCCTCTGGGACAGGATTCCTCTCTGTTTATTCTTGAACAGCACAGCAATAAAACTTATTTTTTCCATTTCCTCAAAACTTTTTCCTCATTATTGGATCAGCAATGGGGACAAGGACAGAAAGCAAGTGCTTCTCTGTGTAACCCAGAGATGCTTGCTTTCCTAGTATGTCAATGCATCTTTAAAATAAAATTACTTGTTATCCAAATCTGAATGACACATATGACAGTGTACAGTATCACTAAAAATTATACTCTCAAAAAGGTCATTAAAATTCACCATTCCATCAAAACTAGAAACAAAGATTCCCCGTTTTTCTGGTCTCATGGAGGGCCCTAACATGCTTGATGTGAGAAGAATGTGACAGCAGTAGAGGAGGCTCCTGAGAGAGAGCAGGCCTCAACAATATCATTTTATAGGTTCAAAAGTTGGCCTCAGTTTACAACTTCTTCTTCTGGAGTGGCTAAAATCCACCTGTATCTTGCATCTTAGGAAATATCGTCTTTTTACTACTATTGATAAAATACATAACTTAGCCAGGCACAGTGGCAGATTCTTATAATATCAAAGGCTTGGGAGGCTGAAGCAGGAGGATAATGAGTTCAAAGCCAACCTTAGGAACTTAGAGAGGTCCTAAGTAACTCAGTGAGACCTTGTCTTTAAATAAAATATAAAAAGGGCTGGAAATGTGGCCCAGTTATTAAGCACCCCTGGGTTCAATCCCCAGTACCAAAAACAAAAAACAAAACAACAACAACAAAAAACTTAGATGGACATGGTGGCACATGCCTATAGTACCACTGGCTCAGGAGGTGGAAGGGGGAGGGTCACTGGGTTCCAGGCAAGCCACAGTAACTTGGTGATGCCCTAAGCAACTAGCAAGAATGTCTCTAAAATAAATATGAAAAAGGGCTGGGGATGAGGCTCAGTGGTTAAATGCACCCAGTACCCAAAACAAACAAAAAACATAGCTCATAAAAAACTGAGCTGGAAAATAGTGAACATGTTTTTCAAATTGACAAACTTGGAGAGGGGGGGGTGTACGGGTGGGTTGAACACAAACATGCTAGACTTTAGGGAAAAGTCAGGTCATCCTGCCAAATAGGAAATTCTTCCCATAAATATCCCTACCATGAAATACTGTGTTGTACCCTTGTATCTGCATGAAGTGAGTTTTGCCCTGGAAATACCCTGGAAATAACAATTTAGAAATGATCTTCCTATTTCTTTGGAATACTTTTTTTTTTTTGAATTTTTAATATTTATTTTTTAGTTCTCGGCGGACACAACATCTTTGTTGGTATGTGGTGCTGAGGATCGAACCCGGGCCGCACGCATGCTAGGCGAGCGCGCTACCGCTTGAGCCACATCCCCAGCCCTCTTTGGAATACTTTAATCTTCCTTCACAACTCTGAAGATCCAAAGAACAAGGATCATCTTTGCCTTTTCTTTCATTACTAGAAGATAAATGGCTGACAAACAATGTGTCTTCAAGGAATTGAAGCTAGAGTTTGGGGAAGATAATCCCAAAGCCCCAATCCATTATGTCCTTAGATGAAACCTACACCAGTGTATTCCTGTGTTCTTCAGGGTATCCAGCTGCTCCCAAAAGAGCCTCCATCTCCAAAACTCAAGCTGCTCTGTAGAAGGAGAGGAGTACACAGAGCCTGATATTCTCTAGGAACTCTAAGGGACAAAGCACCTGTAGGGACCTATGTCAGTCTCATGCAGGTTTTAAAAGCAAGACAAGGAAAAGATATTGCAGTGACTGAGGAAATTTCACCTTGTCAAGTTTCCTAAGGGGAGACACAACAAAAACACATTCTAATATGGCAACTGTGCCTAGGGAGGATAAATGGAGAAGAGGTACAAAAAAGATGTTTAAAATCCGAGTGTCAGGTGATTATACTCTGCTTTCCTGTCATATGAATATTCATTTTTAAAATGTCATAAATAACTCAATAAAAATGAATTAAAATATTTTGTCATTTGAAATGTAGCATAGGCAAATATGTAAAAAGTAGTGAATTGAATGGAGGAATACAGCATTTAGAAAGAGCATGCTCTCCACAGATTTGGAAAGCATGGTACAGAATGGATGACCTCACTGTAGAAAAGAGTGTCAAGGAATGCTACAGACCACAGCTACTCCAAATTTGAATCCCTTACATGGGTCAGGATTCTCCCAGGATCCCCTGCCTGTCTCCATCACCCATTCTGGGCCAGTGTGAGGTATAGAGAAGGAGCTGCACAAAGATGACTCAATTGGGCACAGGACAAAACAACCAGGGCCCTGGCTGCCAGTTCAGCCTAACCATAAGGCCTCAAAAAACAAAACACTAAGCTGTCCTAGCACTGAAATGGAATTCAGATACAATCCCTGACCTTAGAAAAGCCCAGGTTCCCACAGCCAGCTCTGGCTGCTTCCAAACAACACTAACCCTGGGCAGACATAACCATTTCCTGGTTTCTGGTGTGTCCAGGCAACATGTGTACAAATCTTCCAGTACCTAAAAGTCAGAGTGACAAAGCCACTCACATATCAGAGAACCTGAAGATGTATTCAGAGATTTGCTTGAGCCAGAGATAAAATCTTCCACATTATGAAGCCCACATCCTATTATCTGACTATGCCTCTGATTGGATAATAATCACCTCATCAACCAGGAGTGAACAAAACTACAGGCTCAGATACCTCTGGCCCCAAGTGGCATGTGAAGAAATTCGAACTCTGGCTACAGAACACAAGACTGCTAGGTTGTTGCGTACAACCCCTTTCAAACACAGCTTCCTACTTCCTACTTTGAAGAATAGCTGAATTTGCAAAGGGACAAGTGAAATTCACCTGGAATCTAAGGTTATATCCATTTACCAATAAGACTATCAATAACATATATTCACAAATGTAAATAATACAGGCAAAATTAATTTTAATTTTCAAGTTTTATAACCTTTGTGTTTTGGTAGTGCATGTGCGTGTGCGTGCGCGTGTGTGTTTGAATCAAGGGGAAGTTTGTCGCTGAGCTATATCCCCAGTCTTTATTAAGATTTATCTTATTTCACATTTTGATTCAAGTTTTGAACAACCAACGGGGTAAAATTGGGAGTTCATAACCCACTTGAATCAAACTGTGAAATATGATGTATTAAGAACTATGTAATGTTTTGAACGACCAACAATAAAAAAAAAAAAAAAAGATTTATCTTGAGACAGGGTCTCACTAAGATATTGAGGCTGACGTCAAATTTGTGATACTCCTGTTGCACCCAAGCAAATGGGAATACAGGTATGAGCCACCACACCCAGCTCATCCTCTCATAATTTAAAGAGTGAGTCTGATCTCTACAAAAGGAGACAGCACTGTCCATGAAACTGAGCCACATGTGTAACTTTGAAATTGTAGTGGTCACATAAAAATTAAAAGAAACAAGTGAAATAAATTTTAATAATACCTTTAACCCAACATATCCAAAATATTTTCATTGTAATATGTGACCAATATAAAATTATTAATTAATTTTACATATTTTTGGTACTAAACCTTCAAAACTCACTCTATGTTTTAAGCTTCTATGACTTCTCAATACAGACCAGGTACATTCAAAGTGTTCCACATCCCCAGGTGGCAAACTATAATGGGGGTTTGTTGAATAGCTATCAAGCATAATAAGCCACCCTCAAGCTTAACAGTTTATGATTGAAATTGTTAAATCACCTTAAGACATATGTAGGCTGGGCTTATCTAGGCTATTCTTCTAGACTCAGCTGGGCTCCATCAGTCCTATGTTCTGCAGTTTAACTTGGTGGATCTGCTCCTGGGGACAGTTGGCAGTCCCCTGGGGCACTTTCATTCTCCTCCTCATGGCATCTTATCCTTCATAAATCTAATGTAGGCTTGTTCCCATGGAGTTAGTGGGGTTTGGAAAAGGACAGACAAAAGCACTGAAGACATTTTTAGGCCTAGGAATAAAACTGATACATTTCTATACTCACTGCATTCTGTTGGTGAAGTACATGAGCCATTTTAGATGAAAAGCTCAGAAGGAGATTATGCCACTCAAAGGGAACAGCTATAAAAAGAACAATGCCAAGGAGGTGGATATTATAAAGCATAAAGAAATGTAGCTGTGTCTGCAATCCTTCATTCTGTCTTTCTTTTCAAATAAAGTCTGAGTTTTCCAAATAAAGAAAACTTTCCCAATTCCACAGTAACCAAAAAGCAACTTAGTGAAAACCTTTCTCACATGAAAAAACAATAAACAAACAAACAAATAAATAAATAAAACAACATTAAAGGCCCTGTATAGACAACTCAGTACTAAAGCTCTCTTACACTGAAAAAATAAGTAAGTAAATAAATAAAAACAAGGCCACTTATCAAATTGGGGCCAAAATAAAAAGATGTAGGGAGCCACCCAAAGACATAGGACATAGATAAATTTCTCATAATATTAAAATCCATAAGATGAGCAAACATGTCCTACTCTAAAACAAAAACCAAATGCTACGGTTATTCTAAGATACTGAATTTTGGGCAAATCAATCATATTTAACATTTACATTGATATACAATGTGCATACAAAACATACAGAAAGCATGCATGTATTTGTATAAAAACATGCATTTATACAAATGGTTTATTATATGAATTTTTAAAAAAATATATAAAATAAAGTAAATAGTACAATATACCTACCACCTAGATGCAGCATCTGCTTATTATGTGCCATTTTCCCTTCCCCTGTGTGCCTACCCACTCCCCAGCCAAACCCCACCTTATTTACTTTTGGGTGAGTTCATGTGTACACATATTGAATATAACAAATATTAACCGTGTTGTTTTGACAAACACACCAATAAAACCTTACAGTGTTTAAGCATAGAATATTTAAAATATTATGATTATTTTCTTGACATAGGCTGAGAATTCTGCGTGGCCAACCACAACCTTGTAGGGCTTCATGCATATGCATTGTAGTGCTGCCTGTTTACTTCATCTAGGGTCTACCCTTGGTTTCCCTGCACCTCAGTGTGCTCAACCTCACCAGGTGCTCAGTTCCCTGGCCACCTCAGCCTACTGGCTCCTGCCTTGGCTCTCCTACCTGCACCAGGGCAAAGGGCCTATGGCTGCATCTAGCACACTAGACACAAGACTATGTGGGGGAATAACAAGAATCCATCTTCTTCTCATAGCCATGTTTTCATAGAGAAGCAACTGAGCAAAGGGATACTCAGCTGCATGAGAAGGGAGCCACATGCCACTCAACATGAGACAGAACAAACCCTGAGAACAAAGAACTTGAGCATAAAGAAGACCCAGGGGGCTGGGGATGTGGCTCAAGTGGTAGTGCGCTGGCCTGGCATGCGTGCGGCCCGGGTTCGATCCTCAGCACCACATACAAACAAGGATGTTGTGTCCGCCGAAAACCAAAAGTAAATATTAAAAGTTCTAGTTCTCTCTCTCTCTCTCTCTCTCTCAAAAAAAAAAGGTTTAAAAAAATAAAAATAAATTTCTCTCTCTCTCTCTCAAAAAAAAAAAAAAGGTTTTAAAAAATAAAAAATAGGTGGGGATCCAACATGGCGGCCGGCGAGGAAGCAGCGATTCCAACGTCTCCACTTTAACGGGATAAGAAAGACCCATCTGAACAGCTGCAGCCTACCTACGGAGGAACTTCTAGCATAATTCCCTTAAGAGGAGAGCAGCCGTGATCTGGTAGGTTTATTGGAAGTGACAGTTTGTCCCAGAGAAGTGGATCTTGGACGGCCACTCAGGCACAGAGGTCTAGTCCCGCAGCCATCAGCCGCTCCGGCAAGCGGCTCCCCCGGGAGGCCTAGCTCTCGTTCTGCGAGCAGCCACCTCACCTGCCCGGTTCCTAACCACGCGGCCGCAGCTACCCGGCTCCACAGGTGGCCCCGCGGCGGGTGCAGAAGTCAAGTCCTGAGGAGGGAAGATGGCGGCGAAGGGAGTGCATCACCCCAGTGCGCCTCGTCACTGAGCGGGAGAAAGACGATGTGAATCGCCTGAAGGCTATCTTGTTGGGAATTTCCAGTGAAATTGAGGTGCTCCAGAATCTAGTGGACAGATTTCCATCGTGCGAAGTTCGACTGCGGGAGCTCCATTTCTCCGCACGGAGGGTCGCATAGCCTGATAGGCAATCCCCCCACGGCTGGAGTCTGTGGCACGTGCTGGGGAGCGGCAAGGTACCGGAGCGGGGGAGCAGCGATACGGATTCGGGGGGCTCCCGCCAGTGGTACATTGGCAGCGCTGAGTGCTGAGTTCCGGCTTTGAGACAGAGGAGAGAAGCGGGCCAGTTTGGTTCCAGACACCGGTCGGACCACAGAGGAGGACAGCAGCCGCCATTTCGGAGAGATGATGTAATCATCCCCATGTTCTACTGATCTCAGCTCATTCAGCTACGGAACAGGTGATTTCAGGCTGGTATTTGCCTGCGTCTAGCAGACAGATTTCTTGCTCAGGCTCGGGACTGGGGATCTTGTGGAGAATACTCCTAGAGGCTCATGCCTGGCAAGGCGTGCGCCGGGCACTGAGCAGCTGGATTCTGGTTCCCGGGGCTAACCTGGCCCAGGTCTGAGGAAACTGCGGAGACTACCGGTGGAGGCCAGCTCCAAGTGGAGCGTGTGCTGAGCTTGGGGCGACTGGGTTCTGACTCCCGGAACAGTTTTGGCCTGGGGCTGGGGAACCCGTGGGGGTTGCTCGCTGGAGCCAGCTCCCAGCGGAGAGTGTATCGGAATCCGAGAGGCGGGGTTCTGGCTACCGAAGCTGCTTCGGCCCAAGGCTAGGGAACCAGCAGTGACTGCTTCTCAGTCAGGCTCCTGCTGGGTGCTGTGGGGCAGAGTGGAGCTTCCACCTGCGCCCAGAGCAGGCCAAGTGACCCGCCGGCGTGGTATCATGACACACCAAATGCAGCTGGGGCTGAAGAGAGTAGCCGCCCACGCCTAGAATAGGACCAGCGACCCCACGGCGCGGTAGCCAAGTAACCTCATTTGGAGTAGGGGCTGTGCAGAGCTGCCATCTGAGCAAGCAGGGCAGGCAGACCTGCGGCCCACCGGAAAGACAGGCCAGGTAGCTTGCCAGCGTGGTGGACACGTAACACCAAGGCAGTTGCGTCACACTGGTTGGAGTGGGGGTGGAGCAGGGTCACTGCCCGGGTCCGGAGGGGGCTCAGTGACCCATTGGAGAGGTAGTCAGGTACCCCCATTGGGAGTGGGGGCTGTGCAGAACTGTGACCCACCGGCCTAGAGGCCTGCCAGCGTGATAGACACGTCACACCAATTGGAGTGGGGACCCAGCAGAGCCGCCACCCACATCCAGATCAGGACCAACGACCCCAGGGTGTGGTAGTTACGTTACCACAATTGGAGTGGGGGCAGAGCAGAGCGGCCACCCGTGCCCGCAGGGGGGGCAGACCTGCGACCGATCAGCGTGGTAGACAGATCACCCTAATTAGAGGAGGAACACAGCCACTACCCGCCCTGCAAGGGAGACTTCCCAACTATACAAGAGCAATATAAATAAATAGGGGGTAAATTTCAAAAACACAACAGTTGCACCAAGCAGAAAGAAACGCGAGCAGTATGAAAAGACAAGGAAAGAAAGGACCATAAGCAATGCAGGTCAACTCAACTTTAGAAGAGGTAATAGCTGCAACAGATGGAATGTGAGATAAAGAGTTCAGGATATATATGCTTCAGATGATCTGGAGTCTCAAGGAAGACATGAGACAGCAAAATCAGACAATGAAAGATCACATTGACAAACAAATCCAGGAAGTAAAAGATCAATTTCACAGGGAGATAGAGGTAATAAAAAACAAACGAATAGAAATCCTAGAAATGCAGGAAACAATAAACCAACTTAAAAACTCAATTGAGAATACTACCAGCAGAGTAGATCACTTAGAAGAAAGAACATCAGACAATGAAGACAAAGTATTTCAACTGGAAAAGAACATAGACAGCTCAGCAAGTCTGCTAAGAAACCATGAGCAGAACATCCAAGAATTATGGGACAATATCAAAAGACCAAATTTAAGAGTCATTGGGATACAGGAAGGCACAGAGCTCCATACCAAAGGAATAAACAGTCTATTCAGTGAAATAATACGAGAAAACTTCCCAGACTCATTCTTTGAGACAGAATAACAAATCCTAGAAACCTACAGGACGCCAAATGTGCAAAATCATAAGAGATCCACACCTAGACACATTATAATGAAGATGTCCAACATACAGAATAAGGAGAGAATTTTAAAAGCTGCAAGAGAAAGAAAGCAGATTACATTTAGGGGTAAACCAATCAGGATAACAGCTGATCTCTCAACACAGACTCTGAAAGCTAGAAGATCCTGGAATAACATATTTCAAACACTGAAAGAAAATGGGTTCCAACCAAGAATCGTGTATCCGGCGAAATTAAGCTTCAGGATAGAAGATGAAATTAAAACCTTCCACGATAAACAAAAGTTAAAAGAATTCACAGCTAGAAAACCATCTCTTCAAAAAATCCTTGGCAAAACATTACAGGAAGAGGAAATGGAAAATAACATTGAAAACCAACAATGGGAGGTAGGACAGTAAAGGGGGGGGAAGTAGTCAAAGAGGATAACAAATCAGGTTTAGTAACATCAATAAACAAATATGGCTAGAAGAACAAACCATATCTCAATAATAACCCTAAATGTTAATGGCTTAAACTCACCAATCAAGAGACACAGGCTAGTAGAATGGATCACAAAACAAGACCCAACAATATGCTGCCTACAGGAGACGCATCTGATAGGAAAAGATATTCATAGACTGAAGGTGAAAGGTTGGGAAAAATCATACCACTCATATGGACTGCGGAAACAAGCAGGAGTGGCCATACTCATATCTAATAAAATAGATTTGAAGCCAAAGTTAATCAAAAGGGATAAAGAAGGACACTTCATACTGCTCAAGGGAACCATACACCAACAAGACATAATAATCATAAATATATATGCCCCAAATAATGGTGCAGCTGTGTTCATCAAGCAAACTCTTCTCAAGTTCAAGAGTCTAATAGACCACCATACAATAATCATGGGAGACTTCAACACACCTCTCTCACCACTGGACAGATCTTCCAAACAAAAGTTAAATAAGGAAACTATAGAACTCAATAACACAATTAACAACCTAGACTTAATTGACATATATAGACTATACCACCCAACATTAAGTAGTTACACCTTTTTTCTCAGCAGCACATGGAACCTTCTCAAAAATAGACAATATATTATGTCACAGGGCAACTCTTAGACAATATAAAGGGGTAGAGATAATACCATGCATCTTATCTGATCACAATGGAATGAAACTGAAAATCAATGATAAAAGAAGGAAGGAAAAATCAAGCATCACTTGGAGAATGAACAATAGGTTGCTGAATGATCAATGGGTTTTAGAAGACATCAAGGAGGAAATTAAAAACTTCCTAGAGTTAAATGAAAACACAGACACAACATATCAGAATCTATGGGACACATTGAAAGCAGTTCTAAGAGGAAAATTCATTGCTTGGAGTTCATTCCTCAAAAAAAGAAAAAACCAACAAATAAATGATCTCATACTTCATCTCAAAATCCTAGAAAAAGAAGAGCAAAACAACAGCAAAAGAACTAGAAGGCAAGAAATAATTAAAATCAGAGCTGAAATTAATGAAATTGAAACAAAAGAAACAATTGAAAAAATTGACAAAACTAAAAGTTGGTTCTTTGAAAAAATAAATAAAATTGACAGACCCTTAGCCATGCTAATGAAGAGAAGAAGAGAGAGAACCCAAATTACTAGCATACGGGATGAAAAAGGCAATATCACAACAGACACTTCAGAAATACAGAACATAATTAGAAATTATTTTGAATCCCTATACTCCAATAAAATAGAAGATAGTGAAGGCATAGATAAATTCCTTAAGTCTTATGATCTGCCCAGATTGAGTCAGGAGGATATAGACAACCTAAACAGACCAATAACAATAGAGGAAATAGAAGAAACCATCAAAAGATTACCAACTAAGAAAAGCCCAGGACCGGATGGGTATACAGCAGAGTTTTACAAAACCTTTAAAGAGGAACTAACACCAATACTTTTCAAGCTATTTCATGAAATAGAAAAAGAGGGAGAACTTCCAAATTCATTCTACGAGGCCAACATCACCCTGATTCCGAAACCAGACAAAGACACTTCAAAGAAAGAAAACTACAGACCAATATCTCTAATGAACCTTGATGAAAAAATCCTCAATAAAATTCTGGCGAATCGGATTCAAATACATATCAAAAAAATTATACACCATGATCAAGTAGGATTCATCCCTGGGATGCAAGGCTGGTTCAATATACGGAAATCAATAAATGTTATTCACCACATCAATAGACTTTAAAATAAGAACCATATGATCATCTCGATAGATGCAGAAAAAGCATTCAACAAAGTACAGCATCCCTTTATGTTCAAAACTCTAGAAAAATTAGGGATAACTGGATCATACCTCAACATTGTAAAAGCAATCTATGATAAGCCACAGGCCAGCATCATTCTGAATGGAGAAAAATTGAAGGCATTCCCTCTAAGATCTGGTACAAGACAGGGATGCCCTCTCTCACCACTTCTGTTCAACATAGTCCTCGAAACACTGGCCAGAGCAATTAGACAGATGAAAGAAATTAAAGGCATAAAAATAGGAAAAGAAGAACTTAAATTATCACTATTTGCAGATGATATGATTCTATACCTAGCAGACCCAAAAGGGTCTACAAAGAAGCTATTAGAGCTAATAAATGAATTCAGCAAGGTGGCAGGATATAAGATCAACACGCATAAATCAAAGGCATTCCTATATATCAGCGACAAATCCTCTGAAACGGAAATGAGGACAACTATTCCATTCACAATATCCCCCCCAAAAATAAAATACTTGGGAATCAACCTAACAAAAGAGGTAAAAGATTTATACAATGAAAATTACAGAACCCTAAAGAAAGATATAGAAGAAGACCTTAGAAGATGGAAAAATATACCCTGCTCATTGATAGGCAGAACTAACATCATCAAAATGGCGATATTACCAAAAGTTCTCTATAAGTTCAATGCAATGCCAATCAAAATCCCAACAGTATATCTTGTAGAAATAGATAAAAGAATCATGAAATTCATATGGAATAATAAAAGACCCAGAATAGCAAAAACAATGCTAAGCAGGAAGTGTGAATCAGGCGGTATAGCGATACCAGACTTCAAACTATACTACAGAGCAATAGTAACAAAAACAGCATGGTACTGGTACCAAAACAGGCGGGTGGACCAATGGTACAGAATAGAGGACACAGTAACCAATCCACAAAACTACAACTATCTTATATTTGATAAAGGGGCTAAAAGCATGCAATGGAGAAAGGATAGCATCTTCAACAAATGGTGCTGGGAAAACTGGAAATCCATTTGCATCAAAATGAATCTGAATCCCTATCTCTCGCCATGCACAAAAGTTAACTCAAAATGGATCAAGGAGCTTGATATTAAATCAGAGACACGGCATCTGATAGAAGAAAAAGTTGGTTATGATCTACATGCTGTGGGATCGGGCTCCAAATTCCTCAATAGGACACCCATAGCGCAAGAGTTAACAACTAGAATCAACAAATGGGACTTACTCAAACTAAAAAGTTTTTTCTCAGCAAAAGAAACAATAAGAGAGATAAACAGGGAGCCTACATCCTGGGAACAAATCTTTACTCCACACACTTCAGATAGAGCCCTAATAACCAGAATATACAAAGAACTCAAAAAATTAGACAATAAGATAACAAATAACCCAATCAATAAATGGGCCAAGGACCTGAACAGACACTTCTCAGAGGAGGACATACAATCAATCAATAAGTACATGAAAAAATGCTCACCATCGCTAGCAGTCAGAGAAATGCAAATCAAAACTACCCTAAGATACCATCTCACTCCAGTAAGATTGGCAGCCATTAGGAAGTCAAACAACAATAAGTGCTGGAGAGGATGCGGGGAAAAGGGCACTCTTGTTCATTGCTGGTGGGACTGCAAATTGGTACAGCCAATTTGGAAAGCAGTATGGAGATTTCTTGGAAAGCTGGGAATGGAACCACCATTTGACCCAGCTATTCCCCTTCTCGGTCTATTCCCTAAAGACCTAATAAGAGCATGCTACAGGGACACTGCTACATCAATGTTCATAGCAGCTCAATTCACGATAGCAAGATTGTGGAATCAGCCTAGATGCCCTTCAATAGATGAATGGATAAAAAAAATGTGGCATTTATACACTATGGAGTATTACTCTGCATTAAAAAATGACAAAATCATAGAATTTGGAGGGAAATGGATGGCATTAGAGCAGATTATGCTAAGTGAAGCTAGTCAATCTTTAAAAAACAAATACCAAATGACTCCTTTGATATAAGGGGAGTAAACAAGGACAGGGTAGGGACGAAGAGCTTGAGAAGAAGATTTACATTAAACAGGGATGAGAGGTGGGAGGGAAAGGGAGTGAGAAGGGAAATCGCATGGAAATGGAAGGTGATCCTCAGGGTTATACAAAATGACATATAAGAGGAAAGGAGGGGTAAGACAAGATAATACAAATGGAAGAAATGATTTATAGTAGAAGGGGTAGAGAGAGAAAAGGGGAGGGGAGGGGAGGGGAGGCGGGATAGTAGAGAATAGGACAGACAGCAGAATACATCAGACACTAGAAAGGCAATATGTCAGTCAATGGAAGGGTAACTGATGTGATACAGCAATCTGTATACGGGGTAAAAGTGGGAGTTCATAACCCACTTGAATCAAACCGTGTAATATGATGTATTAAGAACTATGTAATGTTTTGAACGACCAATAATAAAAAAATAAATAAAAAATAAATAAATAAGACCCAGGGTGTAAATGTATACACTGACTAAAGCTCCAACATACATAGACTTTATACTTGTTCATTTTATTTCCAATTCTCTCTTAAAATCCAATATCTGCAATGTTGCCAGAATGGTTATCTCCAATACATTGTAAGTATATGAAATCAAAATCAGCCCTAGGTTCTTAACAGAAAAATCTGATCTCACCTTCTTTAGCCTCAATTTTGGTTTCTGTTTTAAAATGACAACTTGGTGTTTCAAACAATAGAAATGTGATTTTTTTTTTAAAGGTCTACAGAACTGTGATGTTAAACTAGCCAAGGAATTACACTCTCCTGAGGCCAGGCAACATGGATTTCATCTAGTTCATTATATAGTTCCACAAAGCCTAAGAATAAGAATATAGAGTAAAAAACAAGTGTTTGGTCAGTTTCAGCTATTTTTTTTTTTTTGCTTGTTTGTTAGTTGTACTGAGGTTTGATCCCAGAGTTACTTAACCACTGAGCCACATCTCCAGCCCTTTTAATTTTTTTTTTTTTTTTTTTTTTTTTTTTTTTACTTTGAGACAGGGTCTCACTAAGTTTTCAGGGCCTCACTGAGTTGCTGAGGCTGGCCTTGAACTTGTGGTCCTCCTTCCTATGTCTCCCTTGTTGCTGGGATTACAGGTATGTGCAACATGCCTGGCTTTCAGCTATGTTTTGAATCAAGTCTAAACTGCTAAAGTCAGTGGTAAAGTTAGACATTCTATAAATGTCTCCCTAAAGCAAACGTTAATGTCTTAATGTGTGAAAATAACTAAAGCAACACAATGAAATAGAAGAAAACAGAAAAGTAGTGAATTCAATAAAGAAGGAAATAGTCCAGGCCTGGTGGTGCATACCTGTAATTCTGTTGACTTGGGAGGCTGAACTCAGACGTTTGCAGGGACAAGTCCATTGGGTCAACTTAGCTCGACCCTGTTTCAAAATTAAAAACTTTTTAAAGGACTGGAGATGTAGCTGGTGGTAGAGTATATCTGGGTTTAATGCCAGAACCAAAAGTGAACATGGAATAAATATGATATTAAAACAGAAAAAAAAGATGTTCAACCATGTTAAACACTTAACAGAAACTAGTGTAGGGAGATCATCACTAATCTAGTTCTAAAATAAATCTAAAATAGAAAACATATGTGTATGTGTGTGTGTATATATATATATATACACACACACACACACACACATACATACATACACACACAAATATATATTTATGTTTTAGTTGTAGTTAGACATATACCTTTTAAAAAAAAAAAAAATATATATATATATATATATATATATATATTTTAATTGTAGTTGGACACAATACCTTTATTTTATTTATTTATTTTTATGTGGTGCTAAGGATTGAACTCAGGGCCTCACATGAGCTAGGCAAGTGCTCTACCACTAAGCCACAACCCCAGCCCCAGAAAACATATATTTTAAAATAATCAGTTTCTCAATAAAGTTGGCAGATGCAGAAAGCCAACAAAAAAAGTTTGCTCTGACATACTGAACAAGAAAAAAGTGAATAAACCGCAAATAAATATTCTTTTTTCCTGAATGCAACAGAAGACAGATATCAGAAGGCAGAAAACTAACCTGGCCCTGAGCTAAGGCAGACATGCAACCATATGTGTCAGGGAGAAAGGTGGAGGGTTTAGTTTATCAGAGGAGAGTTGTCATAAAGGTGAGACCAGAGAGAGTTCTGGAATGCAGGGACTAGAAAGCTCTTCCTATGTGGGAAGGAGCACTTCTTAGACATGTGACTCTGCCCTTGTTGCCACTGCACTATCAGGAACCTGAGCTTTCTCAGTCCATCTTTTCATTGTCCAATTTATTCCTAGTATACCACCCCTAGCAATTTGATTTAAATATTGCATCAAGTATATTAATGTAAAGATCTTTATTCCAGGCTTGTGGCCATGAAACAGTCTATATGCAGTGCAAGACACAAGAGAATGTCAAACACACACACACAGGCACAGAAAGCTGAGACTCACTGAGGCCAATACTTTACCTCCTCACAGGAGATGTGGGTGACAATCAAATTATAAACAAGAGGCAATGTGGTGAAGACCTTTTATAGCTAAGAGAAGTAAGAGTAATGTGAGGCTCTCAGGTATTTTTGGAATTCAGCCAATGGCAAAAAATACATTTTGTATGAAATCCAAGTACACACCTAAACTCATTGAAAAATTGAAATTAAAAAAAAAAACCTTATACTCACAAAATGTTGTGGTCTCTGATGTATTATTTTACATCATATTCTCTTCAACTAATAAGTAAATCCATGAAGATCAACTGAATTTACTCTGCCTGTAAATTTTAAAATATTTTCTTAGAAGACTAATCTATTTTAATGGCTGGCCCAGTCCTTGATGCTGGACTCAACAAGCCTTCCATCTCTCCTCTGGAATGTGTTGGGATGGGCAATATGACATTTTCCCTTGAGAAACCTCCCAATCTGAGTATTTCATGTTTGTTTCCAAATATCTCTCTTAAGTTCTATGGCTGACAAATCTTGCAAACCTACAAATAGCTCTAATATTTAGGATAAATTTGCATTTGATCTGTGTGAGAATTTAGTTCTGAAGCCAATCTTATTTTGGAGGTCACAGAAGGGAGTTCTCTGTTACATCTCATTTTTTTTCTAGTAACATTGTTTTAATATTGCTGCTGAAGCTATTTTTCCTCAACACATCTTAGGTATTTTTATTGCATTTCTCATGCAACACTTAGGAAATGATGACATTCACAGTTGAAGAAAATCCCCAGAGGATGCATCTGAGGTCATTGCTGTCCATTGAGTCCACAGGCTTCTTGACAAGTAATTATCAATTGTGAGCCCAACCCTGAGCTCCTGGAATATAATTTTGCTCATTTTTAAATTAAAAATAAGTACTCATACTTTACAAATTTGTGAAAATAAAATGATATGTGTATATGTGAGTCCTAATACAGCAGGTAAGTGATGATGGACCCACAGCTGCATCCACTAGGCTACTTGTCTTATAATTCAAGAGAGAAAATTTATGGGCTGGGGATGTGGCTCAAGCGGTAGAGCGCTTGCGCCTGGCATGCGTGCGGTCCAGGTTCCATCCTCAGCACCACCTATAAACAAAGATGTTGTGTCCGCCAAAAAACTAAAAAATAAATATTAAAAAATTCTCTCTTTAAAAAAAAAAAGGAAGAAAGAAAATTTACACTTCTGTTCTTTGTTTGCTGTAAAGAACACTTGAGCGGTACACATTAGACATGTTTCTGTAGTTACAAGTAATGCACAAGTATGGACAACAGAGTGGACAGGGAGACAAGGAGGGCACAAAGGGGGGTTATGTATGTTCATTAATGTTCTGGTTCCTTATGTGTGTGTGTGTGTTTGTGCGTGCGCACCAGGGATGGTGCTTAACCACTGAGTCACATCCCCTCCCCTTTTTATTTTTTCAAACAGGGTCTCACTAAATTGCTTAGGGCCTCACTAAGCTGGGAGGCTAGCTTTGAATTCCTGACTCATACTCCCAACTCACTGGGATTACAGGCATGTGCTACCGTGTACAGGAACATTCTGATTCTTTTTTTTTTTTTTGAGAGAGAGAATATGAATATGAATATTTTTCAGTTATCGGTGGACACAACATCTTTATTTTGTTTTTATGTGGCGCGGAGGATGGAACCCAGCCCCCGCGTGCATGCCAGGCGAGCTCGTTACCGCTTTAGCCACATCCCCAGTCCAACGTTCTGATTCTTAATGGAGACCCTAGCTACAAGGTGTGTCCCCTTTGTGATAATTCATTGATCTATATAATTTTAAAACTAATCCTATTTTTACTTTGCCCAATAAGATCAAAATTAGTTTTAAAAAGTGGTGAAGAGCAGAAAGGAAGGATTTTTAAAAAGGACCAAGGAACAATTTAGGGTTATGGACACATTAATTATGATGAATGTGGTGATGGTTTCATGAAAGGATATATATGCAAAAGATAAAAGTATATACCTGAAATATGTACAGGTTATTATATGTCAATTATACCATAAGAAAGCTAAAAAAATTGTATGCATCTAAAGCTGAAGTAAGAAAGGAAACACACATTCTTCAATAGTTAAACTAATAAAGAGCCTAAGAATTAAACTAATAAAGAGCCTAAGAATTCATTAACTAATAATCAGTCTCAATAATTTGGAAAAGGCAAATTTTATGAAAAGGAGAGTATAGAAAGACAGCCTTAGGCAAAAGAGCAAAATTTAAACATATTGAAAGTGAACACATGCACAGAGTGTCAGCAACGTCAAATTTTCATGCTTTTATTTTACTATTTTATTTTTTTAAAATATATTTTTAGTTGTAGATAGACACAATACTTTTATTTATCTATCTTCTATTTATTTATTTATTTTTATGTGGTGCTGAGAATTGAACCCATTGTCTCACATATGTTAGGCATGTGCTCTAACACTGAGCTACAGCCCCAGCCCCAAATTTTCATGCTTTTAAAAGACAAATAAAATTTAAAGAACTCAGGTTAAACTTCAGAAAAAAAATTATGTATCAATTAAACATATATATCTGATATATATTTATATATTTTTTCAAGGCTGCCTCATCTAATGTTGATATACTTTCTGGGAAACACTGTGAGTCATTGTAATTCATGTGTATGCATGCTTTAAAAGGAAATATGTAGACTGGGGTTGTGGCTCAGTGATAGAGTGCTTACCTAGCATGTGTGAGGCACTGAGTTTGATTTTCAATGCCACATAAAAATAAAATAAAAGTAAAGGTACTATGTTCATCTACAACTAAAAAATGAAATATGTAAAATTATCACAAAATTTAAATTTATGGAAGCAAACAAAAACCTCAATCATACCATGTGTAGATGATAATGCTGTAAATCACTGTAAAGTAATTTTTTATTTTGCATTCATCACACAGAGCACTGATACCTACATGGTACACTACTACATACCTAGGCTATATGTGATAACTGTCACTGTACATGCGGTCTGTCACCAACCAAAGGGTCATTGTGCCACACATGGCTGTATGCTATAACGTTACAGCAGTCAATGTACACCTCATAAAAGATGAATAAATAGACCTGTTGATCTAAAGACAGAACCTTTAAAGAGACACTTGCAATTTAGACAATGATAAGTTACAAGAGTTTGCACTGCAGGAAAGTAGAAAAATGGCATCGTTTCCAAAGAAAGCTGCTGGGAAAATGGGGTATCTGTGTGACTGATAATAAATGCAATTGTAGCCTTTCCTCATATCACATGATAAATCATTGTTCTCTGACACTTAAATACAAAAGCAAATCAAAACATTCAAAAATTATTATAACAAAGGGAGTTACAGGGTGGACATGGTGGTACACATCTATAATACCAGCTTTCCTGGAAAGCTAGGACAGGAAGATAGAAATTTCTATGGCAGCCTGGGCAACTTGGTGAGACCCTGTCTTATTATACGTCAATTATACTACAATAAAGCTATAAAAATTATATGCATCTAAATATATAAATTTCAAATAGGGTTGAAATGTAGCTCAATGGTAGCACTCCTTTGGTTCTAATCCTAAGAACCAAAACAAGGGAGTTATTTTCAAAATTACACAAAACAACATGTTAAAAAATAATAAAATTGGGCAACATTAAAATAAAAATTTTATTTATCAAATGCTACCATTAAAAGGTAAAAAGAGAAGTGACACAGTGGATGAAAATAATTCCCTCACATATAACCAAACATTTTTAGTAGGAAAGAAAAAGACAGGACACCAAAAAAAAAAAAAAAAAAAAAAGCAGATATCTCAATAGTTAATACTGATAAAAAGGCTCCAAAAATCTTAAGGAATCTTAGAGTAATGTAAAAAAAAAAAATCTTAGAGCAATGTAAAAAAAAAAAGTCACATCAGCTAGACAAAATTAAACAATAATAAAAAAATATGGAATAAATGGATTATGAACTAAAGAGAAAATGTAATTTGTGCTTACAAAAACTGGCTATGAAGATACATGATACACCATCAGCACAGTGCATGTGTGAACTATAAAAACATGTGAGGACCCAGCAATTCTGGTCAAAACAATTGAAATCTAGAGGGAGGGGAAAGTTTTCTCTGGTTTGCATCTTAGGAATAAATAATAAAGTGGGGAAAAATGATTTCTAGGACCCAGCCACATTTTTGGTCACATTACATTCAGTTTAACCACAGAAAACATCAGATAAGTATTAGAGAGCTGTCTCATCCATGTGATACTTCATGTGTATGCATGCTTTCAAAGGAAATATTTATAATTTACCAAAAAATTAAAATTTACAAAAGCAAATAAAAGACTCAATCACACACACAATGTGTAGATGATAAAACTCATCCTTCTACAGATTATCATTTTCCTCACAGTTAATTTCCAACATTATCCATCAAAATTTCAGCATGCTTTCCTTTTAGTGAAAGAAAGGACAAAACATCCTACAATTCATCTGTAAAATACATACAAAATTAGCCCAAACCCCCTCTGATTTCTAAAAGCAAAACAAGTAGTTGTCATTACTTGACACTAATATATATTATGAAACTCTAATTGTGCATTAATAGTGACTAAGGATTCATAATAAAAACAAAACCCATAGCTGAATCAACATGTATGTAAATTTTCTATTGTCAAGAGCAACAGAAAGGCCAAATACCAATCCAAAACTTATCAAGAATTACATCAGATTTGAAAGGATGACCAATCCAATCTAAAACTAGGTGCTGGGGCTGGGAGCACACAGCTCACTGGTAGAGTGTGCATGCAGAATATGCAAGGTCTGGGTTTAAACCCCAGCACCACAATAAAAGGCAGATGTTAATGGAGGATAATGTTGGAAATTCAGCAGAATAGAAGACTCCTGCCTCTTCCTTTCTCTATGGATACACTGTTTCCATAAATATCTACATGTTTCAAGACCTTAGACAAAGTCAGGTCACAAATGAGTTGAGACACTTAGGAGAGGAAGATTGGGACCATATATATATATATGAACTCTAAAGTTTTCTCTGGTTTGCATCTTATTTACCTAGTGCTGAGAGAGGAAGGGACCTCATACATATACACAAGTATCAAGACCACTTTCATGAGTGGTCTGGGACCAGGGATGACAATTAGTTAAATCTTGAAGGTTTCAGTTTATCCATAGACTTGACTCTCCATCTGCCAGCATACTCTGCCAACTGCTGTCTAGCCAGAATTATAAAGTTAAAAAGGGAAATACAGGCTCCCACTAGCAGCCTGAGTGGGAATTTGGCACTTCCTGAGCTCTCTCCCACAGTTCACTCTAGTAATAACTCCAATTATTCTTAGAAGGAGTCTGTCCAGGCACTGAGAGCCTCAACTTCAACACCTTTTCTTCCTGGGTTTTCATCCTAATCTTCTGTGAGCAAAGGTAACTGAGCATGTGTAAATCTCCATAGATCATAAACAAGTGGTTTTACTTTGGTATGCAAGTACTCCTTAGGGCCACAATCCCCACCAGTAGTGAAGAAAAGGGGTTAAAAACCACAGATCTCAGAAAAAGTCACAGCACACTCTTCTAGTGGCAATTTGACAGACTGGATTCTAAATTGCATTAGGGACTTCACCAATCAATAGCAGACCTCCTGCAGCCTGAACAGTGTTGTTAAAGTGGCTATTATCAAAAAGTTGCAGGATAACAAGTGCTTCAGAGTACAGACATATGAGGAAAACAAAACCCTTACAGAATGTTGGTTAGAATATAAATCTTGTACAGTATTTTAAATAGCATAAATATTTTTCAAAAAACTAAAAAATAGAGCTACCATATAATTCAGTAACAATAATTCTGGGTACATATCTAAAGGGATTGGAATCAGTATGTCAAAGAAATGACTGTACTCTCATTTTCATTGAAGTGCTATTCACAGTAGCTAATAAAAGAAACAATTGAAATGCCTTTTAGATGAAAGAAAGATCAGGACAGGACATTCAGTTATTTTCTGAGAAGCTTCACCCTCACAATTCCAGCTATTCTCTAGGAGCACAAGACCCAGGGAATGCGTACACTAGTCACTCCAGGAGGATTTAGACGGGGTTGCGGCACTTTGCGCCAGGCATTTATGAAACCCAGGGCCAAGAAAAGATGGGAGGATGGAGTGTGGACACTTCACACAATGAAGTCTACAGAGGAGAATCACAACTCAAAAAGAATAGTGGTAAGTTTTTGTGCTTAGGAAAGAGAAAGGGAAAAGCACACACATTTTTTCCCCCAAATGCTCAAGCAATTTTCTGCTCTCCTCTCATAAAAAAAAGAAAAAAGAAAAGAAAACAACCCTCAAAACAGAACACAAAATCTTTAAAAAGTGCCATCCAATACTTGGAGAAAAATGTGTCCATTTAAAATGTAGCATGGGAAACAAATAGTTCACAACCTGGAGAGGGGAATTCGACACTGCCATGTGGACAGGGAGCTGGAAACCTAGGAGTTTATCTATAACTTAGGCATTTATAAAGAGCTAGGCTACAGGACAGGCTCCTCTGGGTTGGACGTGCCGTTTCCCGCACATTCGGGAGGCCCAGAAAGTGGGGGAGCTGGGGGTCCCCGCAGACCCCAGCTATTCTCACGCAGGAACACCACTCACAGAGGTGGACCCTTCCTGAGGATGGTCCCTGGTCTCACCGCACAGCTGGGGAGAGGCCGGGCTGCTGGCAGGCTGCTGCCCAGACAGGGCTTCAGTCAGGGCCGAGGCGACCACGCAGTGACCCGAGGGGGGGCTGGGTTCCCGCCGCGGCGGACCTGCGCTCGGCTAGGACGGCCTGAGCGGCTGAGGGCGGCGCTGCCCTGAGGAGGACTCGGGGCTGCAGACTGGAGAGGACGGGGTGTCCCACCCACCGTTTCAGGTTCCCGCCGCGCCAGTCCTGCCAGTTCCACGCAGCGCCCGGGCTCCAGACGCCCTCGCTCACTCACCATTTCCAGGCGGTCGGGAGCGCAGCGCTCTCCGGTGGGTCCCCAGCGCCTCCGTGGTAGAGCGACGCGGACGGCAGGACATAGGACAACGAAGCTGCAGATGGACCGGAAGAATGGTGGGCTCCAGAGAACAGCGGCGATAGACGGCAGAAATCCGTCCCCTCGTCACGGGCTCTGAGCTGGATTGGACAGATCTCACCCACTTGCCCCTGATTGGACAGGACTTCAGGGCCAGCCCCCTCGAACGGAGCCCAGTGAGCCAACGCTCTGAGTGACAGTAGTTTGCACCCAACCAAGGATGAATGAGAACAGAACGACAGATTCTTGGCTCTTGTTTTTTTTTGTTTGTTTGTTTTTGTTTTTGTTTTTGTTTTTGTTTGGTGGGTTTGTTGGTTTGTTTTCCTCCAGTATTAGCGATATAACCCAGGGACTCTCTATCCCTCATTTACATCCCCAGTCCTTTTATATTCATATTCTCTCTCTCTCTCTCTCTGAATTTTGAAATGAGGTTTTTCCTGTATCCCAAGGTGGCCTCTAACTTGGAATGGCCTCTACCTTGGATTTCTGTTGTGCCCCACCATGGCTGACTATTTTCTTTTTCTTTTGAGGATCTATATATTGAACCCAGAAATTCAAACTGCAGATGTTTTAAGACACGACTTCCTCTGAGTAGCGGAATCTATCCTATCCAGGAAGATATGTGCATTGAACCCTGTCTCATATCAACCTTAATTATATGTTTATATATTATTCATGAATATAAAAGATTAGCAATTATTTTAATTTTTAAAATGCTTTTCTGCTCTCTGGTCTTATCAGGAAGTATCTTGATCTCTGAACTGGGAAACAATACTCTAAAGCAGCAATGTCGGACTCAAACAAAATGTGAGTCACAAGTGTAATCTCAGCGGCTTGGGAGGCTGAGGCAGGAGGATGGCAGGTTCAAATAGCCTCAGCAACTAAGAGAGGCCCTAAGCAATATATGCAGAATATTATCAAATATGACCAATATAAAATTATTAATTAAGTATTTATATTTTTGGAGCTGTATCTTGAAAACTCACTCTTTTTTATTTCAACACATCTCAATTCACAGTGGTCACACTCCAGCTTGCAGAGCTATGGCTCCCCTGACTTCAGCACCACAGGAAAAGAATAAAACTTCTTAGTAATATTTCTCCTTGGTCCAAAGCCCAGGAAAGACTACCTTCAGAAAGAGCAAGGAGCTCCTACCAACAAGTATTCAAAGTAGGCCACTATTTCTCCCACTATTTCTCATTTGATGCTGGGCACAAAGCCATTTTCCTTTCATATATCACACAGTAAACAAAGGAAGGTGGGTGTCCACGGAGGTGGGGGGTCACATGTATTTAGATCTCTTCAGTTAAGCTCTATTTAAAGAAGATAAAGGAACATATGATTTTGAAATTTGACCTAATGGCCAGGCTGTGAAATCTGTTTCCTTCTGTGGGATGGGCACTATGAGAGTTTAGCACCAATATATGCCTGCATATATTTCTGTATAATTCAACACTATCTAATGAGAGATCTAACTTTTAAGGTAGGAAAAAAGAAAATCAGCACATGTATGGCACCTCTTATTTGCCGAATAACATTAAGTCACATGTGATTTAATCTTGGCATTAAGATAGTGAATATATTAGTTATAAATCACTGGATATAAATACTTTAAAGTGTATTAGCTCATGATTTGGGCTGGTCACTCATCTAGGCTGGACTCAGCTGGGGTCTGAATGCTGCATATAGTTAGCTGATTTTTTATAAGATTGCTGGACTTCAGAGGGTGGGCTGGCTGTCAACTGGAGCCCCTTGGTCCTCCTCCTCATGATATTTCATCCTCCAAAAAGCTAATGTGGGCTTCATCTCATGGAGATGACAGGGTTATGAAAGCAAAAGCAAAATCATTCAAGGAATTTTGATCTTATCTATCCAATTAATACACTTTCATGATCACAGCTCTCGATAGGCCATAGAAAAAAAGAAAAGTTCAGATTCAAGGTTTGGGAAAGAGATTCTGAGTTTTGACAAGAGTAGGAGTAGGAGCACATCATCAAGTTTGTGGATACAGATAAGACTGAAGAATTGCCTATAATTTGACCCTCAGTATCATTCTGCATTTTCTTATAAGTGTGGTTCATATAACTGTTTAACATAAAGGAACATGTCTAAAGTCCCACAATTATTAAGGAGTTGGGCTGAGATTTGGGGTCCACTTTGCCTGATTCCAAAATCAAAATGCCTCCACTAAACCATATGACCCATCCTTTTCTTATAATGTAAGTGTTGGATAGTGACACTTACTCAGAACATCAGCACTAGATCAACACCCCAGTGCTCTTCTCCAGTGGGAATAATTCCTTGAGTGAATGCCTCTGGAGCTTCTGGGAAGTTCTTGGGAAATTTTTGGGAAGTGACTAAGCACTGAATTAAGAAAACTAAGAAACAACAATATATTATATTTCCTATGACAAGAAAAATTTTAAAACAGGTATCATGCACCCACAAGCATGGTGATAAAAAGCACACTATGGAAATTGCAAAGAGAAGCCTCATCTGTATCACAACAATGCTAAAAATGAACAACTTGAAACATCAAATAGGAAAGAATATGAAGTCATAGAGTAAGACAGTATTTTTAAAAAATAAAAATATTTTATTTTTAAAATATAGAGCATAGATCAAAGAACTTGCTAAATCTCCAAGTGAAAACATCACCTGGGAACATGTCTTCACAAAGAACTGTGAAGGCCAATGTGGCTAGCTTCAGCTCTGAGGCTTAAGTGCAAGGAATTAATCTAAATATGTTTGCAGGGGATTATCTCCAAATATGAGCTATGGAGAAAACATCACAAAGAATGAAAGCAATGTATAACACAGACACACACACACACACACACACACACACACACACACACACAGATAAATTTGAATAAGATACTGATAGAAGCCGGTAGTACATAGGAATTACATATAAAGAAAGGTTAAAAAAAAGACAAGGGTGTTTTAAGAGAAAAATAAATTCATAACCGTGATGCATGAAGCAACACAGGAGTGAGTTAGTTCATTTAGGTCACCATGATGGTCACTGGTGGAGATGGAAACTGAGTGCCATCTGTCTACTTCCAGAGGTCACATTCATCCTCGAGATACTGATTCTTGAAACCCTGTGCCCCTTCTGGAAAACCATTGGTTTTTCATGTCGATTTTGTAACCTGTGAATTTGCTGAATTTGTTAGCTCCAGCAGTGTTCTTGTGGAGTTTTTGAACCTTCTATGTATGCAATCATGTCATCAACAGTGATGATTTTATTTTTCCTTTCCCATTTTTATCCTTTTATTTCCTTCTCTTTCTAACACACACTGGTTAGAAGTTCTAATTCTGTATTAAACAGGAGTGGTGAGAATGGACATCCTTGTCTTGTTCCAGATTTTAAAGGAAATGCTTTGTATTTTTCCTTATTCACTATGATGATGGCCTTGGGGTTTTCACAGATAGCCTGTATGATGCTGACGTCAGTTTCTTCTTCCCCTAGTTTCTCTAGTGTTTTAAACATGAATAGGTGCTGGACTTTGTCAAATGCTGTTTCTTCATCTATGGACATAACTATATGCTTTGTGTCCTTAATTCTCTTTATGTGGTAAATTACCTTTATTGACTTGCATATGTTAAACTATCTTTGCATCCCAGGTATGAAACCAAGAAGATTGATGTACAATCTTCTTAATATTGAATATGATTGAACAATACACTTTTGGATGATGAATAGATAATAGAAGAAAACTAGGAAGAAACTTTTAAAATTCTTAGACTCAAACAAAAATAGTGATAAAACATACCAGAAACCACGGGGAAATATGAAGGCTTTTCTAAGAAGACAGTTTATAGCTTTGAGTGCCTACCTGAGAAAATCAGATAGATCCTATATAAAGGATGCACCTCAAGGCCCTTACAAACAAAAACAAATGAGTTCCAAAATCAGTTGATTATGACTTGTCAATATTTTATTAAGGTTTTTGCATCTAATTTAATCAGGGATATTGGTCTATAGTTTTCTTTCCTTGATGTATCTTTATCTGGTTTTGGTATCAGGATGATATTAGTTTTATAGAATTAATTTGATGAATTTTACCCCTTTCTATTTCATGGAATTATTTGAGGAGAGTTGGCATGATATCCTCTTTGATGGTCTGGTGTGGAATTCAGTTGAGAATCTATTTGGACCTTGGTTTTTCTTGGTGGAACAGTTTTTATTACTGCTTATATTTCATTGCTTCTAATTGTTTTGTTTAGTTTTCCTAAAACTTCTTGATTAAATTTCAGCAAGTTACGTATGTCTAGAGATGTATCCATTTCCTCTAGGTGTTCTAAAATATTAGAGTATAAGTTTTGTTTTTTCAAAATATTTTTAGTTGTAAATGGACACAATACCTTTATTTATTTACATTTTTATATAGTTACGAGGATAGATCCTAGTGCTTCACACACACTAGGAAAGCACTGTACGACTAAACTACAACCCCAACCTTAGAATATCAGTTTTCAAAATAGGTTCTAATGATCCCCTGGATTTTTATGATGTCTGTGGTGATTTTCTTTCTTTTTCAACTCTATTTTTTTTTAATTTGAGTGTTTTGTTTTTGTTAGGTTGGCTACAGATTTATCTATTTTCTTTATCTTTTCAAAGAGCAAACTGTATATATAGTTGTTTTTGGTGCCAGGAATTAAACTTGTAAGCAAAAATAATTTGGCACCATAATGAAAATACAAATAACTGGGATGGAAGCAGACTTCAAAAAGATCAGCAAGTTGTTTTTTTTTTTTTCCCTGCAGTGGAGTCAATCAATCAGGCAAGAAAGGGTTTATTTTCTAGGTATGGAAATGGCTTACAGGGTACAGAAGTCTGGGATTTATAGTTTACAATGAGGGTGAATTAATATCATTGGAGATTATAACAGAACACTGTTCTGTTCAAACAGTCAGGAACCTAGTTGTGCAGGTTAAAATTTCAACTCAAGAAAGCAGTTGTAAAAACTTTGAAACTCATTGTCCCTGGGGAAAGCTCCGAACTAAGTGTTCACTGTTTATCTTTCTTACTCTGAGACCCATTTTTTACCTAGATTTCACTATTTGTTTTTCTCCTTCCAGGACCCATTTGCAATGGGAAAAGGTAAAAGTCCAGGGCCCAGCTTTTCAGTATCTGCTTCCCTGCTTCAGGGCCCATTGTGGTTGGGAAGAAGTGAATGTTGACTTTTGGTGGAGATGCTGGGGCTGAACCCAGAAAGCGATTGAAGTTTGCTTTTTCTTTCCAGGCAATTGTTACTGGGAAAGGATGTACTGGGAGAGGTTTAATATTTGGCTAGTTTTTTTCCCCTCCTCCTGAGCCACACTATTCTTCCATTTTTCCTGGGGTGGGGGTGGCTATCTTGTAGGAATATTATTTTCCATAACCCTTCAGAACCCAGGGTCCCTTAACCATTAAACTACATGCCCAGCCCTTTATGCATTTTATTTTTAGATAGGGTCTTGCTCAGTTTGTTAGGGCCTCTCTAAGTTGCTGAGGAGGACTTTGAAATGGTGATTCTCCTGCTTGGCTTCCCAAGAAGAACCGACTCTTAATTTCATTGATGCTTTAAATGATCCTTTGTATTATTTTATTGTCTATTTTATAGACTTTGGTTCTGATTTTAATTATCTCCTTCTACTGGTTTTGGAATTGGTTTGTTCTTATTTTACAAAGGCCTTGAGGTTTTGATTTGGGATCTTTCTGATTTTCAAAGCTATAAACTGTCATCTTAGAATTGGTATCCTAAGGTGTCCCAGAGGTGCTGGCAAGGTTTATTGATGTAGGACAGATGATGCCATACACCTGAGGAATTTTTAGGAAGCAGGTTTATTTAACCTACACAGGTCCAGATGGGCTAAAGCTGAAAAATCTCTGGACCTCCAGCCTGGAGATAAAACTTTGAGTTTTATACCTAGTGGGTGGTTACACTACATGGTAATTAACATAGCAGTTACTTTTTGTTTCATATTCTTAGGTAGGACAAAAGTTTCACAAGTTTTTACTAAGAAAACAGAAATAACATTTGCATAGCAACAAGCTTGATTGCAGACCTAACTTTCACAAGAGGAAACCTGAAACCACAAGGAGCTTTCTGCAGAAATCCTGCTGACTTTATTATTATTATTATTCTAATTGTTGATGCACCTTTATTTATTTATTTATATGTGGTGCTAAGAGTTGAACCCAGTGTCTCACACATGCCAGGGAAGCGCTCTACCCAGAAACTACAACCCCAGCCACTGATATTTTTTTGTAAAAATCTTGCTGACAAGGAAAGAAGCTAATGATTTTGATTGGGGTTTTTTGGGGGGCTACATCGAAACACTACTCTCATTAAAATCTAAGACATTTTTTCCCTCTGTGGTATTAGGGCTTGAACTCAGCTGTGCTTAAACTGAACCACATTCCTTGCCCTTTAAAAAATATATATTTTATTTTGATACAGGACCTCGCTGAATTGCGGAGGCTGTATTTGCCCCTGCGACCCTCCAGCCCAGCCTCCGGAGCTGCTGGGATTACAGGTGTATTCCAGCATTTCCGACATTCTGAGCGCTTTTAAAGCTGCTTTCCAGTTTTCTTCTATCAGCCCTTCATCATTCAGAAGTGCGCTGTTCAGTCTCCGCGGCCGGGCGTCCCTGGGCTTCCACAGATAGTCACTGAGCTGGGTTTTACCCCGAAAGCTGCTGGTATTTGACGCCAGCACTCTCACCCCGGGGTATGCAGTCCAGCTGCTGCTGTGAGAATGGACCAAGCCCGCGACACCCGCGCTGCCACGTACCTCCGTCTGTTCCGACGTGCAGCCCCAGCTGTGTGGCGAACCCGAGGCCCCGCCCCGTGACGTAGAAAGCGTGCGCGCAGGGCCTTGGAGCAATGGCAAGGTGGGCGACTTTATCTGGGGACCTTGGACCGCGAAGTACCTAGCAGTTGATGATGGCGCCTATTGATGGCGTCTCATGGGAGAGGCTGCGCGCATCCGCGTCCACCGCGGACCGCGCGTTGGTGCTGGGCTCGCGTGGACTGCTAGGCAATAGCCCGCTGCACCCACGTAGCCGAGCGCGCCAAGAGCTCCTCCTGGCAGATTGGAGAAGGTCAGGAACACGCCGGACCACCCTGCTCTCCGTGACCTCTTGCCCTTAGCAGACTGTGCTGGGTTGAGCTTGGTCACTGACCCCAGAGCTGCTGCACGTGCACTCCTGTGTGGTGGAGTGGCCTGAGACTCCATGTTCCCAGCCCCAGTGGGGCCTGAGAGGGACAGCCTGGACCTTCCCGGGGTGAGGGGCGCTGGGAACAGCGGTTTGTGCAGTTTGGAGATATTCCTTCCCGGGTGCATATGGGAAGGATATGGCTGATCACTCAGCCGCCCCCAGTTTGGCTCTTGTCTTTCTCCATCTGCGCTTCTCTGACACGCCCCCTGACCCCGCAGCTTCCTGTGAGCCCTGGAGCACCACTGAACCACTGGCCTTCTTCAGAAATCTGATTCCAAAGTTCTGCCCATTGCACAAAGTCCAAGTGATCAATGAGGCAGTGAAGGTACCTGTGGCAAGGATGGGTTGGGCCTCTGTGTAGTCAGTGAAGGAGGCGTCCTTGTCCAGAGAGGCTGCGTGATGGACTCATTCGTCTGTGTTTCTTTCTAGACCAATTTGACAACAGGGTTGTGATAGATATGGGGATTCCTTTAAGTCGAGTGGCACATTCCAGCTCTTAATTGTGGGCCCTAGCAGCTGACTGCCAATTTCTTTCTGGGTTCTTCTTTTCTCACGAATATGAAGGAGATCCTTGGATAATAATGGAAGGCAAGAGTGAAAGGAGTAGGATTTATTCAGTGAAAAGAAAAAGAGAAGTCTTGCAGGGCTGAAGGGAATCTGGCAGTAGGTTTCCACTTACATGTACTAATCTAGGGGCTTATGTCCCTTCTGGGTAGGGAAACTGATCAGAATCTGTGCTAAACAGATACATATTGTAAAATTACCAGGGCTGTTGGTTAAACTCTGTGTTAAACAGGTATTGGAAAAGCATCAAGGCTATTGGTTGTGCCCTTTTAGTTTGAACTTACCTATAACCTCCATTTGAATCTGCCCCTACTTTCATTTTTCCCTTGCTCTGGGATAGAGGCTTGGCTGTTAATATTTGGACTGCTTCTATAGGCTGACTTCATGGAGTGGTGGTGTTTTTTGTTGTTGTTGTTTGTTTTGTTTTGTTTTGGTTTGGTTTTTTTTGCATTAGGGGGAAAAGAAACAAAACAAAACAAACAAACAAACAACAACAGCAACAAAACTTAAATCGGGAGCCCATTATCCTGACAGCCTGACCATTTTACTCTCTATCTTATTCCCTGGGGCTAGAGAGAATAGATTTTGGGGCCCATTCTAAAGAAGAAGAATCAGGTGGCTGATTATATGTACAAAGCCTGGGAGGAAGGCTAAGAATTGCTCTGAAAGCCTCTTCCTGGGGCACTTGGTGAGAGGTGCCAGGAGAAGAGGCAGGGCTCCTGACCTGCCAGATTGTAACCCATCACTGTTCAGCAACTGTGGGTCCAAATCTACATCCTCACTCCATACAGGCAGCTGAAGGAGGGACTGGACTCCAGCAGACTAAAGTGGCTTAGGACATGGCAGAATGATTTCAGGGTCCAAAGGGAATCCTGCTTTTGGCCACTCACTGATCTGAAGCAGAGACTAGAAGTTAAGTCATTCTCCACACTCACCATGAGTATGGATAAGAGCATAGCCAAAATCGAATACATGTAGTTAATTACTTCATGTTCCAGGATGCATGCTCACTTTTTGAATATTACAGCTTAAAGTATCATTCATAATAGAAGTGAAACACTGAAAAAGGCTTTGTGGGTTGTCCCAGTCACTTCTAAGGATGCTAGAGGTTGAAGTGGGCAAAAGTCCAAGGTCAGCATCATCAATTTAGCAAAGGTGCTAAGTAAAAATAAAAATGACTGGGGATACATGTAAGTGGCTAAGCAACCCAGAAAGAAAAGAATATGTTGCCATTTAAAATAACTTTGATAAGGGTGTGGCCAGGGGGCTTGGAGTCAGCAGTGCTCCCCTTACCTATGGATTGTGTAGAATACACTGCCAGTCTCTATCTTCTTTTCACCATGGCTGCTTCTGATATTCAGATGAAAGAACTGGAAATGTGACTCAGGCCAGGTTTTTGAGCTGATTCTAAGCTCTCTGTCAAAATAATCTGTCCTAGATTCCCCCTTTTCCCTCTAAAAATAAGCATCTTTCCTTGGAAGAAATTCAAAAGAAATTAGAAGTGTAGAAGAAAGATTGAGTCCTATGAAGCGGAGGTCAAGAGCATGAGAAAGAAGTGCTTCAGAAAACCATAGAAAAAAACAACCTCAATAAAATGGAGGAAGAGAAACTGACTAACAAAGAGAACTGAGATGCACAAATGGCTGCCATACTGAAGCATTAGTGAGAGAAAAGTAAGCACATTGAAGAGGTACAGAAGAACAAAGAATCCAAAGACCCTGCTGACGAGACAGAAGCTGACTAATTTGTTCTAAGAACTGACTTTCTCTCCTTCCCTTCCTGAATATCCTAAGATTGTACCGGCCATTGTCATTTTATTTTTTCCCTACTCACAAATATTCTAGAAGCTGCTGTAGGACTGCTTATGTAGATCCAGACTATAAGGTGTTGTTTTAGGGGATAAAGGGGGAGAAACTGAAAGTGATTTAATCTGTTTCTAAAGTGTTAGTCTTTTTGGTGTAGCTGTTTTTATTTTTGCATATTTTCTACTTCAGTGCACTTGGTGTACTGAGTAAATGGCAGGTACCATATTGGCTCTGTAAAAACATCTTTATGAAGAGTATGTAGTGGCTTCTTTCAAACTCTTAGATGCTGAATATCTGTTTACTTTTCAATCCCAGTTCTGTGCAAATCATTATAGATGCTACTGAACTTGAATGGTTAACAAAACTACACAAAGCTGTTAAAAAAATAAATAAATGGCTGAAGCTGGAGACTTCATGGTAAGGGAAATGATCCAGACACAGAAAGAAATCTATTGCATACTCTATGTGTGTAATCTGGGCAAAAACATTTGCATGTATAGAGAACAGTGGTTATTAGAGAAAAGTAGTTAATAATCCTTGCATCATATACTAGAAATTCCAAAGAGTCGAATTTTAGGTATTCTTACTGCAGAATCAATAAATATGTGTGATGATGGATTTTATTCTGACATATTCACTATACATAGTAATGAAATTTGGTGTGATATTTTCATATATGCATGCACATGTACTGATAATATTCAATTCCCCACTTCTTCCACTCTTGATGCCCAGAATCCTTCCTGGGCAGAGTCAATATTCTGCTTTCACATTGATTTTATTTTACCTGCCATATATAATAGATAGTAGCTTGTGATACATTTTCTTCTGTGTCTGTCTTTCATCTTTTAGCATTACATCATCCAGTTCCATCTATTTTGCTGAAAATTACAGGATTTCATTTTTTGTTTGTGACTGATACTAATACCATTGTGAATACCTAACATACTGTCTGATGCATACTTTGTTTACCTATGGCACTAATTTTTCTCTTTTTATGTATGCTAAATATATTGTTACACAAGTTAAATTTCTACAACAAAAGACAGAAACAAGGAATAAAGTAAATTTGGGAACTATACTCCTTGGCCTGATTTTATCCAACTGAAACGAAGTAATCTAAAACTTGAAAAATAAAATCACATCCCTATTTTGCTTTAAATATGATGATAAATAAGATAATAGTATGCTAATTCTCTTTGAATCTGTCAAGCACTAAACAAATATGGGAGTCTTCAGTAGATTCTATTACACAGAAAACTGCTCTTGTACAAAGAAATAAAACAGTAGGTTGATAGGAGATGTATGATTCATAATCTTTCTGCAAACTTACACTTTCAGTGTAAGTGTTCCAATTATTTGGCCCAAAACCCTCATGTTTACTTCATCCATCAATAATAACTTTAGTTTTTATTTTGGTGTGTGTGTAGAAATATAGAGACAGAGATCGTTCTGAACTTTGACATGTCTTGCAAATTTCTTTTTTCCTTAATATTTTGTTTTAGTTGTAGTTGGACACAATACCTTTATTTTATTTTTTAATGTGGCGTTGAGGATTTCCCCACACATGCTGTGGTTCTACCCCTGAGCCAAAACCCCAGCCCTGTCTTGCAAATTTCTGTCACAAACCAGGCAGGCAGTTCTGCCTATGGTGCTCACCACTGACACAGACATTTCTCATCCATAAAAATGGAGACAATAACACACATTTCCAAGTCCAAACCTCATTCTGAGCCAAGCTGTAATAATATGAAAGTCAGAACACAATCTACTTTTAAAACACTTCTATGTTAAATCTCATTGAGAAAAACTACAGCTGACATAGCAGGAAACATAAGCAAGTTACAACACCCCTGACTTTAACAAAGTCAGACATACTGGTATTCATGAACGGTCCATGGGTTGCGGGTTGGTCACTGCGCATCAAAGCCTAGTGAATAGAAACATCTATTGTCTGGGAATGAACAGTGGACATTTTATTTGGTCAAATGCTAGGGACAGTGTGAATTATATCCAACTCTGCCATGTTCCAAATAGCACCTGAAATGGGTGTGACCTACCAAAATGCCAATCAACATGCTGACTGCAAGACATCACAAAGCAAGATTCCACCCTTGAAACTTTATTCCTGCCTTTGATGTATTCCCTTAAATAAACCAGAGCCATTTTTCTTTTGTCTAGTTCCAGCTCTTGTTTAGACTGGATGTATCAGGGGCTCTGCTTTTGTAATATATTTCTGACTCTTTGACTTTTGTTCTTCACTAATTATTTTAGATTTTAAGCTTTCCTCCTTGGCAGGAGGAAAAAAAACCCAATGAGATGCTGGCCATCATTCCATTAACTGGTGAGACTCTCAGCCAAAGTCTGAGTCCCTCTAAGTCAGAACTCAAGAAGACAAGCCCATAAGCTTCCACAAACACACATTGCCAGGCACAAGAGATGATAGAAATACTATCCAACAAACTTTCTTGTTCTCTATCTAGCAGAAGATAGAGTTATAAAATAAATCCACCAATCTCTAAAACAAAACCAGTGTTGTCAGGAAATTTATGTCAGTTTCCAAGGCAAGAAGCCTTCCTCCATGAGGGACACTGGAACTGTGGAAATTAACCCAACATTCCCCTGCCACCCTGACCTTGCAGTACATCCTCTGTCCTCAAGATGACAAGCAGACTCATTCCTGGGAACCAGAGGCAGCAGACCCTGAGATGCCTCCACTTGCATTTGTGGTCGAAGACATGCTCAGCAGTGATGGGGTGTGCAGGGCGGAGTGTACAGGGAGAGGGTGTGCAGAATGGGGTGTGCAGAGCAGAATGTGCAGGGAGGAGGTGTGCAGGGAAGGTGTTAAGGGAGGGGGTGCAGGAAGGGGGTGTTCAGAGCAGAGTGTGCAGGGAAGGGACTTGCTCTCCTCATTTTTTTGTGAGATGGGATCAGCAACATGAAGCAGTTCCATGCTGTTAACAGGCTGCTCTGGTGACACAGGACCAGGCCTGGGAAGCACCAGACCTGGGGACAAATCCCAAAGCAGTCCCAGTCCTCCGCCTGAGGTTGGCCCAGCTCAACTTTGAGCCTTGCACCTGCCCCGTGAGTGCCAGCTGGCTGTCAATGAGCAGGGATATGTCCATGTTGGTACCTGGAAGCCTCACATGTAGTAGGCACATGCTCCTGTTCATGAAAAAGGGGTCTGAGGGAGCATCCACACCCATGACCCCACCATAAGAAATTGACTCTGTACTTTCAGCTTTAATGGCAGCAGACCCTTGTAAAATGAGGGATGCTCCTTCTAGAGGATTTTGAGTCTGAGCAGGGAGGATGCAGGGCCAGGCCACTCTCATCTCAGCAAAGGCAGCTCTTCTACCCTCACACCTTCTAGGTCATATGGTGTGCAGAGCATGGCTCCAGGTCTGTGGCCTGGTGCTGGGCACCCTTCCTAGCATTTGCAGCTTCCTTTGATTCATTAAGGCAAAGATAAGGGGACATTAATGCCACCCACTTTAGGCAGAAAGGGTCTGAGATTGACAGAATCAGAGGTAACATTTATAGGCCATTATTAATTCAATCAGAAAACATAGATGAGCTGGATGCGGTGGTACAAGCCTCTCATTCCACTGATTCCAGAGGGTGAAGTAGGAGGGTCTCAAGTTCAAGGCCATCCTTATCAACTTAGTAAGGCACTAAGAAACTTATAGAGAGACCCCGTCTCAAAAATAAATAGATAAATAAATAAATAGGGCTAGGGATGTGGGTCAGTGGTTAAGTACTCCTGGGTTCAATCCTCAAGACCAGAAAAAAAATAAATTGGTTATTTAATTTCACATTTCAATTCACCTGGCATTATCTCATTTTTTAAAAGAATTCAGGTGAGGCCCAAGAGGACAAGAATCCTGTCCCAGCTCACAGATTGTTGTCTGAGGTGGGCAGGGTTTGGTTTTCCCGCCAGAACAAGGTCTTTACAGTTTGGGAGCAAACAAGAATGATGTTCAAGGATTTGCCACTTGGGGGCAGTGGAGTCCCATGAAAGGAAAAGCGAATCCCCGCCCAGCCCAGCTTTGGAAGGTCCTTCATGTCTGTTTAAGGGATTTGGCAGGTGGTCAATGGAAATTGGGTAAAAGTGTGTCTGGGACCAGAGGCCAGGTTCTGATGCCACCTCTCACATTCACGGGCTGTGAGATCTGAGGGAAGAGTGCACCACTTCTGCTCCCCCAACCTATTCCCTCCCCTGAGAAGGGACTCACAACCAAGAGTGACCCAGGTCCCTAAACAGCCACTTACCATGCCAGGCACATGCTGAGCACTCTGAAGCCACCTCATCATATCCTGGGATCGCCAATAGATCTTGGAGGAAGTTGCTAGAGTGCCATGTCATAGATGAGGCTGGTAACTGTCTGGGGATACTTGCCAAACAGAAGCTGCTTGTAGAATCCACCTCTGGACCATCCTTGATGCTCAGGCACAAAGCACTGTGAGGAAGAACCCCACCCACCTTCTCTCTGCTTACTGTCCTGCTCCCAGCCCCAGCCTTATGTAACCCCCACCCTGCCTCTTCTTCCATTAGAAATACCCCGTACCACTCCACATTTCCATCCTTTCCCCCAGCTCTGCCCACAGTCCTGATCCCTGGTCTCCACAAACCAGTCTCTGCAGCCTGAGCCCCACATAGACCTTATCTAGTGATGTGCAAATCCTCCAGGACCCTTAGGTTTGTCTCTGTCCCAAGAGAAGAAGAGCACAGCTGGGAGGACAGGTTTCCTCAAGAGGGAACCTCAGGCTTCACTGGCCAGGAAAGGCTTTAAGAGATTGGGACTTGATCCTTGGTCATTGTCCCTTGGTGAAGGTTCAGTACAGCTGGTCGGCTGGAGACCTGACTGGGCTGCTGGAGCACCAGAGACTGCAGTCAGGGCTGGGCACTGGGCAGTCCTACTGCCCCATGGTGGCTTATGAGGGAGAGAGAGGGACTCAGCAACCCTGGGAGGGCAGCTGTGGTGTGGGCATCCTGTCCTAAGACAGAGCTCACAGAGGAGAGAGTGGCTGAAGGTTCATTGGACCTACCTAGGACTTGGGCCATGTTCTAGGCTAATAGCTTGGAGCAGAAATCAGAACCAGCACAAATTCTGACATCTGAGCCTTGGAGAGAGGGGACCAGACGTTGGTTAGGAGAGAAGGGAGCAGCCTTGACCAAGGCAGAGCCCTCCATGGACACTGTGACCTTCCTACTGCCTTTCCCAGGAAGCTAAGTTGAACTTTATTTTATTTAACAAGAAAGAAAGAAAGAAAGAAAGAAAGAAAGAAAGAAAGAAAGAAAGAAAGAAAGAAAGAAAGAAAGAAAGAAAGAAAGAAAGAAAGAAGAAAGAAAGAAAGAAAAGGAAAGGAAAGGAAAAGAAAAGAAAAGAAGGAAGGAAGGAAGGAAGAAAGAAAACTTGAGCATAGGGCTAAGTCCAGACTCTACCACTAATAAAAACTCCTACCTTCTTTCCCCCCCAGTTCTGGGGATTGAACCCAGGGGTTCTCTACAACTGAGCTACATCCCCAGCCCTTTTAAACTTTAGCTTGAGACAGGGTCTCACTAAGTTGCCCAGACGGCCTTGAACTAGTGATCCTTGTGTTTCAGCCTCCCGAGTAGCAAGCCATTTGAACAAGCATTTATTTAGGGCTATTGATTTATGTAGAGTAACTCAGTTCCCACAACCCTCTGAAGGATGGATGGTTTTAACTTTATTTGCCCATGAAAACTTGAAGGCACCAAGAGGTTGAATGACTTGCCCAGGATCACTTGGGATAGGTATTCAAATACAGTCATCCTGGCTCCATAGTTCCTCCTGACCACATGAGAAGGAAATGATGGCCTTTCCCCTCTTTCCAATTGAAAATATGTATTGCTTTTCCTGGTTTGAAATGTAACTGAAGAGACATATTTGATCAAGATAGATGGATATAACCTAGGTGCGGTGGCACACACCCATAATCCCAGAAACTCAAGAGGCTGAGGCAGGAGGATCATAAGTTCAAAGTCAGCCTCAGCAATTTAGCAAGGCTCTAAGCAACTTAGTGAGACCCTGTCTCAAAATAAAACATCAGTAAAAAAAAAGAGGTGCTGGGATGTTGCCCAGAGATTAAGCACCCTGGGTTCAATGCTCAGTACTAGAAAAAGAAAGAAAGAAAGAAAAATGATCATAAACAGAAAAAGAGATGACTGTCCACTAGCCCATGTTGGACACAGATGTGTTTGCCTCTGGTTTCAACATGACATAGTATGGCCAGATCTTTGGAGATTAAATTTGCAAACGTAAATGGTAACCCAGCATGTGGCAACACTGGGAACACTGGCAACACATGCACAGCATGTGGCAACACTGGGAAACTGAGATAATTGGGACACAGGAGGGAGACTTGGGAGAGTGCCCAGAAGCTCATGGAGTCTGGGAGAGAAAGGCAGTGATGGGCACGTGCCAGGAGCTCTCAGGTGTCCACAGCCCAAGGCTGGAAGACCTGGGCATTTATGAATATTCCAGGCCTGCTGTTGGGTCTTCAGGAACTGAGTCTGGCCCTCAGCAGTGGGCACAGCTAGGGTCTCAGATGGTGGATACAGAGGACATCAAGCCTGGGAGGCCCCCCCAACTCACTGGTTGAGTATGGGACTGGTGGGGGAGAATGAGTTGTTCTAGATGCCCACCCAACTCACTTAAGGAGCTCAGCTCCCTGCACAGCCCAACATTGTCTTCAGCCTTTGCAGGAGAAAGAGGCTGTACAAACAGAAGGGCCCACAGCAGTCTGCAGGAGGGCAGTGACCCAGGCCTGGCATGCCTGTGTGAGAGCCATGGGCTCCAGGGACCTGGAACCCCAAAAATCAGACTTCCAGGAGCCCCCAAATGGCCTTCCTTTTAAGGGTCTCTGTTGAGTATGAGGTTTCTAGGGAGAGAATAAAGTTTTTTGGGCTAAGGACAGCTGGGCTCTGGCTCAAACTGAAAAATAAAAAAGGGCTGGGATTGTAGCTCATAGGTTAAGCACCCCTGGCTTCAATCCAGCACCACAAAACATAAGCAAATAAATAGAGATAAAACCAACAAAAGGGCCGCTGATGAAGCTTCGTGATAGAAGGCTTGACTAGCCTGGGTGCAGCCCTGGGTGTGATCCCCAGCCACACACACAAGTATCTATCATGAGTGCAAAATGGATATCACATTTCTAACATAATGACCTCCATAGCCTGTCCCAGCCTGCCTGAGAACACCCACGGCAGGCTGCATTAGGGCAGTCAGTAACACAGCCAACCTTTCACTGCAGTACTAAGTGTCTTAGTTTCTGTGCTGGGGATGGAACCAAGGCCCTGGTGCAGGCTAAGTGCACTCTACCACTGAGCCTCTCCCCAGCTCTCAAAGTACTTACTGTATCACTCAGGGTGTGAACGCCGACTGAAAAGGAGCACCCAGTTGTTGTGTAGGGTACATGTTGCACTTTCATACTCCTGGAGAACACAAGTCAGGGGCCAGCTGCCTCTGATGATCTTTCTAACATTTGAGGGGTGCTGGGGTTGAATGCATGGGCTCCACACACACTAAGCACATGCTCTGCACCCAGGGCTGGCTGAGATCTTAACAGACCAGATGCTTCTGATGGTGCCCAGAAGTCACTTCCTGACTTCAGTACAGTGTGCCTCTAGGGAGACAGAGCTCTCCAGAGAGACGGAGCACTCCAGATCAGGATGCCCTGCCCCCAGCGCCTTTTTGTTTTGGGGACCTGGGATTGAACCCAGTGGTACTTAACCACTGAACTACATCCCTGTTCGTTCTTTTATTTATTTATTTATTTATTTATTTATTTATTTATTTATTTATACTTTTTGATACAGAGTCTTTCAAAGTTGCTTAGGGCCTTGCTAAATTGATGAGGCTTGCTTTTAACTCTCATCCTCCTATCTGAGCCTCTTAAGCTGCTGAGATTATAGTCATGTACTACCGCCTCAGTTTCCTGTAAAAAAAAGAGTCCTTCCTTGCCCGAATCTTCACCATATTGAATTAGGATCTGACTTACTTAACAAGACTTCTAAAGCACAAGAAGTAAAATCAAGAATCAGTAAATGGAAAGGATTCAAACTAAAAAGCTTCTCAGCAAAAGAAAAAAATCAATAACATGTAATAAGAATTGTAATGCATTCTGCTGTCATGTATTTAAAAAAATAAAATCAATAAAACTGAAAAAAATCAATAACATAAAGAGAGAGCCTACAAAATGGAAGAAAATCTTTACTACATGCATCTCAGATAGAGCACTAATATATATACGCAGCCAACCTTCATATATACACAGGATACGTGAAGAACTCAAAAGACTTAACACAAAACAAAAACAAAACTAATCAATAAATAGGCTAAGGAATTGAACAGACACTTCACAGAAGAAGAAATACAATCAATCAACAATATATGAATATATATGAAAACAAGTTTAACATCTCTAGAGATTAGAGAAATACAAATGAACACAACACTAAGATTTCATCTTATTTCAGTCAGAATGGCAGTTATCAAGAATAGACAGCAATAAATGTTGGCAAGGATGTAGGGAAAGAGGTGCATTCATACAGTGCTGGTGGGACTGCAAATTGATGCAACCGTATGGAAAGCAGTATGGAGATTCCTCAGAAAACTTGGAATGGGGGCTGGGGTTGTAGCTCAGTGGTAGAGCACTTGCCTAGCATGTGTGAGGCACTGGGTTCAATTCTCAGCATCACATAAATATAAATAAATAAAAATAAAGGTATTGTGTCCATCTACAATTAAAAAAATATTTAAAAAAGAAAACTTGGAATGGAACCACAATTTGACCCAGCTATCTCACTCCTTAGTTTGTATCCAAAGGACTTAAAATCAGCATATTACAGTGATACAGCCACATCAGTTCCAGAAGTGTGAGAAAACTAATTTCTGCTGTTATAAATGATCCAGTCTTAGGAGTTTTGTTAGAGCTGTATAAAAAAAAAAACCAATTTGGCAAGACACTTTGCAACTCGGCAAGACGCTATCTCTAAATAAAATATAAAAAAGGCCTGGGGATGTGGCTCAGTGGTTAAGCGCCCATGGGTTCGATACTCAGTACAAAAAAAAAAAGCCCAGCAAGAATGCTTTTTTTTTTTTGGCCACAAGTTCCCTACCAATGACCCTCTGTGAAGGCCACCAGCCCTTGTTCTGTCCCTCCACCTGCCTTGGCCAAGCTCTTTCAGATGACTGGGTGGCCATCTGTGCATGCTGTGCTAGGACCTGTGAGAACAATCAGCACTTTAATTGTGTGTGCTTCTCCAGGTGTGACTTCTGTGGCGGCATTGGAGTTCCTTAAAGACCTCACAAGGGGCCTCACTGCACCATCTACAATGCCTACCTCAACATGTATGATACCTGGCCTTTGGGGGACACTCCAGCTCCAAATATAGTAACATCTAAGAGGAAATAAACTTCCATTCTAAAAAAAAAGTCTAATAAATACCAGTCTAAAAGTGCATAATAAAAATACCATTCTTGGACAAGGAGGAAATTGACAGTTTTAAATAATCACATATAATTAACCTATGCAAAAGGATGCTGTTTTAGGCCAGAATCCCTCAAAACAGCCCTTGGAGTTCTTGTGTCTATGAATTATTGAGGTAGAACTCCCAAAAGAACCTGTCAGGAAGTGAGGGAAGCTGGAAAGGACAGGAGAGGCAGCCACAGGTTCTCAGCCGGGCAGAGGCACAAGCCTCAGATCCCATGTGACCACAGAGGACACAGCACAGCTGGTGGTTTTGGAAAAAAGGTGTTCACATATCACAGGTGAGGGCCAACCCTTGATTACAAAACTCACTTTTTGCTAGGTGACCTTGCCTCTGTAGGCTAGCAAGGTGATCTGAGCCTGTTTCAGGCAGGCTGGGCTCAGCTACTGGTATGCAGCTGATTGGGGTGTTCTATGCATATTGGACTTAGGATCTACTCAGCTTTAATGTATTTTAGGGATGGAGCCTCATTGTCAAGGAGCACCTGTGCTATCCTTGCATGTAGAAGGTAGCATCTTCTCCTTGTGCTTCTTGAGCAGTGGTGTCCACCACTAGAGTTCATGTTTTTTGTTGTTGTTGTTGTTGTTGTTGTTGTTGTTGTTTGGTATGGGGAATTTCAGCAAACTGAAAACACTTTGAGTTTGCTTTTCCAAACACACTGATTCAAATGGCTGTAATTGAAGTAATTATAAATATTAGTCCAACTTCCAAGGGTCTCTACTCTGAAAGTGCATTTGGGATCTGGGGAAGGGCCACTGAGAAGGCACAATGCTCAACAGACCTGCTCTGGCCAGAACTCAGGCTCTTTATAGGCAGCCCCTAAATGCTCTAGCGAAGTAGGGGTCTTGACACTTGTCCCCACTTGCAGGTGCCCTGGGAGCCTCCACGTGGTCCCGGCCCTATGCTGAGAAAGAAATGCGTGAGTAATTGAATGTCCAGAGACTCTGCCTAGTCTTCCAAGTTCACTATACCCTGGAGGTTTTTCAGCCCTGGGGTCGAGGTCAGGATTCCTCCTTCTGCAGTTTCGGCCTCCTCAATCAGGTTCTGGGTTTGAAACTGACTCTGGAGGAACTGGGCAAGGACCGGGCTCGGGTGTGGGGTGGGTACTAGTCCAGCCTGTGAGAGTCCTGGATTCCATCCCCAGCATCTCCCCAACCAGCTGGGGCAAAGCGGGCAGGGTCGCCCTTTGGCTGGTTCAGATTCTGCAGGCCCTTGCTAGCTACCAGCTGGTGCGCCCTTCGCAGGCCAGCTCCTACCAGCCATCTCCACCACTCTTTCCTCCTGGCCCGGCTGGAGGCTGCTCCTCAGCCTGACTCACTGGGATCATCCCACCCCTGGCTCTGCAGTTAGGTGCTGTCACAGCCTTGGCCACTTAGGACCCTGGCCCACTCCTGGTTGTGAGTCCTTTCTCAGAGGAGAGGAGAGGTCAGGGAGGGAGCAGGAGTGGTGCGCACTTCCCTCAGATCCTAGCCAGAGAATGAGAGAATTGGCCTCAGAACCGGCCCCTGGTCCCAGAGAGGCTTTTACCCAGTTCCCGTGGCCGCCTGGGAAATCCTTAGAATAGATGATGAAACGGACCTGAAGGGCCTTCCAAAGCTGGGCTGTGCTGAGAGATGCTTTTTGTTTAGTGGGACTCCACTGCCCCCAAGTGCCCACTTTCTGAACTTCATCATTGTTTGCTGCCAAACTGAGAAGATCTCATTCTGGTGGAAAACCCATCCCTGCCCACCTCAAACAGCAATCCTTGAGCTGGGACAGGATGCTTTTCCTGGGCCTCATCTGCGTTTGTTCAAAAAAGTATTGATGCCAAGGGTATTGAAATGTAAGATTGCCGGAGTCCGACTGCAGCAAAATAACCTGGGGGTGACGAATAACTTCTGTAGATTGATGCAGCAGGAGTAGGAGCCCTTTATTATAGGGCAACAGAGCTATTTATACATTTTGCACAGCTTATCTTAATTAGCATAAACTAGATACATCAGTCAACCAATAAGGAATCTCCACACTTAATGGCTAGCTTTTGTTACTTTTCAAACCACTCCCTCTGACATTTTGCCAGGCACCATCCAGACTTGTTTACGAACTCTAACATTTCTCTGGCAAAATACCAGGTGTTATTTTTGACTTATTTACAGACCTTAACATAAGATTAAATAATCCGTCTAAATTTCTTATTTATTTATTTATTTATTTATTTATTTCTGGTTCTGGGGATTGAACCCAGGGGCACATTGAGCCACATCCCCAGCCCTTTTAATTTTTTTTTAATTTTGAGACAGAGTATATCTAAGTTGCTTAGTGCCTTGCTAAGTTGCTGAGGGTGGCCTGGAATATGTGATCCTTAATCGATGTGATTCTGCAATGTGTATACGGGGTAAAAATGGGAGTTCATAACCCATTTGAATCAAATGTATGAAATATGATATGTCAAGAGCATTGTAATGTTTTGAACAACTAATAAAAAAAAGAAATAAAAAAAGAATATGTGATCCTTCTGCTTCAAGCTCCAAAATCACTGGAGAGAGAGCTGAGGTGGTCCAGGTGCCATGCTGTTGAATCTTCAAAATTGTGAGCTATGTAAGCCCCTTCTCTTTATAAAGTTGGCTTGCCTTGAGTAATTTACACAAATGAAAACTGTTCTGGGCTGGGGTTGTGGCTCAGTGGTAGAGTGCTTGCCTAGCAGGTGTGAGGCACTGGGTTCAATTCTCAGTACCACATAAAAATAAATTAAAAAAAATAAAGATCCATTGAAAACTAAAAATAATGCTTCAAACAATAAAGAAAACTATTCTAACAGGTATGCTTTTGTGAACAAAAGCGAAATATTTATCTCAAGTCCATCTTTGATCTATTTAAGATTGGAAAATTATTCATAATTATTATTTCAGTGGTATGCATTGATTTACATAAATCCAAAAAGCATGTGTTTCTCCTCATAACAGGATACAATTTGAAACTTTATATTTATTACCAAGGTGTGCAATGACGTCATATTTAAATTGTTTATAGGTTTTTTTTAGAGAAAGTTAAACCTGAGTCTGCATGGCTATCTAGCCACAAGAGTCTTTTAAAAGAACAATCAGAGATTATTATGTGGTCAATCACTATTCTTCCTGCAAGTTCACAAATAATCAGGCAAAAATTAATAAAATTTAATGGATCAATCCAGGATAAAAGGATCCTATGCCATGCACTAATTGTGGAGTTAACTAGTGGCCTGGGATATAGGATATTTGGACCTCACCCAATCCTGTCATTATGAATCAATGAGGTCCACAATGAGAATTACAATTATTACATACTTTTGGTGATATTTTATTTTAATTTCTGTTTGGAATCCTACTTAAAACTAATCTAGACCATTTTATTTATCCTTTCATTGCTGATACATATTTGAATGGTTTCCAGTTTGTACATAATGCTGAGGTAAATGTTCTTTCACATGGAGAACACAGGTTGGCATTTCCACTGGGTGTATGTCTTAGAGTAGGATCTCTGAGAAATAGCTACAGTCTACTTTCATCTCAAAAGAGGCCATCATAGAGTTTTGAGAAGTGGTTGTGACCATTTAAATTCATATCTATGTGTAATATTTCACTTGCTCTACATCCTTATAACTCTCATCAGTGGTCTTAAGCTATTGCCTATTTGTATCACATTGTGGTCTGTCTTTTAAATGAGTCTGGCACTGAGAATTGAAACGGACCTTACATATATCAAAAAAAGAGCTTTGCAACCTAAGCCAAACCCTGAGCCCTGCATTGCAATTTAAAATTGAGTTTTATTATTAATATTGTGGAGCACATTTTCATATACATGGGGGTCATTTGGTATCTTTCTTTGAAATGGCTAGTCAGGTACTCATTCATTTCCTCCCCACTGTGAGTTGCCTGGGTTTTTCTTACAAATTATTGCTTATTATTCACAGCAGGAGGAGTCTGGATGTGGAGTAAATGCATGGGGATTGCCTTAAGGGCTAAGACCTTTGTGTACTGTGCATAAGTGTATGGTTATGTAACAGAGATCTGGCTGTTCCAAGCCTCATGTACATCTGCAGAAGCCATATCAGAAAGTCATTAAAACTTCACATGCAAGCCTGACCCACATTGGTACCTTGTGCAATATTTATGGAGCTCAAAACTATGTCCCCATTCAGTACATACATATGCTGGTTCACATGGAACTTCTCATTGCATTTTCAGGAGACTGAGGCCCAGACATAGAAAGGGACTGGTCTAGCCCACAGGTGAGCAGAGTTCAGTAGGGTTCTGCCCCCTCCCATAATGTTTATTTTGGAATGATAATACCTATTTATTATTCTGCAAATTCCTTCCCTGTATCTCTTCATATGAGTCATTTTTCATTTCTTACCCACTCATGGGCACACAAACATACACGTGTGTGCATATATATAAAGAACACCTGCACAACTTCTAAGGTTGGCACTGTGAGGTCGGGCAACAGGCAGCAACCAAAGGAGGCAGATTTAAAAAGACCACTGAATGAGGCTTTATCGAGACTCACTCCCGGGCAGAACTCTATCAGTCCAACTGAGTGGACAGGAGGAGGGTCTGAGGAGAAACTGCGTGGGGGCTCAACTAGACTGGGATTTTATGGGGCTTATGGTTGGAAGGGAAGGGCTTGGGACAGAAAAAGGGATTTTTAGTATTCTTTGTCCCACTGGAGTTGGTCAGGGGAACTGGCTGAACTCCAGGATTGACCAGGACATCCCGCTGATTGACAGGCGTTTCCGTGGGCGCCTGATTGATGTTTCTTTTGCGGGGGCGGGCTGCTTGGTGCTTTGTTCATAAGTCACCACCACCAACCTGACAGAATGCATCTGGCTAGGGAAGCTCAGGGAGCCTTTGCCCCAGTGCTGGGCAGCCAGCTTCATGCTGTTTCCATCACCATGGTAAACACCTGAAGCCTGGCCGGAGCAAGCTTCCTAGTCCTGCCTCCTGCATTTTCATGGGCTTCCCACTGGTCCTTCCACTGTCACTCAGTCAAGACATCTGGTCCTGCCTTCCAGCCACTAGCCTGTACTTCCTGTTCCATACAGATGTGCTGCTGAAACTACACAGAGCCTGCATTTTTAAGAATGCCCTCCTGTGAATGCTAATGAAATATTTTTTTCAGACAAAATATAATTCCACAAGTTTCTAAGTTGCAGCACTGAGCCTGACTTATTTTCAAAGCTAAATAATCTTTTTTTTTCTTTATAGCTGTATTATTAAGAGAAATTGCAGAGGTAATATAACAATTATAAGAAATACATATGCTTCTTTATATTTTGCTTTTAATTTTGAAGGTTATGAGGATGCATTTGCTTGTCACAGGAACAGAAGCCGGCAATATTCCTGTGATAATCAAGAAATCCTTTCCTCATTCCTGATTATATAATTACAAGAAATGAATAAATGTGTACACCAAGATCTTATTTCAGCTATATCATGTGACGTCACATATAAGAGTGCACTCCTAGTTAAAAATAAATTGAAATGGATACAAATATCTTAAAATCCACGTGGTTACATAAAGTTACTACAATTATAAGTTATGTGCTTTTTCTTAATATATATTTTTCTAGGTATTTGGATAACCTATTGTTGTTTATACATAAAATAATTAGCACATATGTCTAATTGTTTAATTAATATGAATTTATCTGATGCTATGCCTTTTAGTTACAGATATCTGAGATAAATGTAGTTTACTATAAATTTACTTTCAAAAGATAATCAAGTAATCTCAAATTATTGTACAAACTCTATAAAATGATGAACAAATATAATTCTATCTACAGGGATATCCAAGAACTTTAACTATATTTTCATTAAGATATTTAGATTCTAAGGTTTTCAGAGATTATTCTAAAGTATAACCAGGAAGAATTCTGAAAGGAAAAGAAGATGCTTCAACAGAGAGAAAACACACAGAGGTCCTAAGAAGAAGAAAGAAATCATCTTTGGGTAAAAAATATCTTTATGTTCTATATTTTAATGATAAAAGTATTTTCCTAAATAGAAAGATCTTTATATCATTATCTAAACAGGTCATATAGAAAGTTAAAACAATTGAGAAAAAGATTGTATGTACTAAACTGACTATAAAAATTTTAACTGATTAATTCAAGGATATTTCAGGCTATTTTCCTGATTTTACTATGCTAGTATGAGCTAAGATTTTGTCCATATTTTGACATGATAAAGACTTATTAAGATGTTAAGTTTATTTCCTTTAAGGAAGGTCTTTATTGAATAATGATTCTTACAGTTTAAGGCAAGGATTAATCTTGGTGAATAAGTTCATATCCTTCATTAAACACTAAATATATTAAACTGCTCCCTTAGATCCCAATTTTGACAATTCTCCTTGGAAATTAAATTTGATTGATTTAAAGACACTGCTGATTCTTGAATATTACTTTTGTTTGTTGGATAATTATGAGATTTAGGAGAACATTTGATTCAGACTGAAGTTCTCCAAATTAAAGTTGAATACTAGTTTTGAATAATAAAAGTTGAAAACCTTGTTGGAAATTCATTGGTATTATATAAGTTCTCTGGACCTATTATCCATAAAAATATGGTAAGATTTATATATTACTCCCTACATTGAGAAGTAACCTTAATAATATTTTCTAAAAGATAACTAATATTATTTAAAGAATAATATTTAAAGGATAAAATCTGAAATATAGAGATATTTTAAGACCTTCTCTCAAAAAGAGATTGAGGGTTCTTTTTAAATTGTATTGGGAAATTACAATAATCAATAAAAGGTTAATTTTTTTTATAATTTAAATACTTGTACTATATATAACTTAAACTGATGATACTATGGCTTATGCCAAGCCTTTACTCAATTTTATTAAATAAAGAAAAGGGGAGGGTGGCTCAGTGGTAGAACACTTGCCTACCATGTGTGAGGCACTGGGTTTAATTCTCAGCACCACATAAAAATAAGTAAATAAAATAAAGGTTCATCAACAACTAATAAAAATATTTTAAAAAAGAAAAGAAAAGAAAAAGTGGGAAAACAGGACCCCAGAGGCTTGCAAAATATTTAATTTTTTTCCTTAATTGTAATATTGAGAATCTCACTGCTGCTGAACAAGATTCAATAAATTAGCTCAGATTTCAAAGGAGAGTTTACTTTTTTCTTAATTTAGAGTATTTAGAAAATAAAGTGCAGTGTTTCATATTAGGGTAATTTTTAGTCTAGAGCCCAGTTCCCCCAGTCACAATTGTTGGACATTAATCTAGAACCTCAACTTCCTTACCTCAGTTATCTTATTTTATTTATTTATTTATTTTCATTGATTTTATTATTTTTTAAAATACACAACAACAGTGGAATGCATTATAATCCTTATTACACATATGGACCACAATTTTTTGTATCTGTGTATATAAAGTATGTTCACGCTAATTTATGCCATTATACATGTACTTTTCTTTGCATTACAATAAAAGGACTATTGTACAGATAAGTAAATTTAGTCTTAATCTTTAAGGTATATACTACACATATATTACAATTTTTCATATCTCTGTTTGTATATAAGGTATGTTGACACCCAATTTAAGTCTTCATACATAATTTTTTTATAATGATGACCATCACATTTCAAAGGAGAGTTTAAACCAGTCACTGTAAAAATGACTGAAAAAACCCGACACAGGAAGGTAAATCTCCCAACTGCAGAGTTTATAGCCATGCAGTTACATGAGCTTGTCAGGTAAGTAAAAATTTATGAACAAACTTCTATGAACCCATTTCTCAGATCCACGTTTAATATGTCTTCAGTGTGGACTGGAAAGTCCACCCATGAAACTAGATTAATTGTACTGACTACAATTGTCAGTTATACCTATAGGTTGATTCTATGGTAAACAGGCTGTCTGGGAATATCTTTTGAGAAAAAGACAGCATATAAGAAACCTAAACCAGTCAATCATGCTGGTCCTTAAAGATTAAGACTAAATTTACTTATCTGTACAATAGTCAGAAAGATTATTAAAATAGATTTTTCCTATTCAGGCCAGTTATTTACATAAAATATCCACCAATGTATTATTGCCCTAATAATTCTATAATAGAAATTAATACCTTTTCTAAGTGGATAGATTATGCAAATGTCTTTCCAGTACTACTTAAGATATCTAGAAATAATGGGAATATTTTAGATTGGTCTCCCAGAATTGACAAAGATGATTATGCAAGGATGCCATGACACCTGGAGGTTTATTGGTAATACCCTAACCCTCAGCAAGATGGCACCCAAAAGGATGTTTTGATGTTTGACTTCTGCCTTCAGAATATTTACATTACTTACAGACCTAATAAAGTCTTTATATGTGAGAATTAAGAGGAAGGATGATGAATATCCTGTAGCATGTAAAATACAACTTATTATATTACTAGCTATTGCCAGTTAATATTTCAGAGCTATAATATGCTGAAATTAATGTTCAGGCTTTGAAATAAGTGCAAGCCAATTAACTAGACCTAGGCAACTCCTAGTGTCATGATCCTTGACGTGAGTACTTTAAATATTATTCCTTGCTTCTACAATTACAGCCTTGTAGCTATGTCTTAAAACTTAAAATATATGGATTTTCTTAAAAATGGACTTAAATTATTTCCAAGATCCTTCATAGTCAATAAGTGCTGATGAAAGGATTGGAACTAAGTTAAAATGCTCTAAGAAGCCACTGTAATAAATATTGTGAATGAGCCCTCTGCTCTATGGTGTGGAAAGGCTTAAATGCCATGCCAAATAAAAATGTTTATATTTCTATGACCAAACACAATGCTTTCCAATAAAATTGGGAAAAGATTAAGAATCTTCTGATGAGTGTTTGGCAGAGTAATAATAATAACCTGGTTCTTCCAAGTTGATTATGTTATTAAAGTGATATGTTTTCGACTAATTTTTTTTGCATTTCAATAATAGATCATGATGATCTCAGATCAAGAATCCAGTGACTGAAAGATATAATTCCCCAGTTGCCTTTTTTTTATATTAAGAAAGGGGAAATATGTCAGGAGCTGCCACACAAGAACTGAGCACCCTTTAACCTTGAGTGATGAGAGTGTGGAGATGTGGCAAGCCAGCATGGGCTGTGTGTGTGTGAACTATGGGTACTGACCTCACAGGGTGGATGGAACCACTGTTGCCCCTCTGTTTGGGGGCTCCTTGCTGTGGTCTTTTCACTTACTCTGCCATGATCCCCACTCAGCTCATGAGATAGGCATGGCCTCCCTAGATGTCAGTCAATCTGCTGACACCAGACATCATGAAGCTACACTCAACCCCCTGAAATCTGACCCCTTGCCTCATTTGAATGGCTTCTCCTTAATAAAATAGAGATCAGCATGTAATATCTCTCTCTCCATGGACTTCAAAGGTCAGAGGAGCCATCATAGGACCCAAAGAAAAAGGAATCTTTGTCTCTTGTGTGATTATTTTGTGCAGCCTAGTTCACCTAGGGTGACCCTGAGTGTTTTAGTCATGGAACACATCAAATGGACCCCCTCCATGCTCAAGAATTGTTAAAAATAAATTGATGTTGTTCTTAAGCCACCTAGTCTAGGTAACTGTGTTGCAGTGAACTGTATTTTCTGATAGAGAAGCAGCATTCCTTCAATTTTATTGCACGTATTGTTAAGAATAGAGTCACTAACTGCCTAGTGTTGGGACCCACTGTGTGTGCTGGGCCACACATCTATCTAATTCTAAACATAGCAGGATAACAGGGCAAGGTTTATTATCAGAAATGAACCACATGTGAGGTTCATTTGATTTCAACAAGCATGTTGCTGATGCAGAGTGCAGTTAGTCCCAGAAGAGAAGGACCTGCACAAGATCTGCTGGAATTGAGGTCTCCTAGAGGTTGTCCTCTGGTGTCTCTCACCCATTGTTATTCTCATGTCAAAGTTTCAGGGTTTTCTATGGTTGACACCAAAATGTAAATTGCATAGGTTTGGTCTAATTTACACTTATGATCTTATAGGAAGTAAATGCCAATGTGATCCCCATTGTGTGTGGGTGTGTAAAGCCTGAAAAGCATGATCACTTCTCTAGGGTCACAGGAATGGTAATAAAATGTAAATTCTGAAGCTAAATCTGTCTTCTTAAACTAAGGCCCTTGGCTGCCTTGATGGCTACCCAAAGAATTTGAAAGGCCATCTTTGTTTGCATACTTTTATACAGTTGAGAAGATGAAAAGTCAGTATCCCCAGGAGTACTTGGGGAGGCCTAATTATTGGAAGAGGTTCACTGAAATAAATTTTGAAGATGTGGCCTAAAGTTTTTGGCATTAGAAATCTTTTAACCAGGCACACATTCTAGAAACTGTCCCTTATCCAATTCACTTGAAGGAAGATACTCAAGAGAGAAATCTGTTTCTTGATGTGTCCAAAAGCTCCAAGGTTGTAGCCACAAAAAATGTTCAGAGTGGGAGCATTTATAGATGTTGACAAAGCCTAACATCAGACCCTATGTCCATTCATCAGGAAGCACCCACAGGTAAAAGATGGCAGTCCATAAAAACCAATCCAGAAAAGCCCTTTCTGTGAGCACATGTGAGAAGTCTTTCACCTTCCCCTTACATGTATGTGGGGGTGTGTAGAGGGGAATTGTAGGGGACCTGCAATGATGGGAGGATATTACTAGATGTTAGAACTCTGGCAGTCTTTCATATTAATACCACTGGGCATGGCTGGCCAGGGGGGATATTTAGGCATTGGATCATAATTTTTCTACTGAGTTATTTATCCAGGGATCTTACTCTGTAATCTGGTGTTACCCCTGGATGGAGGTCTATATTTATTTTATATATTTCACATCTGGGTATACAATTTTTGAATGGAAGCATCCCCATGGTACCAGCTAGGGTGGTCAGAGTTATATGTTGTACTGGATATCAGGTGATCTCTTTGCAGAGTTTCATGCAGATCATCAGGAAACCATTTATTAAGTGTGTCTCCTTGAGAAAAAAATGAAATGCACCACATGAGGGTTTCTATAGCCAAGTACTTCAGATTGTCAGGATAGAGCCAGTACAAATACCCAAATATAGCGACTGCTCTAAGCTCTGTTCTAGCACTTTACCATTTGAATGATCTACATAATCAATCCCAAAAGTATTTGGACTGTATTTACTACCTCTTGAAACCTAATAGGAATAAAGCTCCAGATTACATACTTGTAGAAATACCAGAGAAAGCATTTGGCATCATTTAAAATTTGTACTGGGCAATGGGTATTTTTTTACTGTTACTGGTTTTTGCTTTAGTTTTGGTCCCCAGGTAGCCCATGTAGCAGTTGACTACACTGTTCTTCTAGTCTTTCTACAAGACAAAACAAAACAAAACAAAACAAAACAAAACAAACAAACAAACAAACAGTCTTACCAGGAAAGTATTTACATGAAGAGACATGAGGATTACACAAAGGAAGTTAAATTCTGCTACATATTTTTTGGAACTATGCCCTATCACAAAATATATTGCTGTGAGGCAGGTCACTCAGAAGTTCCACTTTTGTCCAAATTGAAGAGTCTTTATTCCAACTGGTTGGGGCTGTTTTTTACAGAACCAAGTCATCTCTGCAGAAAATAGCCTAGAGCTTCAGCACTTTAGGGTATTTAAAGGAAAAACCACAAAAACCCCATCCGGGCTGATCTAGCAGCAAGCAAGCAGGTGAACAGAAGCTGAATCGAGCAGTTAGCAAAACAATGCAATAGGTACACTGATATTCCCCAAGGGACTTTCCAGGTTGGCATGGCAGCAAGCAAGCAGAAGGCAAGTGGGTCAGAATGACCCTAGTTGCATACAAGTTAGAAAATTTTTATTAACATCTAGATAATCAATCTCTGAAGGTACATTGCCCAAGAAAAATAGGAACCAAAGAGAACAATTTTACATTGTATTGTATAAGAATTGCCATTTTGTGTTGCCAAGTATGCTGTGCTAGGTAACTATTAATGGGTACAGAGACAGGTTTTTCCTATGGGAGAAGGATTTCTTACATGATATGGAGTCTTAGGGTAAATGGAGTCTGTTTGGTCATTGCCCGTATAGTAGGCCCACAGCAATATCACTATGGTTCCACCAGGTAAGGAGCTGATTTCTCACCTGCCTTCAGAATATTCCAGTAAGAAATGCCATTTCTTGCAGCAGTTCAGCCTTTCAATGTTGGTGGAAGGTGATGTGATCTAATTGTACCTTCACTCAGCCCTGCTGCAGGGACAGTGTATGTGTGTTCTAGAGGGCTACATCTGTGTCATAGGGCTGTCATAAGACACTGCCGCAATTGTGGGCTTTAGGACAGAAATTAATTTTGTCCTAATTCTAGAGGCTATACATCAACATGCTTGCTGGAGTGATTTCTTTTGAGGCCCACTCTTTTTTTTTTTCTTTTTTTTTTTTTTTTTAAGAGAGAGAGAGAGAGAGAATTTTTTTTAATTTTTTTTTTTTTTTTTTAGTTTTCAGTGGACACAACATCTTTATTTTTTATTTTTATGTGGTGTTGAGGATGGAACCCAGTGCCCCACGCATGCCAGGCGAGCACGCTACCGCTTGAGCCACATCCCCAGCCCGAGGCCCATTCTTTGACATGTAGATTGCCATCTTCTCTCTCTATGTTTGCACAACATTTTTCTATGCTTATTTGTGTCCTTATTTTCACTTCCTATAAGTGGACCAAGTGGCTTTATGGATTAGGCCCCACACCAACTACTTGGGATTAACACTAGTTTTGTCTGTAAGCAACATATGTGCAAATAGAGTCACAGTCTGAGGCACTGGGTATTTAGAACATCAACATGAGATTTGGGGAAGGGACACAATTTATCTGATAACAAACTGGTTTCCTAATGAGGATAGAATCTGAGGAAATGAAATACTGATTGAAAGAATATGCACATGTAACATTGCAGTAGCTACAGGCAGAGTATGGTCACATTGAAGCTGCAGCTCTTAGACTGCCACCAGAAATCTCTGACTGTAGCCACTTCTCTGAAGCCAGTATTTCCTGGGTGTTGGCATTTTTTTTTTTTTTTTGGCTGTTCTTTCATCTATGTGGCAAATAAAATCACACTGTTCCATTCTTTTTTTAAAAAATTTTAATATTTATTTTTTAGTTATCGGCAGACACAACATCTTTGTTTGTATGTGGTTCTGAGGATCGAACCCAGGCCGCACGCATTCCAGGTGAGCACACTACCAATTGAGCCACATCCCCAACCCTGTTCCATTCATTTTTAATTTTTCAGTTGATCAGCTTGAGTCATCTTTCAAGTTGATTTTTGGCCATTTAAGGTTGTTATTCCCTGATTCAGATTCTGAGTCCTGTGATGTGCTTTAAAAAAAAAAAAAAAAAAGATTTATTTATTTATTTATTTTATTCTGTAGTCTATAAGCATTTGGCCCTAGGAGGAACAAGTGGTTAATAGCTTTGTTTCTAAAGACCTGCCAAAACAAAACAAAACAAAGGACAAGAAATTGTGTCTCTTAAGTCCTGGAATATTTTCTCTAGGAGGAGAGAGGTTTTCTCCCTACAGGAGCAGGTTTGAAGGAATTTCATACAGTCCTGTCTGGGCAGTTCTCAGTTGGGATACATACTGCCAAGAAGCCATTTGATATGTAGAAGCCTACGTTTTCCCTGTATTGAGGATGTTCTTGGAGGACTCAGTTGATGAAGATCCTCATGGAGGCTATTAAACACATATGTGCTGTGGCTCCATCACTGACAAAACCCTGGAAGACACCTTGCAGATACCAATTGTTTAGCCACTATCTGCCACTCACATCAGTTTTCTTTTGAAAGTTTATTATAACCTTTTCCCACAGGTACTGATGCCATCCACATGCTCAAATACAACATTTTGAATCTTCCTGGTCTGATATAGATTCCTATATCAGATGATTCATGGCACTGCCAATAATCACAGGTCCCTCTTTGTCCTCCTCTTATTTTATGTCTACAATAAAGAAGTTATTTGCTACATTTCTCTATAGCCTATGTTTATCTGTGTTTGAAATCATAGGACTCAGTGGTCCTTTATATACCTCTAGAGAAGCCTGATGAATAATTTATAAAACCTGATTAAACCTACCACATTTTAAAAATCAGCCTACATTTTTATTTGCAAAAGGGAGTTGAGATTACTTCTAGATGATGTTTGCCCCTGATGTAAACTGAGCCAAGATTCCCTAGATCCTGAATTGGGAGTCTCATGATGACTCAGGTATATGAGAAGTCTTTGTTGTGGTGTGAACTCATCAATATAATCAATAAATCATAGACATAGGTCATAGATTATAGGAATTAGGTAATGAAACATAGATAAGCAACAGTAAGACATAAGTTCATAGAAAGTTCATCAGGAGTAAGCCTAAGTAATAGTAATAAAATCATGTAACTGTAACACATAGGATTTAAGCCAGAGGAAAAAGATATGGAACAGTGAATGGTGATAAGTCAATATGCCTGCATAGTTATAGATAAATAAATGCTGATAGGTTAATATAGATATAGACAAGGTGAAATCTATATAATTGTGAATAATTGTATTAGTTTGATCATGTTAGACATATGGCTTATAGATATCAGTACTAAAATGATGAGTACAATGCAATAATCAAATAAGTTTCTAGTACTGGGATAACTGCAATGGAGTCACTGTGGCTATACAAACACAAGTGTGGCCATAGGGACTCCACCTTAGCTATTTTAGAATCCATCTTTGTTCTCCTGTTACTGTTCCTGTGAAAGGGAACTGCAGTACCCATTTCTGAGAAACAAAAATGAAAGCTGTCTCCTTTTAAACAAAATTATTTTTCTGTACTTTGTACCCCACAGAATGTATCCAACTCAAGATATGATGGTAGTTGTGGTGAGCTACATCCTGAGTTTAAGTACATTTATGGGTCTACAGGACTTTAAAATAGATTATCTCCCCCAACTCAGCTGAAACTCAGGATACAGTTGTCTAACACTTGTTCAGACCCGGATGTGATTAAGCTACCTGCTGTTTTTAGCTTCTGTAACTTGCTTGCTTGCTAACTGGAAAATTCCAGTCCTGCTTAGGTCCCTCTTATTATTGGCTTGCCTGCATGACACTGAGAGAAGCCCCTGAGCTGTGGTTTTTATCCTTAAATTTCCAAGACACAGACCAGGAAATTGCTGTTCTCCCACAGAGCTTTAGTCTCTATGGGTGGGTGACAGTCCCTGGTCAGGAAAATAATGCTCTCTTTGATTTGAATTTGAATTTAGAGTGTATTCTGAAGTGGTTCCTCATAACAGTTCTGTTTGTGTTTTGATATGAAATACATGGTACTGTATTCTATACATATAATCACAAATGCTGCTTTACAAAATAATTGTCACATTCCAAATCTGATGAGAATAAGCAATGTTGCATGAGTCCTTTGGTTTGGTGGAGGGGTTTTGGCTTTGGAATAAGGTACAGCTCATGCTGAGTCCTAGTCCAGCTGCTAATTAGCTGTGGGGCTTTGACCACAGGATGAAACAGACATCATAGCCTGGCCATTAGGTCTAAAGCCAAATTGCCAAATAAGAAGTATTCATTTCATGTTTGAAACAATAGAGTCAAGCCTGTGGACAGATCTGAAGACATGTGTCCCCCACTTCCTGGGACCCCATTTTCCTTTGTTTGCTGTCTTATAGCTGCGATGGGAATGGAGCTGTGACAACCTTCTAGTGGGAAAGAGTGACCTGCTTTGAACACTTCCCTGTTCTCACTCAGGGTACTGTCTCCCTGGGATGTTGGGTCTGAGGAGAAATATTATTAAGGAACTGTGTTTGTCACCTCTGGCATAAAAAACAGGGGACCAGGCTCTTTATGTTTCAGAAAACAGGGGGCCTATAATAGTCATATCTGAAATGTGTTTGCTGCAAAATAAGATATCCTAGAAGGTTAAAATCCAGTGAGTTTGGGTATATAGTTCCAAAAGTACATATGCTTCATTAGTAATTTTATATGGGTCACACTGATGTAGGACAGTTGAGGTAGAACTCCCAAGGAATTTGTAGGAAGCAGGTTTATGTAAGCTTTAGTGGTCCAGAGGAGCTAAGGCTGAAAAATCTGGATCCAGGGTTGGAGAATCCTTTGAGATTCATCCTCAGTGGGTGTTTACATTACACTGAGTGGTTACATAGCAGTTACTTTTTCCCCCCATATTTTTAGCACAGACAGGTTTCACAGGTGTTTTTTTTTTTAAACATAATAACTTTTGTACAGCAAGCTTTCTTGAGACAGAATCTGTTACAACATTTGTCTGCAAACCTGGCATTTACACAAAAGATGAAGCTTCAAACCACAGTCAGGTCTCTGCAAGGAAAAAAAAAAATCCTATCCACATTCTTTTGGGGCTACATTAACTTAATGATAATAATCGGGATAATATTCTGAATATATTGGTTTATAGCATTACAATCAATTCCCCTTCTCTCTTTTAAATTTTTAAAGTGAATATTAGAAAATTTTAAGTTATCCTTGTGCTTCACATATGGTTTTCAATGGACATTGCTGTTTTAGGGGATTACTTCCCAGTTCAATCTATCTACTCAAACAACGAGAGAGTTAATTGAAACTGCACAGAAATTGTAAATATATTATTTCCACTCGTGAATACTATGCAGACATTTAATTCTTAAGTTGAAGTCACCTTGTATGCGAGGTTCATCGCACATGTTCCCTGGCGCTACTACATTACTCTTCTAAGAGGAAACTTTGCCTACGATTAGCTATAGCCTGAGGCCCTCTTGTACAATTCGCAGACCTCAGGAGGAAAAGTAAAAGCTGTCACCAGGAACCTGTCATTCTGGCCTCACTGATTCCTGGGTTGGATGTCGTCTACTGTCACTCAGAAAGAAGGCTCTCTGGGCTCAGCCTGCGGGGCGGGTCTGCAGCCCTGTGCAGCAGAGAGCACTCGGGGAGAACCGTCCAATCCCGGCACAGCCAGCGAGGACAGGGCGGCTTCCGTGATCTAGCCGTGCCCTTTCCTTCTGAGCCGCGCTTCTCGCGATCTGGCTCTTGGCTTCTGTCGCCAGCCCTGGGGTCCCAGGTGGCTTTGCCCTGCAGGTGCTGAAGATCCCTGGCGGCCGCCTGGCTCCCGAGCGCCAGGAAATGGTGAGTGTGGCAGGGCCTCTTGAGCCCTGGGAGGGAGGTCGTTGGAACCGCGGGACTGGCTGCGGTGGGGCCAGGAGCTGCTGGGGACTCCGGGCTCCGCGGCCTGAGCCCTCCACCTTGCAGCGTCCCCTCAGGCCCCTGGCCAGCCAGGTGGGGAGCGTGTCGGCAGCGGAGCTCCTGCCCAGCCTGCTGCACCCCTCAGCTGGCCTTAGAGCGCCAGCAGCCCAGTCTTCCCAGGTGGATGGTGATTGACAGGTGGACGGCGGTCTGAGAAGTCTCTCCACCTGGGATTTTCCTGCAGGAGAGGAGCAGTGGCTCTGGGCCTCGCTGCCGCCGTCCTCCTGAGCTAGCTGGCTTTCTTGCTTTTTCTCCTCCTTCCCAACCTTCCTTCCGCAGGGTGCTTTACCAGGAGCTCCATCCCTGGTTCTGACGTAGGGCGGAGGGGGCGGCACCTGAGGAATTCGCGGGCAGCAGGTTTACTTAAGTTGCAGCGGTGCAGAGGGAGCAATGCGGGGACCCTGGTAGGGAAATTCTCTGAGATTTATAGTCAGTGCGTGGTTACAGGGCAGCTACTCTTTTTTTCTCCATATTTTTAGGATATAGAGAGGTTTCACAGGTTATTATTTTACCAAGGAGAACAAAAATAATAACATGTACAGCAAGCTCTCTTGAGACAGAGTGTGTGACATCTGTCTGCAAACCTGTGTTCTACTTGAAAGAGCAAGCTCAAACCACAGAGAGCACTCTGGAAGAAAAAAAAATGCTAGCATTCTTTGTAACAATCTTGCAGACAAGAAGAGAAGCTTCATTTTGCTAGTGGTTCTTTTGGGGCTACATGAGTACTTTTTATTTTTTATTTTGAGACAGGGTGTAGCTAAATTGCTGAGATTGGCCTAGATATGGTCGGATTTATACAGACCTTTCTATTGAATTTAAGAGTACGATTTTCAGCCAGGCTCACCTGTACTCCCAGTGGCTCAGGAGGATAAGGCAGGAAGATCAGGAGTTAAAAGCCAGCCTCAGAAACTTAGTGAGGCCCTCAGCAACTCTGTGAGACCTTATTGATAAATAAAATACAAAAAAAAAAAAAAAAAGGTTGGGGATAAGTGCCCTTCGGTTTAAACTCCAGTACCAAAAAAACAAAACAACAATTATATGGATTCATTTATGGATTTTTTATGCTGTAATTCCATGATCATTATGATATTATTATATTTTCATGATATACACTATCTAGTAATGATAGCTCCTTCTTTTGCTCTTATAATTAAAAGATTTCTTGGCTAAATGATCATATATTTAACTGTGTGGATAAATTTTAGAAATTTACTCTTTGGTTCCTTATTCCATTACAAATAAAGCATGCTGAATTTTTTTATTAGTGCATTGTAGTTATATATAATGTTGGAGTTTATTTGACATAATCATACAAGCATGAATGTAATTTGCTCCATTTTAGTGGTTCTTCCCCTTTTTCCTTACCTCCCACCTCCCCATTCTCCCTCCTCTCCTGGTCTTCTTCTATTTATTTATAGTTTTAAATTGCTGGTTTATAGATAAACATAGCGGTGAAATTCACTGTGATATATTCATGTATGTACAGAGCAGTTTTGATGGGATAATAAATATTATAGATAAATGTGGGGAAATGGTCATTCTTTTAATGATGATTTTTGTCATTGGTAAATGGGGTGTATAATTGAATCTTTTATGTACTTGTGTATATTTTAGTTTCTCATAAATCCCACATATTTCTTTTAACAAACATGTTCACATGTGAAATACAATATTCATGTGAATCTGTATGAAACTTTGGTAGTGCCAGGCTTGGTGGCCCTGAGTCTGTTACAACAATCTGTAATCCCAGTGGCTCAGGAGTCTGAAGCAGGAACATCCTGAGTTCCACCCAACCTCAGCAACTTATCAAGGTCCTAAGCAAGTCAGTAAGACCCTGTGTCTAAATAAAATTCAAAAAAGGGCTGGGGATATGGCTCAGGGGTTAAGTAGCCCTGAGTTGAACCCCTGGTACACAAAAAAAAAAAAGTCTTACATGGTGTAAACTTGTGTGTGTCCGTCCTTACCTGGTCAAAATGACTTTCCCCCATGTAGACTTTATGTCACTGGGTTCTCATTATCCCCTCTGATATTTTCCTGATCCCATGTTTCAGAACTGCTTGATTCGAGGATCCCACAGCTGGCCTAAGTTCTCTTGGAGGGTCTCATGAACATCAGTACCTGGGTCTTAACCTATTAGAAAGCTGTCTGAATTTAGGAGTGTAGTCTCTCAGGAGTAGGTGAGTGTCCTGCAGGTGGGAGGAATCTCCTGGTGCACCCTTTATCCAAAAGACACTTTTTTCCTTACCTTGGCTACTGTGTATACTGCCAAGTGAAGATGAGTATGAAGTCTTTTATTAACAGAGGGATTCCAGTTCCTTTGGCTGTGTACCCAGTATTATTATCACTGTATCATATAGTAGTTCTACATTTAGATTTTAAACAGCTTTCATGCTATTTATAAAAAAAAAAATCTGTACCAAATTTATATTCTAGTAACAGTGTAAAAGGGGTTCTTTCTTCCATTTCCATATGATCAGAGACCTCATTTGCTTAGGCTGCAGGAGGTCTTACAGTTGACTGGAGCACTAAATTCTGATGCAAGCTTGCTAGAATTCAGGCTGCCCAGTAGCCACTGGAAGAAGGAGCTGTGAACCTCTTCTAGAAATAAAGGGAATAAGCAGAGATGTGTAGGTGGGCATGGTGGTGCATGCCTGTATTCCCATCACCTGGGGAGGCCAAGGCAGGAGGATTGCAAGTTCAAAGCCAGCCTCAGCCACTTAGCAAGGCCCTAAGCAGCTGAACATGACCCTGTCCCCAAATAAAAAGTAATAAAAGGGCCAGGGATGTGATTCAGTTGTAAACTGCCTAAGGGTTCAATCCCTGGTACAAAATAACAACCACAACACACAAACAAAACAAGGATCTGTGCTTTTTAACCATTTTTCTTCACTCCTGGTGAGGTTTGTAGCCCACTGAAGGGTTGCACACCAATGTGAAGCCCCTCCTCTGTGATCTGGGGAGATACACACATGCACAATTGCCATTTCTCCCAGGGTTTGGGGTTTTGGATGCAGTCCATTGAATGAAATGAGTTAAAGTTGGGACACTCAAATTTTGCATGCTCAAATTTCTTTTCTTTTTTTAAAAAAATATTTTATTTTTTAGTTATAGTTGGACACAACACCTTTATTTTATTTATTTATTATTATGTGGTGCTGAGGATAGAACCCAGGGCCTCTCATGTGCTAGGTGAGTGCTCTACTGCTGAGCCACAACCCCAGCCCCTCAAATTTCTTAAGGAAAGGATTGGCAGGCCTGGTTCCTACTGAGTAGCTGGGTGGGGGGTGGGTGGGCTCAGGAAGTGCTGTACTCCTACTTGGGCTTCCTGTGGTAGACTGTATTTCCCTGTTAACTCTGGTGCTGGCTACAAAGAAACTCAGCTGTTAGCAACAGCAATTTGCAGAGTTTGCTGGCAAATCTTTTCTAGGAATAAACTGGGACCCCTGGAGATTTAACTCTTTCTTCTTGTCCCAGGGAAGAAGCCCAGGGATTATGCACAGCCATAGAAAACCACTAGTTTGTCCTCTGGTCTTGATACTGGTGTATTTCTAGTCCCTTCCTCTCTGTGCACCAGATAAATTCAGGACCAACTACAGGCAATTTAGTTAAATATGCTTTATTTTTTACCCCAATCATCTCTACTCAAGGTGACACTAGATTTGGAGTATTCTGTCCGAATTATAGGCTCATTGCTTAAGGCATGAGTAATGCCCAAGTGTACCTCAACTTTTCCTACTCATCTGATGATGAGTAGTTTTCTCCGTTTGTTCATTGTATATAAGTCTCTCAACTCATTTAGGAGTCTGTTTAAGAGGGACTCAAAACAGAAGCAGATGTTTGGTGTCTCATGAAGGGAGAGTCAGCAGCCCCCTAGTCTGCTCTGTTTGGAATATTATCCTGCTTAACCTCTGCTCTACCACGCGGCCTGCACAATGGTTTTATTAATGAGGTTCTAGGCATAAAGTTAATTAGAAGAGATTGAAATAAAAACACAGACTCAGTTACCTTATTTCTATTGCTAGGTCCGAGACGGCTCACCTCTCTGGTTCGCTCCTCTAAACGCCCAGCAGGGCAGCAAGGATTACTCAGGGCTAGCAGGAGAGAGAGACTACAACTCAGGGCCACACTCTTGCTGCACACACTCTACCAGTAGTCTGTGCCTCCAGTTCTAACATCTACCTTTAGGTTGCGTTGTGTCATTCATTCACATTAAATACGTTTCTTGATATGTTTGGATGTGTAGGTTCTTCTGTTGCACTTAACAATACAAATGGTTTTTATATACATATGAATGTACCTGTGGAATTTTCTGTATTCTGATTCCTGGGTCTTTATTTTTGTAATAATATAGTTCACTCATATACATTAGTGTCAGGAAATGATAGCTGCTGCTTTTGCATGATAAAATTTTGATGGGATATTATTCTAGATTAACTTGGGGAAATGATCACCTTGATAATGAAGAGTTTTGTCATCTATACATGAGATGTATAATTGAGTCTTTCACGTTCTTCTGTGTATTTTATGTTCTCATAAAGTTTACACATTTCTTTTTAAAACATGCTTTGGGTTAAATGCAACATTTGTGTGACACTTATTGAAAACTGACATGTAGTATACTATTTTAATAATTGTATGTACTATGACATAAATGTGTCTGGCTCCTAGAAACCATTATTTCCCACAGTTTGTTGTTCCTCTTCCTGAGTGTGTAGGATCCTTAGGCACACCCCTGGGCCTCAGGTCTTTGGGCAATACAGCTGTGACCTTCTATGTCATTAGGGTTCACGTGTGCTGCCATTTCTAGGAGCCTCTGTTTCTAATGGGGGAGTATCATGTATCTTTAGTGGCAAAATAGTTTCCACAGATAGATATTGACAACTTAAACTTCATCTTTACTTCATGAGCATTCATTTACTCCATATATTCATCAATACTATTTAATTTTCTGTGTATGATGTGTTTTTCTTATTTTACATTTCTCTAATTTCCAAAGAGGTTGAGTTTTCTATGATTATTGAACACTTAGATGTGTCCTTTAAAAAGTGATTTTTCAAGGCTCTTGCTTGCTTTTCTCCTGGGGTCTCTCTCTAAACATTTCATTGTGTATTTGATTATATGTGAGGAGATGAGTTTCTTTGACTTTGTGACTTCTCCTTGCACTTTTTATTGGTATCATTTGATAGAGTTTTTTTATTGGTATTGTATAATTTATAAATTTAAAAAATGTTGTGTAACTTTGCAGAGAAATAGTTCTCTTTTATATTTGTTGTTATTTTCCTTCTTCTTTTGTGATACTGGGGATTGAAGTCAGGGGTCCTATCACTGAGTTGCATCCTAAGCCCTTTGAAAAATATTATTTTGCTTCAGGATGTTGCTCAGTTGCTGCGGCTGGCCTCACAATTGTGATCCTCTTGCCTTGGCCTACAGAGCAACTGATGTTGCAGGTGTGCACCACTATATGCACCCTAGTTCACCCTTTCTTACACTGACTTTCCAATGCTTTATATTTTCTTTTGAGTTCAGAATTTATTGCATCTGAAAATCAGTTCTTATGTGATATGGGTAAAGGGTACAATAGCATTTTTATTTTCACAAAGATGTCCCATTATTTCTGCATTTTTTTTGGGGGGGGGGAAGAATGCCATTTTTTTTCTTCCCTTATCATTGTCTAATAGCAAGGGATGTATGAAGGGTTTTGTTTTTAGTTCCACAGTCTAATTATTTCTTTAACTACATTGTCTACACTGAACACTGTAACTTTGTAATATACATGTGTGGAATAATGGTGTTTTGGTTAAAGAATAAAGAATAGACTTTATGTACATTGGCTGTAGCACATAGCCTATGCACATAGTAGTTCATACAATTTATGGCTCCTCAGCACTCTCTATGATGATGAAATCATCTTACAATACATCTTCCAGAATATATTCTCATCATTAATTGAAACATGTTGTATATGTACATATATGTACAATTATATAATATATGGTTAATGCAATGTTTGTTTACTTGTCAAATTTACCAGAGTTCTTTCAATTTCAATTGTCTTCTCAAGGAACAACATTTGACATTAGTGATCCCCTGTGTTGTGTGTGTATGTGTTTCCTTATTTTCAAATTTTGCTTTTTTGGTTAGCATTTTCTTTGCTTTTATTTTTATAAAGTTTGTTTTTTCAAATTACTGAGTGTGATTACTTGCTGATACATTTTTCGTCTTTTTATAGTTAACTGGTTAAAGACTCTATATTTTCTTTTTAGCCTCAGCTTTAGATGCATTCCATTTTTTTTTTTACAGTCTTATGCAGGTTTGATGGACATATGTTAACCTGTATACATCAAAGGTTTATGCTTTTATGTTTAAACATATGTACATGTACACACCCATGAAACCAGGTCTACAATCAACAAAATTATCATATTCACTATTAAAAGTGTCCTCTAGTGCCCATTTAAATCCCTCCTTTATGCTCTTACCCAAAATTTTATGTAATAAATTAGATCTTACTGAGCAAGAACAGGGCAAACTTCAAAATGATAAAGATCCTTGAATTACCATAGAGGGAGCACTTCCTGTCTCTACTGCCTCCAACAAGACACAGAGCATTGATGATCCCCAACACCCCTCCCTGCCCTCTTCCTCTTACCACCCTCCCTTCTCCCCAGAGGCTAGTGCTGCTTTCCTTTTTCATGTAGTTCTAGAGAAGTGTTAGTTAAAGGCAAAGCAAGCAAACGGTAAAAGAGAAGTGTGACTCCCTCTTTACTCAATCACAGAAAAAGGGGAGGAGAAGGGGGCAACAGTGGGCTGGGCTCCAGCGCTGACCCTGGCCCAGCCGGGTGCTCTCTGATAGGAGGGCATGTGAGGTGAATCCTAGGATGAAGGAGAGGCTGGGCAGAATGTGAGACTGTGGCTACTAGGAGAGGCAGGCAGACTGCAAGGAGGGGGAGGGGGAGGGGGAGCTGGGGACCAGTTGGAGGCTCAGATGCAGCAGGCTGGAAGGCTTAACTGTGGCAGAGGGAGGGGGAGTGCCAGCACCTGGGGAGGTGGAGTTGAGAAGGCTGGTGTGAACACTGACTTGGGATCAAGGGCTGTGATGAAGGGAGACTAGGTATTTCAAAGTGTGAGGAAGAGGACTCAAAATCCATGCTGAGCTACCTGAGTTTGAAGAACAGGGTCCCTGAGGTTTCATTGTAGGATCACAGAAGATATGAGTATAAACATTGCAGTGGATATATTGTTTAAAAAATGCTTCTGGATAGGACTTGGTCAAAAGTGAAATAATTGGAATGCTGGAAGTTTGAGTTGGCAGAAAGATTATGAATTGCTCATCTATCACCCAGCTGTTTTATTTCATTGATTGTAGAAGAGAAGTTTTCAGTGTAATAGAATCTACTGAAGACTCCCAAATTTCTTTAATATGAGTGACAGGTTTAGAGAAAATGAGCATATTTTTGTCTTATTTATCATCAAATTTAATATAAAATAGGACCATGAATTTATTTTCATGCTCCTGATTACTTCTTTTCAGTTGGATAAAATCAGGCCAAGAGCATACTTTCATAATTTATTCTTCTAAATTTTCTTTTGTTGTATAAATTTATGTTGTTTAATAACATGTTTAGCATTATATACAAAGAGAAAAATAAGTGATATAGATAACCATTTTAACATATGCATCAGAAAGTATGTTGTGTATTCACAATGGTGTGTTATTATCCATCCATAGACAAAGATGGGATCCTGTCATGTCCAGCAAAATAGATGGAACTGAATAATGTAATGCTAAGTGACAAAAGACAGACCCAGAAAGAGATATCACTTGCTGTCTATTAGACATGGCAGATGGAATAAAACTGATGTAAAAGTAGAGTTTTCACTCTGTCTGAGAATGGTTCTGGGGCATCAAGAATGGAAGAAGGGTTGTTGGACATGATCAGTACATGTGCATGCTTATATGAAAATATCACATCAAATCTAATTAATACATACAGTGGATGTGTGTTAAGAAAATTCATCATTTCCCATAATTACTTCATTCTGTAATAGGAAAATCTAAACTTTTACTATCTTTGGAATATCTAGTATATTGGACACTATTATTAAGGATTGTTCTGTAGTAACCACACATTCTCTGTGCATTCAAAATTTCCCCCAGATTCCACACATAGAGTATGCAAAATTTTTCTCTCTGTGTCTGGATCATTTCACCTACCATGATGTTCTCCAGCTTCATCTATGTTATTTTAAATGGCAGCATAATCTTTCCTTTTGTTAGTGGGGTTTGAACCTAGGGTTTCCTTGCCCCTGAGCTGTATCCACAGTCTTTTTGTTGTTATTGTTGTTGTTGTTACTGGGGATAGAAATCAACTTCTGAGCCACACCCCCAGCCCTATTTTGTATTTTATCTATAGACAGGTTCTCACTGAGTTGTTTAGCACCTCACTTTTGGTGAGCTTCACTTTGAACTCATGATCCTCATGCCTCAGCCTCTTGAGTTGCTAGGATTACAGGTGGGTGCTACTGTACCTGGCCCCAGTCAATTTTAATTTTTACTTTTAAGATAGCATTTGGCTAAATTCATGAGGCTTAACTTGAACTTTTACCACTGCTTCCACTTATAGAATCCTTCTCCATAAAAGCTAAAAAATAAGTCAGGTGTGGTGGCACAAGCCTGTAACCCAAGGTACTCAACAGGCTGAGAAGGAGGATCACAAATTTGAAGTCATTCTCAGCATCATAGTGAGACTCTCTGCATCTTTAAAAGGCCCTGTCTCAAAATGATCTTAAAAAACGAAAAATTGTATATATGTATGCATGATACCCTGGAGAATACAGGAATATTCTGCTATAGGTTTTGTAAGGAGGTCATGGATTGGGGCATTAGGATTGTCTTCCCCCAACACTAGTTTTAGTTCTTTGGAGATACATTGTTGGTCAGCCATTTAGCTTCTCATATTGAAGAGGAAGGCAGAGTTTCTCCTTGTTATTGGGTTTTCAGAGTTGGGAAAGGAGATAAAACAATTCCAAGGAAGTCAAAAGATTATCCCAGAGAATTTCCCAGGTGCTCAGACAGGAGGGCCCAGCACAGTGCCTCATGATGGGAAGATCATCCAATACTTAGGTAAGCAGAATAATTGTGGAAGAATTTCCCATTTGATAGGATGACTTGACCCTGAGCCAGACACATTTTGGTTCCAGGCAACAGTGCCTATCTCTGGGTTTTTCAAGGCTCAGCTTTAAATATCTGTTGTTGCTTGACTGCAGAGTATTCAGCTATCCATAGGCCATTGTCCATGAACTAGCTTTTATTAGTGAAGAGGCCCAGTCTGGCTCAATGATAGGCTCCTAAAGCAAATCCCACTTGTTGAAGAGTCCCCAAGCTCTCTGAGCAGTCATGCTGTGTTGGCCCATGACCTTCTGCTGGCACAGGTTGCTTGACTTAAAGTGGGCATTGTTCTCTTGAGGCTGACATTTGGAGTGTTTAATAGGATGGCCTGGAGTCTTTCTACCCTCCCAGCAGCCTGCGGATACACATCTTTCTGTTTGAGCAGCACAAGGACTCAACACACAAGAGTAGTGGGTTTTCTTGGAGTGGGTTTCTCAACCTCTTGAAGTAAATCACAGGTGGCTGTCATGCCACAAAAGCAGAGGACAGTTCTTTTACTGTGTTCAAGTTGTTTTCACAGATAGGATACTGGTTGCAGTGTCACCAGTGTCCATAGGAGAACTCTGAAGGCTGTATTTTCTTTCTTGTTCATATATAGTCTTTTTGTAAAAAATTATTCTAACTAGTTATACATGACAGCAGAATGTGTTTTGATTTATTGTACATAAGTAGAGCACAAATTTTCATTTCTCTGGTTGTACATGAGTCACTCCATATGTGCAGTTATACATGTACCTAGGTTAAATGATGTCCATCTCATTCTGCCATCTTTCCTATCCCCATGCCCACTCTCCTCATCTCCCTTCCATTTGTACAAAGTTTCTCCATTCTTCCCTCCCACACCCCAAAAGGATCAGCATCCACTTATCAGAAAGAACATTTGGTATTTGGGTTTTGGGGATTGGCTTACTTCTCTTAGCATGATAGTTTTCAATTCCATCCATTTACCTGCGCATGCCATAATTTTATCTCTTAATGCTGACTAATATTCCATTGTATATATAATATCATATATTCTTTACCTGCTTGTCTATTGAAGGGTATCTAGGTTGGTTCACAGTTTAAATATTGTGAATTGAGCTGCTATGAACATTGATGTGACTGCCTCACTATAGTATGCTGATTTTTAAATTCTTTATGTATAGACTGAGGAATGGGATAGCTGAATCAAGTGGTGATTTCATTCCAAGTTTTCTAAGGAATCTCTACACTACTTTCCATACTAGGTGCACCAATTTGCAGTGCCACCAGCAATGTATGAGGGTACCTTTTTCCCACATCCTCACCAACATTTATTATTTCTTGTATTCTTAATAATTGCCATTCTGACTGGAGGAATGAAATAAAATCTTATAGTAGTTTTGATTTGCATTTTTCTAATTACTAGAGAAGTTGAACATTTTAAAAAATATATTTGTTGAGCAAATATATATCTTCTTCAGAGAAGTGGTCTGTTCAGATCTATAGCCCATTCATTGATTGGAATATATATATGTATGTGTATATATATATATATATATATATATATATATATGTTTATAATTTATATATGTGTGTGTGTGTTAAGTTTTTTTGAGTTCTTTTAATATCTTGCAAATTAGTGCTATATCTGATGTCCTTGTAGTAAAGATTTTCTCCCACTCTGTGGGCTCTTTCTTCATGTTATTGTTTCATTTGCTAAGAAGAAAGTTTTTAGTTTGAATCTATCTCATTTATTAATTATACATTTCTTGTGCTTTAGGAGTCTGGTTAAAAAGTCAGGAGCTAATCTGAGTTGGTGAAGATTTGAGCCTACTTTTTCTTCTATTAGGTGCAGGGACTCTAGTCTAATTTTTAGGTTCTTGATCCACTTTGAGTTGAGTTTTGTGCATGGTAAGAGATAATGTTTTAATTTCATTTTGCTACATAAAATACTTGGGAATCAATCTAACAAAAGAGATGAAAGGCCTATACAATGAAAACTACAGAACACTAAAGAAAGACATTGTAAAAGACCTTAGAAGATGGAAAGATCTTCCATGTTTTTGGATAGGAAGAATTAATATTGTCAAAATGGCCATACCACCAAATGCATTATACAGATTTAAGACAATTCTGATTAGAATCCCAACAACATTCCTCATAGAAATAGAAAAGGCAATCATGAAATTTATTTGGAAAAATAAGGGACCCAGAATAGCCAAAGCAAGAAGAGTGAGCAGGAGGCATCACCATACTAGACCTTGAACTGTACTAAGAGTTACAATAACAAAAAGTTAAAGTATTGTCATCAAGATAGACATGTAGAACAATAGGACAGAAAACACAATGGCAAATCAGACAAATACAGTTATCTCATACTAGACAAAGGTGCCCAAAACAGACATTGGTGAAAATATGGTGCTGGGAAATTCATATATAGTCTTAATGCCTTTGTGAGTCAGGCAGGCCTAGGGTAAAGGCTGTCATGAGGCTTTGCTTTAACCTCTCAAAGGTTACTTGAAAATATGGTGTAGAAATCAAATATTTGATTTCTATTCTTTTTAGGGCTTAATGTGAATATTTATCTATTACTAAAATTAGGAACCCAAATATGGCAGAGCCATAACAATCTCTGGCACAATATAACTGTCTCTGATCCTGACGTCCTAATATAGCCTGCTTTCCATGTGACATATAAACTCAAGTTCATTGGATAACCTGACTTTTTTACAAATTGGGCTTTTGGTGGATGCCTCATTTTCACACGAAGAGGGCGGTTTAGAACAGCAGAAGTATTTCAGAGGTGCTGTTCTTGATTGTAGATGACTCTAAGCAGGTCATTCACATGTTATGGGATGTTACAGGTTAAATCACAAGGTGAGTCTTGAAACAAGACATGGGACATTATTCACCAGCAGGCCAGAAGGGCACCAAGCAAGTGACCCCTGTAAACTTAGAACTCTTGCATAAGGCAGGGTGCATCCTTACAGCAAAAATGTGCAAGCCATGAATAAGTCAAAACCATACCAACATAAGAAGTTGGTTAGAATGACAAGTTGAGTCAGGGTACATTGCTAAAAAAATAACGTGGGGGGAACCAAAAAGGAAAACAATTTTACATTGTACAAGAAGAACAGAAACATTTCCCCAAGCTGTGTGGTTCTAAGCAGGCTGTGTTAAGCAGAATCAGGATTGCAGAGAGTTTTGTCACAGGAGAAGAATTTCGTACATAAAATGGAATCTCAGGCTAACAGAAAGTTTGGTCAAGCCACATATATCCTGGACCAAGGCATTTCCCCCTTTTCTAGAAACAATCAAATGTTTGATTCACTTTCCAGGTGAGGTATGGGGTTGTAATGGCCATTCCTATACATTAACTTTACTGAAGAAATGCACTGTTTAATGAACTTAAAAGGGCATTTTAAAATGCAGGTGCCTAATGTATAATCCTATAAACATCAGGGCTATGGGTTCAGCCAGGCCAGTGAGAAGGGTAGTTAGCCAGGCATTCCAGTTAAACCGTCTCTGGAATCAAGACTCATTTTGTTCTCATTCTCAATTTCATCTTGAATATTTTACCTTGGCTCGGGAGCTTTGAGGATACCACACTTATATAAAAACAGCAGGCCTCTCCCAGGGCCACACAGAGTCCCCCTTGGGACATGAACAGAGGTTTAAGCCCCACCTGTTCTTGAAGAATCACTTCAGTCAGAGATTGAACCTGGTCATAAAGGTGGTCAATAGTTTGTTCTAAATGATCTAGGTCTTCCTTGCTTCTTGTGCCAGGATAGAAAGGCATAGTTCACCTTCTATTAAGGCCACAATTCCCACCACAGTTGATCCTGCCACAGCTCACCCACCCTAAGAGGCTGGAATAAGAATGCAGACTGCTCTTTTTTTTTTTTTTTTTTTTTTTTTTTTTTATTGGTCGTTCATAACATTACATAGTTCTTAATACATCATATTACACGGTTTGATTCAAGTGGATTATGAACTCCCCCTTTTACCCCGTATACAAATTGCTGTATCACATCAGTTACCCTTCCATTGATTGACATATTGCCTTTCTAGTGTCTGATGTATTCTGCTGTCTGTCCTATTCTCTACTATCCCCCCCAGACTGCTCTTTTGACCTGAAAACATCTCTGGTTAAAAGGAGATGAGTGCCCTCTGGCCCACTGTAGGCATAACCCTGGGGCAATACCTGTCCCATAATGCAGATAATTGGATAATGGGCTGGGGAGATGTAGTGGTCCAGTCTGAGGTCACAAGCAAACCATGCTTGACTGGGAACAAAATAGGACACAGTGGATCTTCCAGTAGTAGTATAAGAACAGATGTCAGTGGGAAAATCAGATGGCTCCATTGCATTGTTAGGGAAGACAAGGCAGGTTGCGTTTCCTGACACATCACCTAAGGTGAAATTTGGTCCTGGGTTAACACAAGCAGCTTTCTGATTTGGTTTCCAGATCCACCCATCTGTTCAGGCTAGAATCTTCTCACTTGAGATGATGAAATTGTATCTACAAGGTTCAGCAGCTTGGACCTTATAACATAGTCAAAGTAAGAGAAAACTTATAAGTATTTTTTTAGTCCTATCTTTAGAGAATGGCTGTGGTCTCTATGGGCTGTCCATTCTGTAGTAAAAGACACTTTTGTTGTCTTGACTCAAGTGTGATGAATGCATGCTGTGAGTCCCTCTACTTTCATGATTGTTAAAGTGGTTAAGATGGCTAAGTATGATCCCGTCCAACTGAGTGTTAGTCCTTTTTTTTTAATTTTAATTTTTGGAAATATTTGATGCAGAAGTAGTCTCCTGGCTGAAACGGGTGTTGGAAATCTGTAATCCCTCAGAGCTGGTTCTCAAAAAGGAACTTACAAGTTTTATGTTGTACCTGTAGGAGAGACTTTGATAGACCCAACCTGATCTTTTATTAAAATTGGGAGCCATCTTGCCACAAAGCCATGAAAAGCTAATTTTGGCTTTACTATAAATTACTGCAAATTCTGAACCTGCTTGGAATGCCTGCCCGTGCCTTGAACTCACCCATGCCTGGCTCTCTGACCAGATAGCAGCACTCTCTGAAACTTTAGTGACACCTCATAAATATTGACCTTCCCTGGCCAGACAACGACCCTCTCTGAGGCTCTAATGTCCCTCATAAATTCTGATGTTGGGGCCAGCAAAAAATGTAAACTACCATTAGTGTGATGCTTGTCAGAGTTCTGTTATCTGTAACCCCCCTTTTGTGTAACTTTCTGGGCTATAAAGCTGGGCTGTAGGAAAGGTGGGGCTGCTGTTTTGTTCCCGCCGTTTTGGGAGGGAAAGGCAGCCCGGCCGGTCGAAATAATAAGCTTGCTTTAATTTGATTTTAATTGGAGTCAGTGGTCTTTTCTTGCGTCCTGGTCTAACAACTTAGCAACAGGTTGAAGCAGGAATAGGTTATTTGGGTAAGGGTGGAGGAAGGACTCTGGTGGCATTAACATTTTAATTCCCTGGAAGCAGCCTTCAACTTTCTGGACCCAAACCAGTGTCCATTTTGGTGATCTGACCTGATTACCTTTCTACTGTGACTATAATACTTGCTTCATTTCCCCCTCTAGTTTTTCTACTCCTATGGAAAAGGAAAAGGGCTTTGACCACTCTTTTTGCTTAGAGATGAGAGGGGACAATGTGGGGTAGCGCAAGCAGTTTGGAGTCCCCTTTTAGAAACTGGATTGGTCCATGGGTCCATGGCAAAAGTTTGTTTCAGGAAGAACATGTTGTATGGTCATCTAAGGGTGGGTGCTTCTATGAGAGAGAAACAAAAAGACTTGAGTACTGAAATAAGATTGATACAAAATAAATGTTGCAGCATCTGGAACATGTCAATGAATATCATGAAGATGATAGAAATCAATAATCTCTTACCAGGAGGTGGAAGAGCTGAGAGGTTGTCCCCATAACCAGGCCTAACAAAGCCTAACAAAGCCTAACAAGGCCTTTATTTGGTAATGGAAATCTTTAACACTGCCAGAGTTATGAGGGATACAAACACAATATTTAGTTAAGTTACTTAATGTCTTCTGATTTTTGTAAAATGTCTTGTTATTGACATAAACTTTCTGCTTTACCTTTGTTACGTGGGGCTAGATAATCAAATCAGCATTGATGAAGCCTACCTGTGTAGGAGGTTAGGAAGATCTGTAGACCTTAAAAGGACTAAAAACTTCTGACTTTGGCAGTTTCTCTTGAGAGTTATCAGGCATTCCTGCCTAAGAATCTCTCTTTTGTCACTTCCAGTCTTACTGGTTTTGCGGTAGGGGGGGCTAACACAAGTGTACATCTTAAGTTACTTTAAAATAACTATTTTTTTAATGTACAGAATTGGCCGTTTTGGTTTTAACTATTTTTGCTCGATATTTAAGATCAAGTTAGCCCAAATGACCTTGTTCCTATCTACTGTTGAGAGTCAGCCTATTTCCCTTGGGGATCACTATCAGGAAACTGATGAGTAGCCTTTTAGCTCCACTAGTGCCATCCACCAGGATTAATCAAGATCTTCCTGACCATGTGGCTTCCCTTGGAAGCATAATTAATGTCTCCCATTTCAAGTGAGCCTCCTCTTTTGCTATATGTGAACTGATTGGCTTTCTTTTTCTAGAATCCCAGTAATCCCCCTTGTTGGAGGGGTCATGTGACATAGAGTTGCCATGCTCTAACAGAAGTTCCCTTTTCCCTGGGATCAAGCTGACTCAGAGGGCAAGAGTCAAATATTAGTTTTCTTGATCATTTTATTTTAACCTTGATTTTTAACCCTTAGTTGCAAACATCTAGCAAGATAGCCTTACCAGTCTTAAAGTAAATGTAGTGAGCTTTAACAATAATTTTTATAACTTTACAGTAATTTTTACCCCTTTTATTTAATTGTGATCTGTATTAGTACAGATCACAATTAAATAAACACATTTTATACTATCTGTCTATAGATAATGGCTTAATATCTGAAATTAACTTAGGTTGTTATATTGAAAGTTGTACTTTTGTAAGGCATTAACACATATCAGTTAAAGTTTATAAGAAAAGCTCAAAGTGAAATTAATGAGAATAAAAACATACTTAGTTTATACATAATTTTGAACATTGAATATTCTGTGCTTGAGATCACAGTAATCTACAATAAAATCAATCTTTGGAATATAACTTTGAGTGAAGTCTGCCCAATTTGAGGGCCATTTGGTAAGGTGGGAGGCACAGGTAGTAAGGTGGAGCTCTTCACAAGTCCTAGCTAAAGTGTTCTAGTTTTGAAGTTGATCTTTGCCTTAAAAAAATATTATTTTATAAAGTTTATATATATTGTTTCCTGGGTCTATATGAATGGTAGCTAACACAATATGCCATTACATCTAAAACATGAATCAAAGAAAGGCTAGGAGAGCTTTTAACTTTATTTTTGTGGAAAAGTGGCAAAATGTTTTTATGTTTTACATTATTAACATTTAAACAGATCAGTCTTTCATTATCTTTTAGAAATACACTTATATTTTTATCCCAGTATAAAAGATAACATAAGGTTTAGGTTCAGTTACAGAACTGTAAATGATATAAATAAAACCCCCATAATTTTTTTATCATATAAGTCTAAAATTACTAGTTCAGACAACTTTAGTTTGGGGAACACCAGCTTGATAAAATATTCTTTTAAACCTTCTACCTTAAAGACTTGTATATTTTGAAGATATGAACACATTTAATATCCAAAGAAGAGTAATTGTACCACAATTACATTGATAGTTTTATATTAACCAAGTTAATATAAAACCAAGTTTAGGTTTTAAAGAAAATTTAGATTCTGTAATGTAGTACAGTACTCTAAAATCATAGTTGCTGTTTAGCCAGAGTTGTACAAACCCTAATTTTTTAAGACTAGTTTTTCTAGAGAATTAAACTTAACAGAAACAACCTTAAGAATAGTGTTACCTTAGATTAGATAAAGGGAAGTGATGGGAGGGAAAGGGAAGGGATGTGGGAATAGGAAAGATAGTAGAATGAAACAGACATTATTACTTTATGTATAGGTGACTGCATGACCTATATGATTCTGCAACATGTACACTCAGAAAAATGAGAAATTATGTCCCATCTATGTATGATATATGAAAATGCACAAATGTGTTCTACTGTCATGTATAACTAATTGAAACAAATTAAAAAATTTTTAAAAAGAGTAAATTAATGTTTTAAAAAATCTTTGTCATTTTACATATATTAAACTTTGGTTTTTGTTAGTACGCCAATATTTGACTTTAGAAATAAAACTTGAATAGGTTTAATTGATTGTGTTAGTTACATATAAACAACTTAGTTCACACAAACTTTTTAAAATTTACCCTTCACTTACATATATCTTTTATAATTGAATTCGACCCCCTTGTTGTTTATGTAAATGTATTTCAACTTTAGCACATAAAGACTTTATTACCTAGAAACAATTTCTTTTTTTAACTAAGTACTTTTTATACCTAGAAGCTTTTAACTTTTTATCTGTTTGTTTACCTATTTATAAAAACATAAACAATAATCAAATATATCATCCATAAAATTTAAAAAATTAAGAGTATTTGGTATATTATATATTGTTAGCACTTTATCTTTGTAAATTAATCATATGTCTCTAACAAACACATATATATGATTAATCACAGATATGTCAAATCTAGTTTACTTATTTTTAAAAATCAAGATATCAGACAAATGTATTGAACAGCATTAGCCATTTCTTCCTTGATGAAGAAAAATTCTAGAAAATAAATGATAGATGATAGACATTTTATAGATATCACCATTTTATCAGTCGTTTGACCCCTTAAAACAAAAACAAAAACTGAGTCAGTAACCTTTAAAGACATATTTACTTTTATTTGTTTATACCTGTTGGGACTTTAAGTAACATTGTTTTTAGTGAAGACAAAAATCATTTTTAAACTTTTTTTTTAACCAAACAAAAGTAGACATGACAATCATTAGTGTACACACATACACAAAACAAAGAACAATTGCCATGCAGCTTTTTTAAACCTATTAGATTGAGAGCTAACTCTTGTAAATTAATCACTGAGCAAAGTAGAGTGTAACAAGAACAACAGAAACACTCTATAATTAGATAAAATAGGTCGAATGAGGGAAACACATTAACGTAGGCACACTGGACCAAAATCAGAAACTCAAAGAATTAGAGTTAAAATAGAATTTTAAAAGCCTTCCTAGCCTCTGTCCTGATGTGGTCCTACTTATCTGAGGTGAAAAGAATTTGAGAAGAGAAATTAGGACTTGTGGGCACTCGGAGAGAGGAGAATGTCTATTTTCTTAATTGTAAGTGAATATAGACAAAGGCATTGTCCCATGGATTCCTGAAGGAATTTCCCAAAAAGGTATCAAGGGATCCTACTTTCATGGTCTCCTTGGGAGAGCTCCTTTAGGTTGGGGTCCTGTTCTAAACTCGTTTTTCTTGTCTCTTGGATATCAGCCACCAAAATTTTAGCCTAGCATCCTGCAGCTTTATAAGCTGGACTGTCACAGTGAAAAATCTATTGGGGCCAACCCCCCCCCAAAAAAAAAACCCACACAAAACAAAACAAAAAATGCCGAATGCTTTCTCTGATTTAAGGATGCTGTGCTGATTCATAATGTGCTGGGGAGGGGCATGGCATGGAAGGATTAGATGAACTCTAGATAGGGCAAAGGGGAAAAGGGGAGGGATGGGAAAGAAGTGGGTATTGTTATGGGGAGCTGCCTCAGAAAACACTCTAAGTCCCAATTAAAACAAAAGAGAGCTTTAGGTACATGGCCAGGGACTGTCTTTTACCATACCTCCTCTCCTCAACTTCCCTGGCCTCAGTTGACAAGAACTTGGAGGTTGGACCTGGCTCTGAAGCCAACAAGTGGCTCCTATCTATCTCCACATGGTCATGAGCCCTGTGCTTGTGGTGTGGCTGCAGTGCAGCCTGGGGAGCCCAGGGCCTTTGGCCTTTTTAACCAGAACTTAGCTGTTGCTTTTGTCCAGAGCCTGTGAGGCTGGAGATTTCTCTCTACTCTGGCCATCTGCTTTTCTCCACAGCTGTTTTTCTTTCTGCCATTGTTTATCTTGTCCATGTTCCTGTAAATTTAGGCTGATGGGATATTTTCATAGGAATAATTGCACTTCCCCTTTGCTGAGTGTACCCTGAGCAAGTGGAATGTCCTGTAAACCTGAAAAGGAGACCATCCCTGTCTCAAGTCATAATACGGAAGTTTCAACAGCCACTGCTATGTTCTTTTATGTCTCTTTTCCCAGGTTGGGCAAAGGAGGTTGAAGGCAGGGCAGAGTCCGAGTCATCTTCACTTACTTCTCTAAACCCCAGCAGCTTTTCTGGAAATTATCTTCTGACATAAGGCTGTTTTTTCTGACCCACAGTGGGATGTTCTGCAGCTGCCTGGAACTGGGCTAAGAAACAGTGCTAGGCAAACTTTAGTTTTCTGGTGCCTTGCTATTCTTGCACAGAGGAGGGTTATACCATGAACTTAGTCTTAGGCCAGTTGGACTCCTTATGTAACGGCATGGATACCTGATTATGTAGAATTTCTTCCATTTACCTATCTCTGACAGACTAATTCCAGTAGCAAAATTATATAACAATTCAGAAAGTCATTCAGTGGCCTGATACAGTAAAACATCAGCTTTTTCTTAGGCAGAATTTTACCTATTTGTGGCCCACTCAGCCAGGATTGTTTCCAAGAGTCTACAGGTGAGATCAATGCACTATTGTCTATGTGTTAAAGGGCCAGCAACATTCAGTCCAACACAAAGAGACAACCAGAGTGGATCCCCCAACCAGGGGCAACAGAAGGGACCCCTTAAAAAAGACCAGCTGGGGAAACATCTCTTAGGTCCCCAACTGCTATTTTACCAGAACTCTGACACCAATTGTGCCATAGATGTCCACAGACAGAGGGACCAGATGTTCCCCTGTAGGGGACCTGAAGTGTAGACTCCAGGGTCTTAGTGTGCACACAGGAGGAGCTTGCCAGATGTCCACATTGGCATGATTTCATTGCATTCATTTCCCTTTTCCTAGAGTAGACCCAGGTTAGAAAAACCCACACTATTCATGAAGAGAAGACAAGAGGTCCCTGAAGCCAAGTATCCTTGGCAGCTCCTGGAAAGACCCATCAGTCCTTTCCTTTACTTACAGTTACCCTTCATCCAGGACAACCTGAGACAAATGCACTAATTTGTCTAATTCTCCAGACTCAGCTGTCAATGGACTAATTAGCACCTTGCATCCTCAGTGTGGATGTGGGGTTGCTCTGAGTGCCAGGCTTGCCTGAGAAGGCTGGAGGGGCACTCTCAGTTTTCTTCATAGTGACCAAATCTGATAGCAAAATCTTGGTCCTTATCCCTAGTCCTGATCCAATAATGGGAACAAGGTTTTGAGAAAAAGAAAAAGAAAGTTTTATTGCTTTGCTACCAAAAGAAAAATAGAGGGGACTCCTGTCTCAGAAGCTGTGATTCCAATGGCCAGTGCATAGAGGTTTTAAAGTAGTGACTCAAAGTCTACCCATAGGCTGTATGCTGTCAGGAGTCATAATTCCCTTTTAGCCTTGAGAGAGATATTTTTTAGAACTTCTAGTGCCAGCCGTAATGTCTGTATTTCTTGGTTCCTGTGGAGCATGAGCTGAAGGACAGATAACCTAGCTTAAGTACTGAATTAACACACAAAGTAGGTTAACCTAATTTTCCCCAGGGTTAGAGAAACATAAAGGGAAAACAGAAATAAAAAACCAAGTCAGTTTTAAAATAAGTCTCAGTGGAAGAGAGCAAGGTTTATGTTCAAAGCATAAAGTGGACCCTGACACATTCCTTGGGAGAAGCAAATGGAACACCTGGCAGGTGGGAGTGGGTGGGGTTGATGGAGAATAGAAAGTTTAGATCAAGCTTGGTGATGTAGTGGATGCCAGTAGTCCCAGGGACACAGACATGTAGGCCAGAAGCTCACAAATTCAAGGTCAGCCTGGAGAATTTAGTGAAACCATGAAAGATGAAAACAATAGAAAAAGTTGGGGATATAGCTCAGTTTTAAAGTGCCCTTTGGTTTAATTCCCAGTAATACCACCAACAAAAGAAAATTCAGATATAATATCAAAGAATGCTTTACCATGAAGCCAGCATGTACTTAGAAGGGGACAGAAAAGAGTGTGTGTTGGCTGGGGCTGAGGTCAGTCAGTATCAATGGGGCTAGAGGCAGGAGGGAAATTAAAGCCAATCTTAAGTTAACAAATATTTTATTCTGTCCACTAAGAACAAACTGTTCAATTATTTGTTTGTGACTGTTTGGATGGTTATAGTTAACATAGAGGAAATCATCAAAGTTATAATCAGCAGGGAGACTTTTTATATTTTTATTTTTTTTCTGAGTACTAGGGATTGAATCCAGGGGCACTTCTCACTGAGCCACATCCTCAGCCCCTTTCTACATTTATCTTAATCAGGGTTTCACCAAACTTTTTAGGGCCTCTCTAAGTTGTTGAACCTGGATTTGAATTCTTGATCTTCCTGCCTCAGCCTCCTGTTTTCTGTTGCAGAAAATGGTAATCCCCTGCTGGGGTTACAACTATGCATCACCATGCCCTAATCAGGAAGGGTGAATCTCTAATATGATGCTGTAGAAGAATAGCAAGGATGGGTCAATGAATTCAATTGGCCATGTTTTTAGGATTTAATACCTGCTGCATATTCTGCCACATTCCATGTTCTGTGCGTCTTTTCTGACCTAATTTTCCCCATGGTTAGAGAAACATAAAGGGAAAACAGAAAGAAAAACCAAGTCAGTTTATTTAGTCATTGCTCATAATCTTTTTTTCCTTTCTTTTATTATTATTATTAGTTGTTCAAAACATTACAAAGCTCTTGACATATCACATTTCATACATTTGATTCAAGTGTATTATGAACTCCCATTTTTACCCCGTATACAGATTGCAGAATCACATCGATTCCACATCCACGTTTTTTGCTCATAATCTTACCATGTATTTCTTAGAATCATTTTTTATATTTTTGCTTGATTGTACTACTTTTGAGTTTTGTATAACCTGCTTTTCCCACTGCTATTCCATTAGGATTATGTTAAGACTTTCTTTCTTTTCTTTTTATTTTTAACCATTTCTTTGTAGGGTCTCTTTAGTTTTAGTTTTCTAGTGTCTTGCTATTCTTGCACACTTGAATTTTCTTCTCAAACTACTATGGAACATGCACACTATTACTTCTCCACTGTTCCAGTATTATGTCTAACATGTTTAAATCCACTTTGCTTCACTTTATTCTCACCACAGTCAACTTGAACTCTGTTTAAAACATATGGTGCACATGTCCCCCCTTTATCAGGAATCCTCTGTTCTTTCACTCTCATCAAAGCCAGGCCCGGCATATGTGACCTGCGAGATTCAAAAGGTTTTCTTTTTGATAAATGGACATTGGATTGTCTTGGTATCTTAGATTCCCATTGGGGATGTTTCTGGGTCATTAGATTTGCCGAAGAAGTGAACCCTGCTTTATTTACATTCCATCTGGATGCTCCACTATCTATAAATACACAAAATTTTATAAAATGCACATTCATTTCCCCTAAGAACAAAGTAAGTCCTAAAAGAACAGAATGATTAGAAGAGACTCAATCTCTACAATGCCATGGAAAGTCTGCTGAAATACTATTTCATTTAGTTTTGATTTGGCTACAGATATCACAGCAGTGTTGATGTGTCCTTTTATGTTGATTGATGCTTTGTATCAATCTGTTCTATTTTTTCTACAACTCTTTTATTTTATTTTATTTTATTTGCATGGTGTGAATGCTGTCTGCCACATTTTCCCTATAAAGTAATTTTTTTCTATGTCTTTAGATGTTTTGGTAGGATTTTTAAAATAATATACATAAACATTCATGTTTGATCAAGAAACTCTTCTTTCTTAGTATTTTTTATTTTTAATTTTTTTTTTTTGTAGATGGACTTTATTTATTTATTTATTTATTTAATGTGGCGAAGAGAATTGAAACCATTTCCTCACACATGCTAGGCAAGCACTCTACCACTGAGCCCCAGCCCTAGCCCCTTAATAATTTTTATTTTTGTGGCTTGCTTTGGGGAATGCCGCCTCTGCCTGCCTTTTATTTAATGCAGACAGTGGCTCTATTACTGGAGGTCCTGAAATAGACCACAGTCCTGTAGGCATTCATTTTATTCTATCTGAAGCTCACAGACATTAACCTCATTTTAGTAAGTCTCTGGTTCATGGTTGTGCACTTAAAATTTTAGAATCACCCTACTTTCCCACCATAATTTTCTTCTCTGAGAAATAGATAATTTATCTTATGATATATAAAATCACAATTAAAATGTATATTCTCTGTTGCTACCTCAATTTTACAATTTATTTTATAAAATTGGAGTATAAAAACTTTTTTTGTGAACTTGTGACACTCTCTCCTCAGAGTTTGATGACAGAGAATATCACTGTTACAAAGTATTTTCTTGAATAATAAATCATTTCCACTATTTGTTGTGTCCCTCAGAAATCACTGGTTAAGAGTCAGTTCTCCTAATGCTCACTTCATCTTCAGCAAACTTACAAGCTCTGTGAATTATCAAATGGTCAATGTACTATTAATTTACCTATTCTTATTTCAGGAACTGTTGACATTCAGGGATGTGGCCATTGATTTGTCTGAAGAGGAATGGGAATGCCTGGAACCTGCTCAGAGGAATTTATACAGAGATGTGATGTTAGAGAACTATAGAAACTTGGTCTTCCTGGGTGAGTAGAGCTACCCTTCAGAATTTCTAATGAATCGTTATTCCTAATTGTATAATTTTTTCTTCTCACAGAATTTCTACTGGGAACTTCTTCTCTTCATGAATGAGTTTCAGATTCTTGCTTTCAAGAAAAAGACTTGGGCAGTTTTTGTTACAGAGAAGAAAATGTTTAAGCCATTTCTTTTAGTTTTTAATCCTTTCCTTTCTTGAAGTGATATATACTCTTCACTTAAAATTTGTAGTACTTACAGTAATTCAGAGATATAGAATGATGTGACCTACATGTCAAAATTCAATTTCTTCCATCTGTGGTACCAGAATAGAAGCATCAATACTCTCAGTGATAATTCCAACAAACAGTCAATTCAGTTTGTAATGAACATTTGCCTTTAAGCTATATTTGGACACCCTCCCCTGGTGCAAAGGAGAGAGCCTTGAGCTATATACCCAGGTGGATAGAAATTCATGAAACAGAGAACACAATTGAGGGGTCCAAAGGCAAGGAGGAAGCCAAATTCAAATGTTGGGGGAGAAGTTATTATGCCACAGAAATGGTCTTTCAGGTGCTTAGGTTTAATTCTTGTGCTGTCCTAGAAAGACATCTACTGTCCTATGTTGAGCATGGGTCCCTCTTTAGTCTCCTCCTTTTCCCCAACTGATGTCTATGTTCAGTCAAATTAACAGCCCAAACACTCCCCTTTGCTTGTGAGGGTCAGCATGATCTGAAGGCATTTCTATTATTTGGTGTGTCCCTCCAAAATCTGTGCACATTTCTGGAGACCTCTAGGTGAATTCATTGTAATATATTAGTATCAGAAAGCAGTTTCTCTGATATCCTTAAAGTGTTTTTATTAATTGAAATTCCCTTAGCAGAGCTCATTAGGTATACTTATAATGAATACTCTGTTTAACTTTTCTGCCATAGAGTGTATGTTGGTGTATGTTTCACAATGACTGCTCATTTTAATTACAAGGACAGAGGTGGAAACTACAGTTATGTAAAAGTGTTGTAAACCATGCTTATTTAGAATTTTGTTGGTTAAATTTTTGTTTTCTTTTCTTCTTTTCTGTATTTTATACAGTAGATTTCAAGTTATAATGTAGGTTTCCTCACATCAGTTAATTTTTCCATTTTTAACCTACATTTTATAATTCTATGGCTATTTCCAATATTTCACAAATTAGGGAGTAGAAGATGAAATTAAATTATGTCTGATTTTTTGTTTCTATTGGCAATACAATTATATTTGCTTCTTTTTTATTTTATTTTTGTTTCTTTTGCCAATAAAATTACATTTGAGATAAAATACACTGTTAAGTTTTTCTTTTAAAGTAAGTTTCACATATGATAATCATTTCCAAACCAGCTTCTGATTGCTTTTGTGGGTAATATTCTTATACACTTTTGCCTTCGAATTCCACCTTTAGATTTAGTCTCTGGCAATCTGCATACAGTTGTAATTTTTATTTGTTTCTTCTGTTTCTTATAATTCTTATCTCTTCTTTTTAAATTGAGTTATCTTGTGTTTCATGCATTGTTATCATGGCATTAATTGATTCCTCGTTCACTTCCCTTCATTCTATGAGTATTTTCTCAATTACTTAGATTTTTTTATAAAAATAATTTTAAGCTTACACTAGGTTTTTAACTAGCAACAAATTGACTTCAATTTCATAACAAAATACATATATTTATTTATGTATCCTTTGAAAATTATGTTATTGATGACACAATTATTTTTAATTTCCATACATATTTAGAGGTTTATGATGATTTTTATGTTTTTATGTTTCTAATTCTATTGAAAAAGAGTTTTATGACTCATTAGTCCAGCAAAATTGAATTATATATTGATATATGAATTTTCCTTAGTAAGAAAGCTTTAAAATTTCATATGCATTATGTTGCTGTGCACACTTATTTTATTTTTTAATATGAGTAATTCACTTTAGTATTTTTTGAAAAAGAAGTCAAGTAGGCATAATGTTTGTGTGCCTTTATATATTTTTAAACTCTTTATTTTTACTGATGTTGAAGTATAGTATTTCTGATTGTAGTATTCTCAGTTGATAATTTTGTTTTGTCAGCCCTTTGATGCTATTCCCCACTTTTTTTCTGTATTGCAAAGCTTCCATTAACAAATTGACTAATAATTATATTCAAGTATGCTTCTTAGTTGCACATTTTTCTTTTGGTGCTCTCAAGAGTCTCTCTTTGTGACCACTGAATAATTGAGAACAGCAAACTTTGGTATTTTTGTTTGTTTCTACTTAAACATAATTTAGATTCTTTTATTTGGACTTCTTTTTTTTTTGCTCCTATTAATAATTTCTCAGGCTGTTAAAATTGATACTGGAGATTGAACTCAGTTACTTTTCTACTGCCCTTTGCCTCATCCCTTTTCATTTTTAATTTTTGACAGTCTCACTAAGTTACTGAAGCTGGCCTCAAACTTGTGATCTTTCTGGCTCAGCTGCCCAAGTTGCTAGGATTACAGCTGTGCCCAACCCCCCTGACTCTCTCAGACACTGTTTCTTAAGAAAGTCTTCAAGTACACGATTTTTGCTTGTTTATAGTAATGACTTTTTGTCTGAAATTTTCTCAGTTTTCTATGTTCTTTCTTAGTTCACTAAACTAAAATTATTTCAAAAGGTTATTTAGGTGCTTTGGATAATTCATAACTCTTACTTTCCTAATGTTCAATTCCTAGTGTTTCACTTTTTTCCATTGATTAGCCAAGTGTCCATTATTCTTTGTGTATTGTACAATTTTAGATTTGTCCATATAAAAGCCAGCCAGTAGTAGATTAATAGTCACTTTGGAAAACAATATGAAACTTAGTAAAGAACTGAAAAAATAGAAAGCACAGTGCTACATGTTTGAAATCCCAAGTAATTGGGAAGACATGCAAGAGGCATGTCATACCATGTCTCAAACAATTTAATACATTGTGGTCTTTCATCAACACTCTGAAAACACAGGAGCTGGTAACCATTTTACTCTCTGTAATTCATTTGTATAGCACCCTTGAGCTTAATCCTAAGAACCACACATAAAAAAAATTAAAAGTGGAATGACACTATGATCCAGAAATGCAAGTTCTAAATAGGTATCATACGGAGAATAAATCAGTGTGTTGAAGAGAGAGTTCCACTACTGTTTCAGTGCAGACATTGTTCAGAGTAGTCAAGACATGGACTCCCACCTATGTGCCTATCAGGGGTTAGATGGGTAAAAAAGATGGTATTTATACATAATCAATTACCAATAGAAAAGAGTTATCTTGTCAAAGTGACAAGGGCTGAATATGCAGGACTTTGAATTACAGGAAATGAGGCAGCCACACAAAGTAATTTGCAGCCTCATCTGACTCACATATGGAACTCAGAAGTACAGAGAGTAAAATGGTTACCAGCTCCTGTGTTTTCAGAGTGTTGATGAAAGACCACAATGTATTATTTTAAAGGATACAAGAAGTATTGAGCCCCAAAACACTTAAATACTGAGCCACATCCCAACCCCTTTTATTATTATTTTTTTATTTTGATTCAGGGTCTTTCTAAGTCACTTACAGCATTACTTGTTTTCTCAGGTTGGATTTGAACTTGGGATCCTCCTGCCTCAGATTCCTGAGTTGTGTGGTTTTGAGGCTTGTACCACCACACTGGCCAATGTAGTATATTTTTGATAGTAGAATGAATGCATTGTTTTCTATAAACTAAAATGATGAGTATATAAAATGTTCCTTAGCTACAATTAGTCATGTCATCATATATTTATATTTTCAAATGCCATGAAATTCTTGGAAAACACATGCAATTTAATTTGTAAATGAAATAAATCCATAAATAACCAAATTTATAAAAATTAAAAACTGAGTCATTTGTCTTCATCTCCATGTGTTGACTTTATCCAGGTAATACTGACATAGGATTGTGTGTGTGTGTGTGTGTGTGTGTGTGTGTGTGTGGGTGGGTGTGTGAGTGTGTATGATATATGATATATGTTTACCACTAAAAAGATTTTTTCATATTTCTCCTTTGAGACCATACACTCTTTGAAACCTTATTGAATGTCTGTGTTATTGTCATCCAACATCTCTTATATCCAGGTCTTTCTCATGGTAGACAGAAAGTGGTTTTCAGGCAGTCCTCAAGAAAGCCAAAAATATTCACATTTTACATTTCCCTTTTCCTATTGAAAGAGAAGAAGGGAGTTGGTTAATTTTTCCTAATTGTACAATGGTGATTTCTCAAGGAGGAAGGCCTGTAGTGAATAATATACTTTTCTTTCCTCTGCTGTATTACACTTTTTAGTGATATACTCCTTTGGGTACTGTGAATTTCCTCTGCTATAATACTCTCTTTAATAGTATACTCATCTTAGACACTGGATAATTCTCACAAAGAAAATTTGTCTGTCCATTGTTATTTAGTTCATATATTTATGGAGTAATGATGACTTTCAATCTGCCACCATATTGATGTCCTGACAGCTATAATTTTATGTTAGATTTGTAAAGTATATTCTCAGACCAATATGTAAAATAATTGTTATTTGCATTTTTTTCAGCCATGACCTCTCATCATACTCAGAAAATTTTACCAGAACCCAGCAGACAGAATTTATTTATAAAAATGTTAAAGAGAAGATATAAATATTGCAAACTTGACCACTTACAAGAAAAGAAAATACAGAACAGTATAGGTAACAGTGAAGGTCAGAAATCATATTATAAAGGACAAGACCAATTAGAAGTGACTATTCTTAATAAAAATGTCCTTAATACCATCAACAGTCCTCAAGAAGATTTAATAGCTCACAAAAGTATTCAATTTATAACTGAAGGACAAGTTTCTGAAAGTGTTGATTTTGAAAATTTTTTTACAATCTCTTCATCATTTTGCAATGAACAAAAGATTTCTTCTCCTGCCCAAACATACACTTTTAATGATTGTGGAAAGGCCCCTATGTACTCCATACTGCTTAATCAAAATTCAGATATAGATTTCTGGAAAGCATGTAACACATGTGATGAAACAAGCAACACCTTCAGCCAGGTCTCTATGCTAAGCAATTACCAGTGCCCTTACATTGGAGAGGAAAAGCATGAATGTAGCAAAACTCATAACAACTTTAGCTTTGGTTGCAATAAAAGAGAACATCAGTGTGGTCATTGTGCACAGAACATTTACAAAAATGAGAAATGGGAGAATGTCTTTTCTCAATGCACAAATCACCATCCAAGTACTCAGAGCCAAGAGATGCCTTGCTATTGTGAGGAATATGACAGACCTTCTTATCTAACTGCAAGTCTTTCTCAGTATAGTGGAGCTCAACCTGGAAGGGAGCCTTACAAATTTAAGAAATGTGGTCAAGCAGGGAGTTCCATACCACTTTTCAAACACCACAGGTACCATAACAGTGAACAACACTTCAAATTTAAAGAATGTGGCAAAACTTATAATCAAGAACAGCCCTCTTTTAAGCACCACAGAATTCATAATGGACAGAAATCCTACAAATGTGAAGAATGTGGCAAATCCTTTAATATTTGCTCAACAATTTCTAAAAACCTGAGATGGCATAGCAGTGAAGATGTGTACAAATGTAAGGAATGTGAAAAAAAAATTAAGAAAATTTCAACCCTTCATCAATGCCAAAGTATTCCTATGGGAGAGAAGCCCCACATATGTGAAGAATGTGGGAAAAGTTTTACTAAAAGAGGACAACTTACTCAACACCAGAGAATACATATCATAGAGAAGCCCTACAAATGTGAAGAATGTGGGAAAGGATTTACTCGAAGAGCACAACTTACCCTACATCACAGTATTCATACTGGAGAGAAGCCCTACAAATGTAAGGAATGTAGCAAGGCTTTTAGGTGTAGTTCATATCTTACTCAACATCAGAGAATTCATACTGGAGAGAAGCCCTATAGATGTAAAAAATGTGGGAAAGAATATAGACAAACTGCAGGTCTTTCTCAGCACCAGAGTACTCATACTGCAGAGAAACCCTATAAATGTAAAGAATGTGGGAAAGGATTTACTCGAAGAACACACCTTACTCTACACCACAGTATTCATACTGAAGAGAAACCCTACAAATGTAAGGAATGTAGCAAAGCTTTTAATCGAAGATCAAACCTTACACAACACCAGAGAATTCATACTGGAGAGAAGCCCTACAAATGTAAAGAATGTGGGAAAGAATATACTCAAAGAGCAGGCCTTACTCTACACCAGAGTACTCATACTGTAGAGAAGCCCTACAAATGTGAAGAATGTGGAAAAGGATTTGCTCAAAGAGTACACCTCACTCTACACCACAGTATTCATACTGGAGAGAAGCCCTACAAATGTAAGGAATGTGGCAAAGCTTTTAGGTGTAATTCATTTCTTACTCGACATCAGAGAATTCATACTGGAGAGAAGCCCTACAAATGTAAAGAATGTGGGAAAGAATATACTCAAAGAGCAGGCCTTGCTCATCACCAGAGTATTCATACTGGAGAGAAGCCCTACAAATGTGAAAAATGTGGCAAACGATATACTCAAAGAGTAGGGCTTACTCAACACCAGAGATTTCATACAGGAGAGAAGCCCTACAAATGTAATAAGTGTGTTAAAGCTTTTAGGTATAAATCAAGCCTTACCCAGCACCAGAGAATTCATAATGCAGAGATTCAAGTTGAAGAATGTGGGAAAGGTCTTAATGAAAGAGTATGGCTTACTCATCACCAGACCAATCATAATGAGGAGAGGTAGTACAAATGTAAAAACTGTTGCAGACCTTTTAGCAATGGCTCAAACATTGCTTATCACTGGAGAATTCATGTGTATAGAATCTGGAACAGTGCAAATACTGTGCCCAAGTATTTACACAAATTTCAAATTTTTTTTAACATTAGAAACCTGATACCTATACGGAATGGGGAAAGATATTTGCCTGAAATATATGCCTTAAAAAACAGCAAAATATCTACAATAAAGAAAACATCTTTAGAAATATAAGAAATATAGCAAAGCCCTTATCTGTACTTTGTATCTTGATATATGTGAGAGGGAAATGAGAAAATTCTTTTAACTTTTATTTAAAATTTGTTAAAAATCCCTAGGTGAGGTGGGAGAAATAAAGAAATTATCACAAGTACTATAAAATAGTGCAGAAAACTTGACTCAGGAAGGATGTAAATATATTATAAATCAAAGACTTCTCAACATTTTCACTTTTGAAAACTGAAGAAAACAATTTAACTTAGATTCTTTTAGAAGAAGAAGACTTGCTCCTCAGAGTTGTTAGTCTATAATTTCAAGTCTTTATAGTGAATTATAAAATCTTAATCACATTGTGTATAAATTTTCCCACTAAATAAAAGTAAAAATTTTTAACGTTTAACATGTTAGGTGTTCAATCATGGTAATATGTCAGAGGTATTACTTACTGTGTTCCTGTTTACTAAAGGTTCCATGCAACAGATAGTAAAAACATACTAAAATATCTCCATTAATCTTTTTAGAAACATTAGCTCATTTGGAGAATAGTATTCACATAAATCAGTGTTGAAAGCCACAGCCGAAGGGGCCCCAGCAAACTTTCAGACTGCCAGCTGATGATTGGCTCACAGCGGCCCCAGCAACATCTAGCTGATTGGCTCCTCTGCGGTGATGCTCCTTGGGCTGTTTCCCTGCCCTTTCAGACCATGGAGCTGCTCATTGGGGGACTATTTTGGCTCCGCCCATACGACCCAGTGAATCGGCCTCAAGAGCAGGAGGATTGTGGGAGGTGGAGAGGCTTGTGATGGGGTGAGAGGCTTGTGGGAAGCCAGTGGTGGAAGTTGGGCTCTGAGGGTTTTTCCTGAGGAGCTGTTTTGTTTGGCCTGTGTGGTTCTAAAAATAAAGTCCGTTTCTTTTGACAAGTGGCTCCTGAATTGTGCCCAGCCAGACTTCGGCAAATCAGATCTTCATTTATTTTTTTCTGTTTGTAATTATGGTGATCTTAAGACAGTTATAGGTAAGATATAAGAACATGAAAATAAGCCCCAGATTTCTCTATCTTGAATTACTACTCTCAAATTTACCCTACACATTCTGGTCCCAGTAGTGGACACCTTTTTTTCCAGCAACTGAGGAGGCTGAGGCAAGAAGATCCCAAATTCAAAGCCAGCCTCAGCAACTTAGCAAGGCCTCAAGCAATTTAATGAGACACTGTCTCAAAATAAAAAATAAAAAGCACTGGGGATTGAGGCCCAGTGTTTAAGCACCCCTGGATTTCAATTCTTGGTACCACCCAATTTTTTTGTACTTCATACAATGAGAGAACTCCTAAGGGCCCTGCAATTTTGGAGAGCAACACAATTTCCCAACACAGGGTCTTTTAATACCCCAGAAACCAGGAGCCACCAGTGCAAATTTTGTGAAAAGAAGGGCCATTGGAGGGAGAGATCCCAATGGTTGCCCAGGAAGCCATGTGGTCAGCTGGACACTGACCCATCCTGGCTCCTGGCATGTGTGGTAGGAAACAACTAAAATACTGAAGAAGCCAAAGATTTCCTCATGAAGACCCCAGGAATAACCCCCAAGGAGTCTAGACTCACATTAAAAAATTTAGGAAAATACTTTTGCCCAGTAACAAATATCTATTTAGCATTGAACAACCAGAAGGGAACTACAACCAGAAACAAGTGCCCAATAATGAATGTGGGGAAAAAAAGCTATACTCATAGAGCATTTTAACCTCCCACATAATTTATATAATTTTATATACAATCTGACTTTGGCTACTTTTCACTCTACTCTATAATTTATCATGGTTATTTTACATTAGGGATTAAAAGATAGAGAGTATATGGCAAAGTCTCTCCAAACTCCTCTGCCACTGAGTCCTTATGAGATACTCCAGATTACACCTGTCCCTTTTTAGGAGGAACAGAAGCACTTGCCGCCACACAGGAAAAATCAAAGTTCTTATTTAGATGAGACACTGGAGTATAGATAAGTCATATTCAAAAGCTAATCACACCTGGGAATGGTAGCACATGCCTGTAATTCCAGCAGCTCAGGAACCTGAGGCAGGAGGATCTCAAGTTTAAAGCTAGTGCCAGCAATTTAGCAATGTCCTAAGCAACTTAGTGATACCCTATCTCTAACTAAAATACAAAAATGGGCTAGGGGTGTAGCTCAGTGATTAAGCAACCCTTGATTAATCCCCAGTACCAAAAAACAAACAACAAAAAAGCTAAATGCAAAATAATACATATTACCTTACATTTTTTCTTTGTGTTAACCCTTTGGGTCAATGGAACACTCACATTATCACTTTGATCTAAATTGATTGGATATGTAAATATTGCAGGATACAGATCAATTTTATGCATAGGAGACAAGGAAGCAGTGTGTATCTTTGGGTTCCTTGGATTTCAGATTCAGCTACACAGTTATCAGCCATTCTGCATTTCGGGGCTTATGGCTCTACCTTTTCTTCTTTTCTCTACTAAAAGTAGCCTCACACAGAGAACTGCTTTAGTTTTGATGTCATTTTAGTTTTCTAAGGCAAGTTAAGTTGTAATTTGGGAGTGCCTAGGGGGTTACTGCAATTTTTAAGATTATTTCTAGTTTTAGATGGACATAATGCCTTTATTTATTTATTTATTTATTTATTTATTTATTACATAGTACTGAGGATCAAACCCAGTGCCTCACATGTGCTAGGCAAGTGCTCTGCCACTGAGCTATACCCCCGGCTAAAGGTACAGAATTTTTGGAATAATTTTCAATTTACAGGTTAGAATTGTTATATTGTGTTCAGAGGGAAGTGTTGATATACGTTTTTACATGATCCAATTAGTACATCACATATCTTTCACCTCAAATATCTTTCACCTCAAATATCATTATGGAGAAAATATTGAGAGTTTTTTCTTCTCATCTGTGAATGTACCACACATTCCTATGTGTACTCACATTACTGTGTAATTGGACCCTAGAGCCCTAGACCTTGTTTTTCCCATAAAACTATGTTTATGAGCTCATCATTTGCTTCCAACACATACCCAGAAGTGGGAAAATTGGATCACAAGTTTATAAATTTTATGGAAAAGTCCAGTCACTCCAAATGTCTTCCTCTTTTCCCCATTGGTATCTATCCCTATCATAGGCACCAAGACACCAAAAGCCACCATATGTGCTCATCAGCAAGTCATGACAGCAGGCTTTGGAATGGGAAGTTTATATATCCTTTTTAAATGTGAGATGTGCTACTGGCAAGATGACCACATGGCGTGAGAAGATTGGTACAGATGTGGTGTCAATGGCCCACCTCCACTTCTGACCTCACTTCCACCTTATTAGGGTTCAAAAAACCTAAGGCAAGGCCTCCCCCAGGCTCGCCAAAGAGTAGGGGCACTCCAATATGTGTTGCAGGCCATGGCAGCTTTTCACTATTACCAGCCAGCTCCACCCATACTGTGCACTTATGACCAGCCCCGGCAAGAACTTTAATACCTGAAATGAGACTACAGTGAGTTCCTACTGTGATTCATGGTCCAATACCTCTGATAATGCTGGTTATCTTATTATAGGTGACAAGTTCTGCTTCCTCACATGTTGAAGTTCAAACTTTAGAGAGGCATGCTGAGGAAAGCATATAAATCAGGGTTTATTTAATAAGGGATAACATAAACTTCTCCTGTGAAGGAGAATGGGGCCCTAGCTGGTATCCCAAGAAATGAGGTATTCTGCCCTTTTTATATGTCCAAGGCTTTCTTTATTCTCCTGCCTTTCCCCCTCATCTTTCTCTTTCCTGCCTCGGTGACTAGGCCCAGGAATGCTCACTGGGAGGGACAAAAGGTGGGAACCAGGTGGGATGAGGGGGGAAGGGCAGGGTGGAGTATCCAAGGACACATTAACAACCTTATAGCTCCCTGTAGGGAGGGGAAATACCTGGGACAGGTTACCATGGCACAGGTTGGAGCAGGGGCAGGTTCTTGATAAGATCCCTCAGGAGGACTGTCTCTAACTTCCTATACTCACTCAAAATTGGCCTCCTAGATCTGAACTGACTTGATTTACCTATCTATACGGACTGCCTGTCTAATTCTGGCTTCACCCCCAGATAACATAGGCCTAATTTGCTCTAACTGCAAGAGGTCTCTGCACAGAGACCCGCAGTCCTGAGTCAAATGCCCAGTCCTGCCACAATTAAAACACCACTCTTGAGAATAGAGTCTCTGAAATTGAGGCTGGAGGGTCTGTTTTAAAGCCATGTTGAGTGTAAAACTCTGTAATTGGGTAGGACTAACATCTGCACAAAGGCAAATGAACTCAGAATCCATCCGTTTTTTTTGTTTTGTTTTGTTTTGTTTTTGTTTTTAATGAGGTTGGAAGATGTTCTGACAAACTTTATTGGTTTTCTCAAATGCTAGCTGTTGGGCCAGGAACTCTGAGGCATTTGAGTCTCTGATTGATTTATTTGCTGCCTGGTACTGACGCGCCACAAAATTGGAAAACTGCTATTCTGATCCTGTTTAACTGACTAAGATCCAAAGTAGGCTGATCCCCAAAAGGTATTTTTGCCACACCCTTTTGGCACATTCAGTGAACTGATCATAAATGGCCATATTGTAATTTAATTGTCTCTCTAGGTCTGTAAATTCCCCAGTTCCCACCCATTAACATCTCCAAAGGGGCATCAAAGCCTTGCCTCTGGTTTCTCTCAGACTGTTTGGTGCAATAATCAGTCCAGTGAGATCACCAAAGGAGATAATCACCCCCTGATAGACAAATCTTGGCCATAGAGATCCAGTCACATGGTGGTGAAGGCTCGTTGCATAACGAATCAAGCCGACTTTGAACAAAGGCTGAATTTGGACTGTAAGTACAGCAAGCACTTTTGAACTCCTTTAGAGTCTTAAAAGGAACTGCAGTGTGCACACAGACAGCTGATTTTGCTCGTTAATCTGCTCAAAGACTGTAAAAGGCTGAAAACCTGTAATGTCCTCCCCCACTTCCTGCGCTGTCCTAAGGCCGCATTGGAGGGGCATAAGCAAGGATATAGCCAGCTCAGAGGAGTCACTGAACCTTGTCCTGGAGGAGAGGGGCTGGATCTGAATGGCAGGTGCAGGACCAGCCAGACATAACCTACCAAAGCCCTTCCTCACCCTCTGACTGAGTCTCCTCAGACTGTGGCCTGGTCAAGGAGCTGCACAACAATGATTTTCAAAAACTATTAGGAGATATAAATTGGCTGAGGCCATATTTAAAGCTAACTACATCATATTTAAGTCCTTTATTCCAGATACTATAGGGATATCCTTTTCCAACTTCTTATCAGCTCACAACAGAAGTGAGAATGGCTTTAAGAAAAGTTGAAATTGCTATTAAAAATGCTCAACTTACTAGATTTAACCCACAAGAGCCTATACATTTATTGATATTTCCAACTGCTTATGTTCCTACAGGGGCAATATCACAAACATTGGAAGTTATTGAGTGGATTTATTTAGCCCACTCTTCTCAAAAGTCATTAACTCCTTTTCATAATTTTGCTGCTCAATTAGTGATCAAGAGAAGAACAAGTTTTACAGCTTCTTTGATCAGAACCTAATATTATAATCATTCCATTTTCTTCTCAACAGAATGATTGACTTTTTCAAATTTGTAATACTTGGCAAGTAGCTATTGCTAATTTTCCTGGTCAGATAGAGAGTCATTATCCTCATGATAAAATTTCAATTTGCATTAGTAACTCCATTTATTTTTCCAAGGATTGTATGTGCACAACCAATGGATGGTGCACTAACAATATTCACTGATGGCTCAAGCTCAGGTAAAGAAGGTATTTATAGTCATGCTCGTATAAAGGTGATACAAACCTCATATACTTTCTCCTAATGAACAGAACTATAAGCTGTCATTTGTGGTTTAAGTCATTTTGCAAACAAGCCCATCAATATTTATTTTGACAGTTATATGCAGTTGGAATTACAAAAAAATTGAAGTTTAACTATTGGGTGTACATCATCACAAGAGTTTTCAATTTGTTTCATACCCTACAAAGGGAAGTTCAAATGTGAAAGCACCCATGTTTTTCAGGCCACAAAGGGGTCCACACTAATCTTCCAGGGCCTCTAACATCAAGTAGTGATAAGATTGATAAATTGGTAGCTGTTTGTCAACAAATGTCTTTGAGTGTGCACAAACTTCACATTATTTATATTATCAAAATGCTTCTAACTTACATTAAAAAATGTAACATTACTAGAGAGCAAGCTCATCAAATTGTACATCACTGCTCTCAGTGTGTTATACATACTCCATCTTTACCATCTGTGGTAAATCCCCATGGATTAAAACCAAATCAATTATGGCAAATGGATGTAACTCACATTTCTCAATTTGGTAACAATGTTATGTTCATGTTATTGTAGTTACTTATTCTAGATTTATCTTTGCCACAGTCCATGCAAAAGAAAATACTCAACATGTTATTTCTCATTGTTTGACTGCTTTTGCTGTATTAGGATGTCCTTTACACATTAAAACTGGTAATGCACTGGCTTATTTTAGCTCTTCTTTTTCAACAATTTTGCCTAGAGTTTCATATTGACAATGAAACAGGTATTACTTACAACCCTCAAGGTCAAGCTATTGTAGAACAAGCTCATTTATCTATTAAGCTACAATTACAAAAACTAAAAGGGGACATAGGACTAGTGTGCCCCCAAATAATCTTAGTCATGTTCTGTTTGTTTTAAATTTTCTAAATTGTGACTCAGAAGTTTGCACTGCAGCTGAGCGACACATATCTTCCACAGCAACAGGCCCTTTAGGCCAAGTTTGGTGGAAAGATCTGCAGACTGGCCAATGGAAAGGACCAGATCCAGTGATTATGTGGGGTAGAGGTCATGCTTGTATTTTCCCAGAAGGTGCTTTCCATTCTATTTGGGTACCTGAAGGCACCATAAGGCATGGAGGACTTAGAACCAAGATTCAAACGACTAAGGATTGACCCAGAGATGCCAGACCTGGCTTCCCCCAACAGGAAGAACTCTCAAAGGAAGAGAGGAAGGAAGATGGCCCAGAGAGACGCAATGGTGAAGCTACCCTCATGGAAGGAGCTGAAGAATCTGATGCTGCAGGCTTAACAAATGATTCAACAACAAGAAAAAATTAAATCTCTAAGGATGATGCTTGCTGCAATATTAGCTCGATTGAGCTGTCAGGTAAATGGGAATCAGGGAGAAACCTATTGGACATATTTTCCAGATGCACCTTTAGAACACACAGCAGTGTGGACTGGAGAATCCATCTCAGTATTTACTAATGACTCATATATGATGGGAGGATTTACAGACACCCATATTACTCCCAATCATCTGACTGGGTTTAATTATTCTGGCTATAGTGCTCAATTGCCTTTGTGTTGGTCCCTCAATAAACTTGCTGCTGTCTAAAAGTGTCCTTTGAGAAAAAGACAGCATTTGGGAGACCTAGACCAGCTAATTGTACTGTTCCTGGAGACTCAAAATCTTATATCACATCAGTTATTAAAATGGGGCTTTCTCATAACAAACCAGTCATCTCAGAAGAACGTCCACAAATACCTCATTTTCCTAATCATTCTGTGATAGAAATTGTCATCTTTCATAAGATGGATTGTATAAATACTTTTCCAGTACAGCATAAGTTATCTAGAAATAGTGGGTATATTTTGGACTGGTCTCCTAAAATTGACAAAAGGCAATGGTGCAAGGGTATTACCATGACTCCTGGAGGATTTATAACATCTTGACCTTCAGCAAAGGTGGCATTCAAAAAGATGTTTGGTGCTTAATTGCTGCCTCAGAATTCTTTACTGACAAACCTTTACCAGATTTAGTAGGCAAAAACTAAATAACAGGAGGGTTCCTGTTATGGCCTATGGGCCTGTGTTCAATCTCCTGACATTTTAATTACTGGAAATGTGAAAGTTAAAAGAAAGGATAATAGATATCTTGTAACATGTAATAAATGTAATTTAACAAACTGTATCACCAGATATAATAGAGGGAAAGGAACACTGACACTTCATCAGCCCTCTTTTGTCTCATTGCCAGCTAACATTTTAGAGCTGTGGTATGCTGATGCTGGTTTTCATGTCGATGCTTACAACAATTTACATGTCCAGCTAGTGAGACCTAAATGTGCTCCTGGACTCTGTAATAGTGGGAGTTGTTGCTTTAGTTTCCCTTATGGCTTCAAGGGTCACAGCTTCAGTGGCCCTATCTCAAAATATTCAACATGCAAATTTTCTTAAAATTTAGCTTAGAATACTTCCAAGGCTCTTCATAATCAAATAAATATTGATGAAAGGATTGAGGCTAAGTTAAATGCCTCAGAGGCTACTGTCATAAATATTGGTAATGGACTTTCAGCTTTGAAATTCAAGGAAAGACTCATGTTAACTATAAGTATGTGTATGTTACTGCTGCCAAGTACAATGCTTCCCAATGGGAATGGGAGGTTAAAAACCATGTTAGGTATTTGGTAAAATAATAATAACAGCATGGATCTTTTGGTGTTACATCATCATATTCAAGATATACAAAAAAAGTAAGATTGATTTTTCAGATCTTACTTCTTTAGATAATCAAATACTTAAAGAATTGAATGAATTTAACCCTGGTAACATTCTTACACATTCTGCATGGTATATCCTTGTACTGTTCTCTTTGCTACTAATTCTCTCTTGTATTCTAATTGTAGGATGACCAACCTTTAGAACAAGAATTTGGGGACTTGAAATAGTGACCCATCACCTACTTTTTCAAATTAAGAAGGGAAAATATGTGGGAAGCTACTCTGAATGACCCACACCTTCCAGTACTGAAGCAAGAAGCTCTGACCAATCACTACATTGGTGGTGACTTGGGCATTGGTGTGTCTTTAGATGTAGGTGTCACCACTGGGGTTGAGTTACACTCACCTGTCCCTTGTAACCCTGCCCCTTCTAGCCTTTTTGGATAGAACTTTCTAAAGAACAAGAGTCCCCCCCAATAAAAGCCCACTTCCAAAGGTACTCACTCTCTCTCACCAGCCTCTTGTGACTTTCTCTTGATCTCTCTTTTGGGGATCCTGAGGCTGATAGCGAAGAAGCCATCCTAAAGCTTGTTTAAAGGTAAAGGGTGTCTGTGTTTTTATTTGGTGTCCCTACAAATTCATACGAGTGATCTTAAGTTCAGGTGCCCACACAGGTTGGGGGCAACAGAGATCCTTTTGCCTCAGCCTCCTGAGCTGCTGGAATTATAGGCATGTGTCAACATTTTTGGCTGTGGTAAACTTTTGAACATGACTTGTATATATTCCAGTGTCTCATCGGAATAAGAACTTTGTTTTTTTCCTGTGTGGTGGCAGGTGCTTCTGTTTCTGTGAAGACCTAAAAAGGGACAGGTGTAATCTGGAGTATCTCATAAGGACTCAGTGGTAGAGGAGTTTGGAGAGATATCTCTTTTCTATTAGTAATTGATTGTGTATAAATACCATCTTTTTTACTCATCCAACTCCTGATGAGCACATAGGTGGAGTCTATGTCTTGACTACTGTGAACAATATTTGCACTGAAGCAGTAGTAGAGCTTTCTCTTCAACATGATGATTTAATCTCCTCAGGATACCTATTTAGAACTTGTATTTCTGGATAACAGAGTCATTCCACTTTTAATTTTTTTTATGTGTGGTGCTTAGGATTAAGCCCAAGGGTGTGATACTATTGACTTACTACACAAAACCCTTTAAGCTTGCTAATTTTGAGACATGATGTGACAAGCATCTTACATGTTCTCCCTATTACCTGGGATTTCAAACATGTAGCACTGTGCTTCCTGTTTTTCAGTTCTTTACTAACTCCCATATTGTTTTCCAAAATGACTATTAATCTACTATTTGTTGGCTGTTATATGGACAAATCCAAAGTTGTACAATACTCAAGGAAAAATGGAGACTTGGCTAATCAAAAGAAAAAGTTATGAACTAACTAAAAGACCTAAATAGCCTTGTGAAATAAGTTTAGTTTAGTGAAATAAATGAGAACACAGAAAACTGAGTAAAATTCAGATAAAAAAAATCATTACTAGACACAAGCAAAAATTGTGTACTTGAAGGATTTCTTAAGAAATAGTGTTTGAAAGAGTGGGTGGGGGTTAGCAAATTGGGAGAATGAGCCACAGGGGCCAGCCTCAGCAACTTAGTGAGACTGTCAAAAATTAAAAATGAAAAGGGCTGAAGAAAAGAACAATGGAAAAACAACTGAGTTCAATCTCCAGTATCAATTTTAACAGTCTGAGAAAAGATAAATATGAGCAAAAAAAAAAAAGAAGTCAAAATTAAAGAAGTTCAATTATGTCTAAGTAGAAACAAAAAGATACAAAGTGCATTGTACTCAATTTTTCAGTGATCTCAAAGAGAGAATCTTGAGAGCACCAAAAGAAAAATGTGCAACTGAGAAGGGTAGTTGAATATAATTATTAGTCAATTTATTAATGGAAGCCTTGCAATACAGAATGAAACAGGAGAATAGCATCAAAGGGGTGATAAAACAAACTTCCCAACTGAGAATACTATAACCAGAAATACTATACTTTAACATGAATAAAAATAAAGATTTTAAATATGTATAAGTGCACCCAAACATTATAACTACTTGACCTCTTTTTCAAAAAATAATAAAGTGAATTATTCATATTGAAAAATGAAATAAATGTGCACAGCAACACAAGTCATATAAAATTTTAAAACTTTCATTGTAAGGAAAATTCATGTACCGATATAGAATTCAATTTTACTGGACCAATGGGTCATAGAACACTTTTTCTATAGAATTTAAAGTATAAAAACATAAAAATCATCATAAACCTCTAAATATATATGGAATATAAAAATAAATGTGTCATCAATAACACAATTTTCAAAGGATACATAAATATAATAAATTTTGTTATGAATTGAAGTCAACTTGTTGCCAGTTAAAAACCTAGTGTAAGTTTAAAATGATTTTTAAATTTTTTTTTATTATTAGTTGTTCAAAACATTACAAAGCTCTTGACATATCATTTAAAATGATTTTTATAAAATATCAAAGTAAAAGACAAAATACTCATAGAATAAAGGGAAGTGAAAGAGGAATCAATTAATGTCATGATAACAATCTATGGACCACAAGATAACCCAATTAAAAAAGAAGGAAAAGAGAATTAAAGGAAGCAGAGGAAACAAATAAAAAGTTACAACTATATGCAGATTATCAGAGACTAAACCTAAAGATGCAATTTGAAGGCAAAAGTGTATAGGAATATTGCACACAAAAGTGATCAGAGGCTGGTATGAAAATGATTATCGTATGTGCAACATACTTTAAAACAAAAACTTATGAGATACAAAGTATTTTATCTCAAATGTAATTTTATTGGCAAAAGAAAAAAAATAAAAATTAAATAAAAATAGAAGCAAATATAATTTTATTGACAATGGAAACAAAAATCAAACATAATTTCATCTTACATGCCCTAATTTGTGAAATATTGGAAATGGCCATCAAATTATAAAGTGTAGGTTAAAAAAATAGAAACATTAAATGAGGGAGGAAACCTACAGTACAACTCAAAATCTACTGTATAAAATGAAATACAGAAAAGGAAAAAATAAAAAGAAAATTTAACTAGCAAAATTCAGAACAACCATTGATTGATTATTGTGCAAACCCTTTTATATAACTGTAGTTATCACCTATGACCATATAAGCAAAATGAGCAGTCATTCACTAATGACAGAAAAGTTTCACAGAATATTCATTATAAGTATTCATAATGAGCTCTGATAAGGAAATTTCAAATAATAAAAACATAAGGATAAAAGAGAAACTACTTTCTGATACTACTATATTTTAATAAATTCACCTATAGGTCTCCAGAAATGTGCAGATTTCTGAGAGACATGTCAAATGATGAAAATGCCATCAGATCATGCTGACCTCATAAGCAAAGTGGAGTGCTTGGGCTGTTGATTTGACTCAACACAGACATCCATGGAGAAGAAGGAGGAGATTAAAGAAGAGGAAACCTTGCTCAATATAGGACAGTACAAGAAATAAACCTAAGCTCCTGCAAGACCATTTCTGTGGCATAATAACTTCTCCACCAATATTTGAATTTGGCTTCCTCCTTGCCTTTGGACCTCTCAATTGTGTCCTCTGTTTCATGAATTTCTGCCCACCTGGGTACATAGCTCAGGGCTCTCTTCTTTGCACCAGGGGAAGGTGTCCAAATACAGCTTAGAGGCAATGTGTTCATTGGAAAATGAATTGACTATTTCTTGGGATTATTACTGAGAATATTGATGCTTCTATTCTATCTATAAAGGGAAGAATTTGGATTTTGACATGTAGGTCACATCATTCTATATCACTGCATTTCTATAAGTACCACGAATTTTAAGAGAAAAGTATACATCATTTCAGGAAAAAGAAAGACTAAGGACTGAAATAAATGGCATTAACATTTTCTTCTCTGTAACAAAAATTGCCCAATCCTTTTTCTTGAAAGCAAGAATTTGAAACTCATTCATGAAGAGCAGAAATGCCCAATAGATATTCTGCAAGGTATGAAAATTATACAATTAGGAGTTCTGATTTATTTGGAATTCTGAAGGGAACTCTGCTCACCAAGGAAGACCAGGTTTCTGTAGGTCTCTAGCATCACTTCTTTGTATAAGTTCCTCTGAGCAGGCTCCAGGCATTCCCATTCCTCTTCAGAGAAATCAAGGGTCACATCGGTGAATGCCAACAGTTCCTGAAATAGGAATAGAAAAATTAAGAGCACATTGACCATTTGATCATTCACAGAGCTTGAAAGTTGGCTGAAGATGAAATGATAGTTAGTAGACCTGGCTCTTAACTGGTAAGTGTTGTTTATTATTCAAGAAAATACTTCATAATAGTGATTTTCTCTATTATAAAACTCTTAGAAAAGAGTGTCACAAATCCACAAAAAAGTTTTTATACTCTAATTTTACAAAATAAAATGAAAAACTAAGGCATCATCAGAGCATATTCATTTTAATTGTGAATTTATATATCATATGATAAATTGTCTATTTCTCACAGAAGAAAATTATGGTGAGAAGAAGGGTGATTTTAAGTGCACAACCATTATATAAAATGAGGTTAATGTCTGTGAACTGCAGGTAGAATAAAATGAAAGCCTACAGGACTGTGGTCTATTTCAGGACCTCCAGTAATAGAGCCAATGTCTGTATGAAACAAAAGGCAGCAGAGGTTGCATTACCAAAAACAAGCCACAAAAATAAAAATTACTAAGGAAAAGAGTTTCTGTTTCAAATATGATGGTTTATGTAGATTATTTAGAAAATCCTAACAAAACATCTCAAGTCAAAGACAAAGAAATATAACATTATAGGGAAAATGTGGCAGACAGCATTTAAACCAAGCAAATAAGGTTAAAAGAGTTGAAGAACAAACAGAACAAATTGGTACAAAGTGTCAGTCAATATAAAAGGACACATCATCACTGCTGTGATGTCTGTGGCCAAATCAAAACTAAATGACATAATAAGTATTTCAGCAGACTTTCCATGGCATTGTAGAGATTGAGTCTCTTCTAATCATTCTGTTCTTTTAGGACTTACTTTGTTATTAGGGGAAATGAATGTGCATTTTATTAAGTTTTGTTTATTTATAGATAGTGGAGCATCCAGATGGAATGAAAACAAAGCAGGGTTCACTTCTTCTAATGACCCAGAAACATCCTCAATGGGAATCTAAGATACCAAGACAATCCGATGTTCATTTATCAAAAAGAAAACCTTTTGAATCCCGCAGGTCACGTATGCCTGGCCTGGCTTTGATGAAAGTAAAAGAACAGAGGGCTCCTGATATAGGGGGGATATGTGTACCATATATGTTTTAAACAGAGTTCAAGTTGACTGTTGTGATAAGAAAGTGAAGCAAAGTGGATTTAAAACATGTTAAACACAATACTAGAACAGTGCAGAAGTAACAGTCTGCATATTCCATAGTAGTTTGGGAGGAAAATTCAATGCTGCCCCTGACCTAGGAAACTCCTGGAAAACAACTACATCTTCCTCCTACTTCTCTAGGCTTTCTTCTCAGGAATGATTACCTACCATTCAAATCCGTATCTGGAAAATATGGGACTTATTAAAAAAATGAGTCCCAAGGATCTTCCTTTGTAAGCTCAAGATTACCTTAACTACTAATCACTGAGCTCAGACCTCTCTGCTTTCCAAATTTATTTATTTAGTTTTAGATGAGAAAGAACCACTACCTAAAGGTAAAAGTATTCATACTCAGAGGGATTTTGTTTTCTGGTTAGGACTGAATTCAGGGACTGTTTACAGATTTACCACTAGCAACATCTTTAGTTCGTTTTACTTTTTGAAACATGGTGTCCCTAAGCTTCCAAGACTGATCTAAAATGTGCAATCCTCCTCCATTAGTGTCCTGAGTAACTGGCATCTCAGCCATGCATCACCCACTATGCGTGGCCAAATTCCAGTCCATGGGAGGCAACAAAAGTGTAAAGAACTTACATTTGCCCCTGAAATGGAAAAGCATCCATCTTTTTCAGAAAGTATATGTAATATTTGGTTACTATCTCCATGATGACCATTTACTAAACAGAAATCATGTGAATAATTCTAGGATTTGCCAAATCTTATCTCACATGATTCAATATTAATCTCTAATATTCAGATGATAAGATCTATGACAAGTTGATTATCACATGTCTTCATGGATGAGGAGGTGATAGCTTGGTCTATATGAAATTCACCAAGGCAGCTACCAATCAATTTTTAAAACCTACATTCATTTCTCTGCCACCATAATGGTAGATTTTTCCTATTCATTATTTCTCGTAAAATTTCCAAAGCTAAGCCCTGAAATTCCACTTGAAATCACTTTCCAAAACACAGAGCACATGGGAATCCCATGAGGAACCCTCTGTAGAAGAATAAATGCAAATAAAACATTTAAATAAAGTAACATATGTCTGATTTTTTTCCTAAAATTCAACTTTATCCTGCAGTATTGGATATATATTTTTAATTTGAAGACTGATAGTAAAATACATCTTACAATTAGGGAAAAGTTGAAGCTGAAGTAAGTAAAGACATCTTTTGAAGGTGACAAGCCTGGGAAGAACCGTACTGAATGTAATATGGACAGGTCAGACCCAAGGTTAAAGTCAAGGCATCCTGACACTTTGGACATTCTTCATCCCCATTCTTACTCACTGAAGTACATTGTGGTTTCCTGTACACCCAGAGGGTGTGCGTTTTTTAGAATACTCTCCTGGAACTCACAACTCAAAGAAAATGTATAGAGTAGAACCAAAATTCTTTATTACCCCCACAACATAATTTATAGGCCATCAAAATCTCCATATAATGGAGGTTAAAGGAAAAATATTCATGTTACAAGGGGTTACAATGTAGATAAAATGATAAAAGAGGTTCCTCTAGGCCCCAGGTCAATCAGTGTTCCCCCAAGTCTCTACCTCAATCTGTTTTCTAGAAATAGATGATCAGGAGGCTGATGGTCAACAGACAATCTAAGAGAAATATCCCCATGGGTACCAAGTGTCATCCCAGACGGTTCTGAAATCCAGCACCAGGGAAAGAATAGGACACTGGATAAGGACATGCCACCTAGTAAAGTTTCTGTTGTACTGAGCTTTCCACTAGTGACATAAATATCTAAAAGTCACAACTTAGGAGTGGAAACATTTATTTCAGCTCACAGTTTCAGAGCACTCAGGCCATGGTAGTCTCACTCCAAGACAGAAGCATCATGGAAGAAGAACATGGAGAAAAGCTGTTCAGCTCATGGCAGCCAGGCAGCAGAGAAGGAGGAAGGTGCTGGGAGAAGATGATTCTGTTCAGAGCTACCCCAATGATCTATGTCCTCCAACTAGTTCTCTTCCCAATTGTCCAGTCAGTTGTTAGTGGACTGGTCCAAAAAAGAAGTCAGAGCCCTTATGGTCTACAAGCCCATCTCTCCACCTTGCTGCAACTGGGGGCCATGTTTCAACACATGAAATTTTGGAGACATTCCACTTATAAACCAGAATACTTGTCAAAGATATGGTGATAAGATGAGTGTGCCTAGGGAAGAAAAAAGAAGGCACAAAGATTTTCAAAAGCAGATCTGGTGATTATTCTCTGCTCTCAAACTATGTGAAACATTAACCTAAAAACATACATTTTCAAAAACCATCATCCATTACTTAGGGGTAAATGACAATTAAGATACAGCATTAGCTTCAAATATTGCATGGGTAAAAATTGTTAATAATCCTGTGATCTGCAAATGAAAAAAAATGATATTTTGGAATCTGTAGAGGAAACTCAAAAATAAAGAATTTTTTTGTCAGCCCTCTGAGCAGCTAAGTTTTGAGATCCTATCTCTCATATTGTGGGAGAATCAGAGAAAATAAATAACCCTGGGGAGAAAGGAAAAGCTGATTTGTGATGCCAACAAAGCTCCTCCTACACAAAGACCACATCCACCAAATTGGCTTCTCCCAATGTGATGCTCTGTATACTCTGACAAACTGTGAAGACACAGAGATGTCAAAAGATGGCTCTTTGCAATGACAGATGCCCACACTTTTCAGCTGCTGGCTGTTCTCCCACCCTATGGTCCAGAGAGGTCAAAGGGCTATAATTCCATAGTAATGAACTTAGATCACCTGAATCTTGCTCTACTTTTAGGCAGGATATTTTCCCTCCACAGCTGATTCTCCCTTTTACAAAAAAAAAAAAAACAAAAAAAAAAACAAAAAACTGCAGATTCTACATTTTCTGACATTTTAGATATTCCAGCACTATTTTTAGATTTATTGTATGACTGGGCCTCACAAGCAGAGGCCATTCCAGAGCTCTAGAGGCATTACACAATTTGATGAAACTGTGGAAAGACACCCCTTCTTCTCTTACTGCAGGCCTGATTGGAGAGTTTCCTCCCAGAATCCATGAATGGAGAGAGGCCCAACACAGGCACAGAGTTCCAGGAGGTGCAATCCAAACCCTGGCTGAATGATGTCAGAGTGGCACCATCTTGGCCACAGCTTTTCTCAGCAAGTTGCTTGCTCAGAAAGAACTTTTGCATCTTGGCACAGCTTCACTCTAGGCTTCAGGAGATACCAGAACTGTCCCCTCCTTCTTTACTGGGCTACTCCTGCATCTTTCTTCTACACAGGGAGTCACAAGTGTGCATGTGTAGTATTATAACTCAGTTGATGCAGCAAGCCAGCTCTGGCCTCAGCACAGGAGAACAGCAAAAGCCAAGCCTGGCTACACCAGCAAGGAGGGAGCTAGGTAAGGCTAGTGTCTGCATGACTAAGGCTTCTGACACTTTCTCTCTCAGTCTATTTCATCACAGCAAAAATAAATAAATAAATAAATAAATAAATAAATAAACAAACAAACAAACAAATAAATAAATAGTAATTAACCCCTCCAAATACAATTATTAAGCACATATACAATTGTTGTCATACAGCAGTAATATTTTTAAAAAATGAGTTCAAAGCAAGAAAACACATATTTTAGCTAGCTCATGTAAGGAGTCTGCATGACCCACATTTCAAGAAGCCAACCTGTTTAGAGAAATAAACCTGTATGCAGAGGATAAACCTGTTTGCAGAATTCAGAAGCTCTGGAGACAGATGGATGGATGACATGTATCTCCAGAATGATTCAGTCTCTGGAGGAGAGGTTTGGAAATCCAAGGATTTAACTCTGGGAGCTCAACACCTTCTCCTGTCCTCCAAAAAATTTATATAAGAAAATCAAGCAAGTTCAAAGAACAGATTGATAAATTCAACTCAATTAAAATGTAGAGAAGTTCATGAAAATGTAGTATAAAGTGAAAGGAACATTGCTCCCTGAGAAATTATCTGTATGAAAGAAATATAAATAAAAATGCATTGTCAGTAAAATATGTAAAGCAGAAAGAATTAATAATTAAATGTAATAAAATGATGGAAATTGTGTTTAAAGTAAAAACCACATGAGAAAAATGCTGAATGTCAGATTATGAATAAAGGTAATGTAAAATGACATCAAAATAAGTAAGGGTAAGTGTTCATGAGGAACAAACACACATGAATGAATGCTCAGATGATTGGCACATTTCACTGATAGTTACTAGTAAATCTGAATTTATGCATAATATACAACTACTGTATTTCCCAATGAGTAAAATATTCATGAAACATTAATATTTGGGAAAAAATTAAGAAAAAGACACTGTCAACATCATCACAACACAAACTTGAAACAATTCCAGATCCACAGGCAGTTCAAGGAGTAAATTAATTAAGTAGAACAGAGCTCCAGACAGCAGCACAGCATCATGTGTTTAAGAGAGCCAACAAAGAAGTGGTTAAAAAAGAAAAGAAAAGAAAAGAAAGAAAGTCTTAACATAATCCTAATGGAATAGCAATGAGAAAATTAAGTTATACAAAGCTCAAAACTACTACAATCAAGCAAAAACAAAAAAAAAAAAAAGAAAGAAAAAAGAAAAGAAATGATTCTAAGAAATACATGGTAAAATTATGAGCAGTGACTAAGTAGTCACAGGACTGTCATTATCTCTGTGCAGAAGGAAGAGGAGGTCCGTGAGACACACCAGAAATGCCAAAACCCTTATGTTTATCTAATGAGGACTCCAGGGGTGTTTGGATTCTCATTTTTGAAACACAGCATTGCTTTATGGAAAGAATCTTGGTTTCTTCGGAGCATTTCACCTAATTCACTCCTATTTTAAACCATAATTAAAACTCTTAAACTCATATCAAAAAATAAAAATTTCAAGTACATGGGTAAACTAGAATTGTATGACTAAGATTTTATGAAAGAGACAACAGGGAAATAAATCAGGTCAGTAGCCTGTTGTACTCACTGTTCAAAAGGGAACTCACACATTAGAATAAATGCATCCCCACAGTTAGGGAGCATTCACTGTAAAGTTGCAGCCCTGCAGGGGTCATTCCTAAGGAGTGAGTGAGGACATTCTGAGCAGCTAAGGAGAAGTTTCTCTGAGGTCAATGCACCCTTTTCAGAGTGTGGAAATGCTCCCTTTTCTAGGGTTATGATTCTCACCAGTGAATAACACATAGCTAAAGTTAAAGTCCTGACATTTAATGTCTGCTTTCTGAAACCACTTCTATCAAAAAAGAGTGTGAATTTCCACAACATCAACCAATGTCCTAACAACTGATTATCCAATAATTCAATTTTGACCCTTGGTAGAGATCCCACAAGTTTATGGCTCAACCCTGCAGTACTTTGCCTAACTGGGATTCCAGTTACCAACCTTATGATATCATCTATCCTCTTATCTACTTCCCATAAATTGGGGGACCCTACAACTACCTTACATGTTGAATAATTTGATATAACTATTGACTCAGAATAAAGGAAAACATTTGACTTTGTGTACCATCTTTTCATAACTCAAGAAATTAACACAGAAAAGACGCACGGAGCATGAAATGTGGCAGTATATGCAGCAGGTTTGAAATCCTAGGAACTGTCAACTGAATACATTGATCCATCCATCCTTGGTGTTCTTCCAGCATCATATTAGAGACTCCCCCTGCCTAAGCTGGGCATGGTGGCGCACAGTTGTAATCTGAGCAAGTTGGGAGGCTGAGACAGAAGGATCAAGAATTCAAATCCAGGCTCAGCAACTTAGAGAGGCCCTAAATAGCTTGGTGGAACCCTGTCTCTAAGTAAAATATCAAAAAGGGCCAAGGACATAACTCAGTGGTTAAGTGCCCTGGATTCAATCCCTGGTACCCAAATTTAAAAAAATAAGTAAAAAGAGTCTCCCTACTGATTATAACTTTGATGATCCTCTCTATGTTAACTAAAACCATCCAAACACTCACAAACAAATAATTGAACAGTTTGCTTTTAGTGGGCAGAACAAAATATTTGTTAACTTAAAACTGGCTTATGGGCTGGGGTTGTGGCTGGGGTTGTACCTTGCACGTGTGGGACCCTGGGTTCAATCCTCAGCACCACATAAAAATAAATAAGTAATATAAAGGTGTTGTGTCCAACTACAACTAAAAAATAAATATTAAAAAAAACTGGCTTAAATTTCCATCCTGCCTCTAGCCCCATTGATACTGACTCACCTCATCCTCAGCTAAGACACACTCTTTTCCTATCCCCTCCTAAGTACCTGCTGGCTTCATGGAAAAGCATTCTTTGATCTTATTTCTGAATTTCTGTTGTTGTTGTTGTTGTTACTGGGAATTGAACCCAGGGGCAATTTACTACTGAGCTTTGTCCCCAACCCTTTGTATTGTTTTGACCTTTCATGGTTTCACGAAGTCCTCCAGGCTGACCTTGAACTTTGAGTTTCTAGCCTGCATGTCTGTGTCCCTGAGATTCCTGGCATTCACTTTGATGCCCAGATTGATCTAAATTTTCTGTTCTTCATCAACCCCACCCATTCCTACCTGCCAGGTGTTCTCTAGAAATGGGTCAGGGTCCACTTCATGCTTTGTACATAACCCTTGCTCCTCTTCCACTGAGACTTATTTTAAAACTGATTTGAATTTTTCTTCTACTTTTTCCTCTGTTTCCTAACCATGGGGAATACTAGATTAACCTACTTCCTGTCTGAAGTCAGAACTTAAGCCAGGTTTTATGTCCTTCAGCTCATGTACCATTGGAACCAAGAAATCTGGACTTTAGAGCTGATGCAAGAGTTCTGAGAAATAGCTCTCTCAAGGCTACAAGGGAATTATGACTTCTGACAGGGCATAACTAGTGGGTAATATATATTTTTTATTTTAAATTGATTTTATTTTTTAAATACATGACAGCATAGTAAATTACAATTCTTATTACACATATAGAGAACAAATTTTCATCTCTGTTCTGGTGGGTAATATTTGAGGCACTGCTTAAAATAACCTCTGTTCACTGGCAATTAGAATCACATCCTTTGGGACAGGAGTCCCTCTATTTTCTTTCTTTTTTTTTTTTTTTTGTAGCATAGCAATAACACTTTTATTTTTTCCTCAAATTCCTTTTCTCTGTATTGGAAAAGGACTAGGGACAAGGACTAAGATTTTGCTATCATATTTGGTCACCATGAAGAAAACTGAATGCACCTCCAGCCTTCTCAGGCAAGCCTGGCACTCAGAGCAACCCCATTTCCACACTGAGGATGCAAGGTGCTGATTAGTCCATTGAAAGCTGAGTCTGGAGAATTAGGAGACAAATGCATTTGCCTCAGGTTGTCCTGGATGAGGGGTAACTGTAAGTAAAGGAAAGGTCTGATGGGTCTTTCCAGGACCTGCCAAGGATCCTTGTCTTCTCTTCATGAATGGTGTGTGTTGCTCCTTCATGGGCCTACTCTGGGAAAAGAAAACTTAATGCAGTGAAATCATGCCTACGTGGACAACTGGTAATCTCCTCAGGAGGCACACTGCGACCCCTGGATTCTACACATCAGGTTCTCTACAGGGAAATATCTGATCCCTCTGTGGACATATATGGCATAATTGGTGTCAAAGTTGTGGTAAAATAGCATTAGGGGACCTAGGACATATTTCCCCAGCTGGTCTGTTTTCAGGGGTCCCTTCTGTTGACCAGAGAGTGGGAGAAAATCTTTACTACAAGGACATCAGATAAAGCACTACTTTCCAGGATATTAAAAGAACTCAAAAAACTTAACACCAATCTATCTATCTATCTATCTATCTATCTATCTATCTATCTATCTATTTATCTATCTATCTATCTATATCCCAATCAACAAATTGGCTAAGGATCTAAACAGACCACTTCTCAGAAGAATAAATATAATTTATCAACAAATCAATTTTAAAACTGTTCAACTTCTCTGGTAATTAGAAAAATGCAAATCAAAACTACTATAAGATTTTATCTCACTCCTCCTGTCACAATGGCAATTATCACAATAAAGAAATAATAAATGTCAGTGAGGATGTGAGGAAAAGGGTACATTCATACATTTCTGGTGGCACTGCAAATTGTGCACCCGGTATGGAAAGTAGTCTGGAGATTCCTTAGAAAACTTGGAATGGAACCACCATTTGACCCACTCCTTGCTACCCATTCCTTGCTCTATACCCAAAGGACTTAAATCAGTATACTATAGTGATGCAGCCACATCACTGATCATAGCAGCTCAATTCACATTAGCTAAACTGTGGAACCAACCTAGATGCCTTTCAGTAGATGAATGGATAAAGAATCTGTGGTATTATATACACAATGGAATATTACTCAGCATTAAGAGATAAAATTATGGCATTCCCAGGTAAATGGATGGAGTTGGAGAATATCATGCTAAGAGAAGTAAGCCAATCCCCCCAAAAGCAAAGACCAAATGTTCTTTTTGATAAGTGGATGCTGATCTATAATAGGGATATATGGGGGGAAAGAATGGAGAAACTTTTATTGGGCAAAGGGGATGGAGAGGAGGGGAGGTGGCATGGGGGGCAGGAAAGATGGTGGAATGAGATGGACATCATTATGTACATGTATGACTGCACATATGGTGTGACTGTACATCATGTACAACCATAGAAATGAAAAGTTGTGCTCCATTTATGTACAATGAATTAAGATATATTCTGCTGTGATGTATAACTAATTAGAACAAAATTTTTAAAAGACCTTATATGAATAAGAAAGTTCTCCCATGGACACTGCAGATAGATCAATCAGTAGCCTATCAGTGAAAAAAAAACTTGACCACACAGTAAAAAAAGTGTCCTCTGCCTTTATGGCATGACGACCACTTGTGATTTACTACAGGAGGTTGAGAAACCCACTGTAGGACAGCCCACTACTCTATGTTCCTCATGGAGTCCACTGCGCTGTTTATATTCATATCTTCTATAATCCTACAATGAAACCTCAGGGACCCTGTTCTTCAAACTCAGGTAGCTCAGCATGGATTTTGAGTCCTCTTCCTCACACTTTGAAATACCTAGTCTCCCTTCATTACAGCCCTTGATCCCATGTCTCTGTGTTCACACCAGCTTTCTCAATTCCACCTCCCCAGGTGCTGGCACTCCCCCTCCCTCTGCCACAGTTAAGCCTTCCAGCCTGCTGCATCTGAGCCTCCAACTGGTCCCCAGCTCCCCCTCCCCCTCCCCCTCCTTGCAGTCTGCCAGCCTCTCCTAGTAGCCACAGTCTCACATTCTGCCCAGCCTCTCCTTCATCCTAGGATTCACCTCACATGCCCTCCTATCAGAGAGCACCCGGCTGGGCCAGGGTCAGCCCTGGAGCCCAGCCCACTGTTGCCCCCTTCTCCTCCCCTTTTTCTGTGATTGAGTAAAGAGGGAGACACACTTCTCTTTTACCATTTGCTTGCTTTGCCTTTAACTAACACTTCTCTAGAACTACATGAAAAAGGAAAGCAGCACTAGCCTCTGGGGAGAAGGGAGGGTGGTAAGAGGAAGAAGGCAGGGAGGGGTGTTGGGGATCATCAATGCTCTGTGTCTTGTTGGAGGCAGTAGAGACAGGAAGTGCTCCCTCTATGGTAATTCAAGGATCTTTATCATTTTGAAGTTTGCCCTGTTCTTGCTCAATAAGATCAAATTTATTACATAAAATTTTGGGAGGGATGTAAATGAGTACTAGGGGACATTTTGTAGTAATGGATATAATAAGTTTGTTGACTGCAGTTCTGGTTTCATGGGTGTGTACAAATGTCCAAACATAAAAGCATAAACCTTTGATATATATAGGTTAACATATGTCCATCAAACCTCCATAAGGCTGTAATAAAGTGGGACATATCTAAAACTGATGTTAAAAAGGAAACATACAGTCTTTAACCAGTACACTATAAAAGGACAAATAATTTATTAGCAAGTAATCAGTAATTTGGAAAAAGCAAATTTTGTGAAAATAACAGTAAAGAAAATCCTAAGCAAAAGAGCAAAATTTGAAAATAAACACAACACAGAGTATCACTAATGTCAAATTTGTTGCTTTAAAAAACAAATGAAATTGAAAGAACTATGATAAATTTGACAAGTAAAAATTGTGTTAATTATATATTATATAATTGTACATATGCAACAATGTTTCTATTAATGTTGGGGAAATATTCTGGAAGATGTAAGATAATTCTATCATCATAGAGAGTAATGACAAGCCCTAGATGGTATGAATTACTATGTGCATAGGCTATATGCTATAGTCATTGTACCTGAAGTCTATCCCTATCCCCAAAACCAGTAGTCCACACGTGTTTGTACAGCATAGACCATGTAATGAAAGGAATAATTAGGCTGTGGAATTGAAACAATACCCTTCATATATCCCTTGATAGTAGACAATGATAAATGATAGAGATTACAGTTCAGGAAAGAAAAAAAATGACATTCCCCCTCCCCCCAAAAAATGATGCAGGAATAATTGGACAACTGTGTGAAAATAAAATGCTATTGTACCCTTCATTCATACCACATAAGAACTCATTTCAGATGCAATAAGTTCTGAAATAAAAAGAAGATATAAAGCATTGAAAAGTTGATGTAAGAAAGGGTGGGCTAGGGTGCATGTGGGGGTGCACACCTGCAATATCAGGTGCTCTGGAGGCCAAGGCAGGAGGATCACAATTGTGAGACCAGCCCCAGAAAGTGAGCAACACCCTGAGGCAAAGTAAAATTTTTCAAAGGGCTGAGGATGCAACTCAGTCATAGGATACCCTGGCTTCAATCTACAGTATCACAGAAGAAGGGTAAAAATATCAATAAATATAAAAGAGAGTTATTTTTGTACAAAGTTACGCAAAATAATATTTTTTTAATTTTACAAATTATACAATAGTAATAAAAATTCTATTAATCAAATGATATCAATAAAGGGTGCAGAGAGATGAAGTCATAGAGTAAAAGAAACTCATTTCCTCACATATAATCAAATATACAATGAAAGGTTCAAAGAGAGACCCCAAACAAAAAGCAGGCAAGAAATTTGAAGAGTCACTGTTTATATGAAATATCTAAGTGTTCAATAAACATAAAAGACTCAACCTCTTTGGAAATTAGAGAAATGTAAAATAAAATCACATCATACACACAAAACTAAATAGTATTGAAGAACATATGGAGTAAATGAATGCTCATGAAGTGAAGGTGGAGTTTAAGTTGTCGTTATCTATCTGTGGAAACTATTTTGCTACTAAAGATACATGATACTCCCCCACCAGAAGCAGAGGCTCCTAGAAATGGCAGCAGATGTGAACCTTAATGACATAGAAGGACACAGCTGTATTGCTCAAAGACCTGAGGCCCAGGGGTGTGCCTAAGGATCCTGCACACTCAGGAAGAGGAACAACAAACTGTGGGAAATAATGGTTTCTAGGAGCCAGACACAATTATGTCATAGTACATACAAATATTGTAATGTCGGTTTTCCATAAATGTCAAACAAATGTTGCATGTAACCCATAAGCATATTTTTAAAAGAAATGGGGACAATTTATGAGAAAATAAAATACATAGAAGAATATAAAAGACTCAATTACACACTCTATGTGTAGATGACAAATGTCTTCATTACCAAGGTGATCATTTCCCTCAAGTTAATCTGGAATAACATCCCATCAAAATTTTATTGTGCAAAAGCAGCAGTTATCAATTGTTGACTCTAATGTATATGATTGAACTATTATTATAAAAATAAAGACCCAGGATTCACAATACAGAAAATTCCACAGATATGTCACACTATTGTCATGTATGTAAGAAATAAAAAAAAGAAAGAAACATTTAATGTAATGAACGATACAATGCAACCTAAAGGTAGATGTTAGAATTGGAGGCACAGATCACTGGCAGAGTTGCGCAGCATGGGTATGGCTCTGAGGTTACAGCACAGTTCTCCCCTAGAAGCAGAGGTTAAGGGGGTTGATATTCCAAATGGAATAGACTAGGGGGCTGATGACTCTCCCTTCATGATACACCCAACAAACATCTGCTCCTGTTTTGAGTCCCTCTTAAACAGACTCCTAAATGAGTTGAGAAACTTCTATACAATGAACAACTGAGAAAACACCTACCATCAAATGAGTAAGAAAAGTTGGGGTACACTTGGGCATTAGTCGTGCCTTGAGCAATGAGCCTATAGTTGGGACAGGATACCCCAAATCCAGTGTCACCTTGAGTAGAGAAGATTTGGATCATAAATATAGCATATTTAACTAAATTGCCTGTAGTTGGGCCTGAATTTATCTGGTGCACAGAGAGGAAGGGACTAGAAATACACAAGTATCAAGACCAGAGGACAAACTAGTGGTTTTCCATGGCTGTGCATAATCCCTAGGGCTTCTTCCCTGGGACAAGGACAAAGGAAGAGTTGAATCTCAGGGTCCCAGTTTATCCCTAGAAGGGATATACCAGCAAATTCTGCAAACTGCTGTTGTTAACAGCTGAGCTTCTATGTGGCCAGCACCAGAGTTAACAGGGAACACAGTTCACCACAGGAAGACCAAGTGGGAAAGCAGCACTTCCTGAGGCCCACCCCTCTCCCTAGCACCTTAGTAGGAACCTGGCCTTGAGCATGCACCAAGTGTCCCAACTTTAACTCATTCCACTCAACAGACTGCATCCCCAAACCCCAAACCCTAGGAGAAACGGCAATTGTGCTTATGTGTATCTCCCCAGATCGCAGAGGAGGGGTTTCACATTGGTGTGCAAGCACTTCTGTGTGCTACAGTCCCCACCAGGAGTGAAGAAAAGTGGTTAAAAACCACAGATCCCGGTTTTGCTTCTGTGTTATGGTTGTTATTTTGTACCAGGGATTGGACCTTTGGGCACATTACAACTGCACCACTCCCTGGCCCTTTTATTACTCTTTTTTTTTTTTTTTTTTTTGGTGGGGGGACAGGGTCATGTTTAGCTGCTTAGGGACTTGCTAAGGGGCTGAGGCTGGCTTTGAACTTGTAATCCTCCTGCCTTGGCCTCCTCAGATGATGGGATTACAGGCATGCACCACCATGCCCACCTACACATCTCTGCTTATTCCCTTTATTTCTAGAAGAGGTTCACGGCTCCTTTTCCCAGTGGCTACTGGGCAGCCTAAATTCTAGCAAGTTTGCAACAGGAATTTAGTGCACCAGTCAAGTGTAAGACTTCCTGCAGCCTAAGCAAATCTAGAAAGGTAATGAGGGCTCTGATCTTATGGAAATGGAAGAAAGAACCTCTTTTACATGGTTGGTAACATATAAATTTGGTACAGAATATTTTTTATAAATAGCATGAAAGTTGTTTCAAAACTAAACATAGAACTACTATATGATGCAGTGAAAATAATTCTGGGTATACAGCCAAAGGAACTGGAATCTCTCTGTTAATAAATGACTTCATACTCATCTTCACTTGGCAGTATACACAGTAGCCAAGGTAAGGAAATAAGTGTCTTTTGGATAAAGGGTGCACCAGGAGATTCCTCCCACCTGCAGGACACTCACCTACTCCTGAGAGACTACACCCCTAAATTCAGACAGCTCTCTATCAGGATAAGACCCAGGTACTGACATTCATGAGACACTCCAAGAGAACTTAGGCCAGCTGTGGGATCCTACATTAAGCAGTTCTAAAACACAGGACTAGGAAAATATCAGCGAGAGGGATGAGAACCCAGTGACAAAGTCTACATAGGGGAAAGTCATTTTGACCACGTGAGGATGGACACACACAAATTTACACCATGAGACTTTTTGTTTGTTTTGTTTTGTTTTTTGTACCAGGGATTGAACTCAGGGCCACTTAACTCCTGAGCCACATCCCCATCTTTTTTTGTATTTTATTTAGACACAGGGTCTCACTGAGTTGCTTAGGGCCTTGCTAAGTTGCTGAGGTTGATGGATCTCAGGATGCTCCTGCCTCAGCCTCCTGAGCCACTGGGATTACAGATTATTGTAACAGACTCAGGGCCACCAAGCCCAACACCACGTGAGTTTCATACAGATTCACATAAATGTTGTATCTCACATGGGAACGTGTTTGTTAAGAGAAATGTGTGGGATTTATGAGAAATTAAAATATACCGAAGTCCATAAAAGTCTCAATTACACACCCCATGTACCAGTGACAAAAGTCATCATTACAACAATGACCATTTTCTCCACACTTATCTATATTATCCCATCAAAACTTCTCTGAACATATATGAATATATCACAGTAAATTTCACCATTATGTTTATCTATAAACCAGTAGTTTAAAACTATAAATAAACAGAAGGAAGACCAGGAGAGGATGGGGAATGAGGAGCTAGGAGGAGAGGGAAAGGGGAAGTACCACTAAAATGGAGCAAATTATACCCATGCTTCTATGATTATGTCAAATGAACCCCAACATTATGTATGAATATAATGCACTAATAAAAATATTCAGCATGCTTTATTTGTAATGGAATAAGGAACCAAAGAATAAGTTTCTAAAATTTATCCATAAGTTAAATATATGTTCATTTAGCCAAGAAACTTTTAAATTATTAAAGCAAAAGGAGTAGCTATCATTATGAGATAGTGTATATTATGAAACTATAATACTACCATAATGATCAAGGAATCACAGCATTAAAAAATCCATAGAAGAATCCATATAATTGTATTCTTTTTTTCTTGTTGTACTGGGGTTTAAACCTAGGGTGCTTAACTACAGAGCCACATCCCCAGCCTCTTTTATTTAGAAATAGGGTCTCACAGAGTTGCTTAGGGTCTCACTAAGTTTCTGAGGCTGGCTTTTAACTCCTGATCCTCCTGCCTTATCTTCCTGAGCCGCTGGAAGTACAGGTGTGCACCATGTGCCTGGCTGAAAATTATATTCTTAAATTCAATAGAACAGTCTTTGTAAATCCAAACATATCTAGGCCAGTCTCAGCAACTTTTCTCAAAATAAAAAATTCTGATGTCGCCCCAAAGAACCACTATCAACAGCAAGATCATTACAAAGAATGTCAGCAGGATTTTTTTCCCCCCCAGAGCGCTCACTGTGGTTTGAACTTTCTCTTTCTTATAAAAGGCCAGTTTGGAGACAAATGTTAACAAACTCTGTCTCAAGAGAGCTTGCTGTACATGTTATTATTTTTGTTTTCCTTGGTAAAATAATAACCTGTGAAACCTCTCTGTATCCTAAAAATATGGGACAAGGAGTAGCTGCCCTGTAACCACGCACTGACTATAAATCTCAGAGAATTTCCCTACCAGGGTCCCCGCATTGCTCCCTCCGGAGGCTGCAACTTAAGTAAACCTGCTGCCCGCGAATTCCTCAGGTGCCGCCCCCTCCGCCCTACTTCAGAACCAGGGATGGAGCTCCTGGTAAAGCACCCTGCGGAAGGAAGGTTGGGAAGGAGGAGAAAAAGCAAGAAAGCCAGCTAGCTCAGGAGGACGGCGGCAGCGAGGCCCAGAGCCACTGCTCCTCTCCTGCAGGAAAATCCCACGTGGATAGACTTCTCAGACCGCCGTCCACCTGTCAATCACCATCCACCTGGGAAGACTGGGCTGCTGGCGCTCTAAGGCCAGCTGAGGGGTGCAGCAGGCTGGGCAGGAGCTCCGCTGCAGACACGCTCCCCACCTGGCTGGCCAGGGGCCTGAGGGGACGCTGCCAGGAGGAGGGCTCAGGCCGCGGAGCCCGGAGTCCCCAGCAGCTCCTGGCCCCACCGCAGCCAGTCCCGCGGTTCCAACGACCTCCCTCCCCGGGCTCAAGAGGCCCCGCCCCACTCACCATTTCCTGGCGCTCGGGAGCCAGGCAGCCGCCAGGGATCTTCAGCACCCGCAGGGCAAAACCAGCGAGACCCCAGGGCTGGCGACAGAAGCCAAGAGCCAGATCGCGAGAAGGGCGGCTCAGAAGGAAAGGGCCTGGCCAGATCGCGGAAGCCGCTCCATCCTCGCTGGCTGTGCCGGGATTGGACGGTTCTCCCCAAGTGCTCTCCACTGCACAGGGCTGCAGACCCGCCCCGCAGGCTGAGCCCAGAGAGCCTTCTTTCTGAGTGACAGTAGACGACATCCAACCCAGGAATCAGTGAGGCCAGAATGACAGGTTCCTGTTGACAACTTTTATTTTTTCTCTTGTAGTTAAAGCAACGTCCAGGACTTCTTAAATTGACTTCCAGACAACTCACGTATTATCGAATCAAGCCTTGAAGCACACCTGCCACTGACCGGGAACATAGTCTGCTCCGGATCCCCGAACAATTGCAAGGACAATTTCAAGGACGCTTCTTTTAAGCTTAAAAACCACGAAAGGGACGTTAGGGGGTTTGGCCAAAGCAAGCAAGCGAAGTTACAGAAGTGGGAGATTGCAGTCAGGCGGCCGGAAGGTTAGCCAATCACAATTAGCCCAGTTACCCCAGTTACTGAAACAAAGCCCCCTTAGATAGTACCATGTTCTTGAGGGTCTCTACAAGAAAAGGAAAAACAACTTGTCCCTATGTGGCACGGCTGTTTTACAAAATGGAGTTATTAAACAAAATGGAATTACTTTGGCTTGAAATCACACCCTTGAGGACTGTGAATTGGACAAGAGGGCCTCAGGCTACAGCTATCAAGGCAAAGTTTCCTCTCAGAAGAGTGATCTAGCACTGCCAGGGAACATGTGCAATGAACCTCGCATACAAGGTGATTTCAACTTATGAATTATATGTCTGCATAGTATTCACGAGTGGAAATAATAAAATGACAATTACTGTGCAATTTCATTTAACTTTCCTGCTCTCTTGTGGTGTGATTCTGCAGATTGGCCTGGAAAGCAATCCCCTAAGGCAGCAATGTCCAATGAAAACCATATGTGAAGCACAGGGTAACTTAAAATTTTCTAATATTCACTTTAAAAATTTAAAAGAGAGAGGGTAATTGATTGTAATGTCATAAACGAATATATCCAGAATATTATCCAGATTATTATCATTATGTTCATGTAGCCCCAAAAGAATGTGGGCAGGATTTTTTTTTTCTGCAGAGATCTCACTGTGGTTTGAAGTTTCCTCTTTCTTGTAAATGCCAAGTTTACAGACAAATGTTATAACAGACTCTGTATCAAGAGAGCTTGGTGTACAAAAGTTATTATTTGTTTTTCTTGGGAAAAACCTGTAAAACCCCTGTGCTAAAAATATCAGAAAGAGAGTAACTGTTATGTAAACACCCAGGGAGGATAAATTTCACTTTATTTCCCTAGATGAAGAGATTTTTCATCCTTAGCTCCTCCGGACAACTAAAGCTTAAATAAACCTGCTTCCTACAAATTCCTTGGGAGTCTGACCTCAACTGTCCTACACCAATGTCACATGTATAAAATTACTAATGAAGCTTATGTATTTTTGGAACTATATCCCAAAACTCACTGGGTTTAAACCTTCCAGGATATCTCATATTGGACAAGAGAGCCTCAGGCTACAACTAATTGAAGGCAAAGTTTCCTCTTAGAAGAGTGATTTAACCCCGCAGGAGAACATGTGTGATGAACTTCGAATACAAGGTGATTTAAACTTATGAATTATATGTCTGCATAGTATTCATGAGTGGAAATAATATAATGACAATTACTGTGCAATTTCATTAAACTTTTCTGATTATAATGCCATATTGCAGCAAACACATTCAGATTTGACTATTATAGGTCCCCTGTCCTCTGAAACAAAGAGCCTCGTCCCTTTTTTAAATTTATTTATTTTTTAGTTGTAGGTGGAAACACAATCTTTATTTTATTTTTTTAAAGTGTGGTGCTGAGGATCGAATCCAGTGCCTCATGTGTGCTAGGCGAGTAAGCTACTACTGAGCCACAACCCCAGTCCAGGTCCCCTATTTTTTATGCCATAAGTGATGGACACAGTTCCTTAATAATATTTCTCCTCAGACCCAACATCCCAGGGAGACAGTGCCTGAGTGAGGACAGGGAAGTGTCCAAAGCAGGTCACTCTTTCCCACTGGAAGGTTGTCACAGCTCCATTCCCATTGCAGCTATCAGACAGCAAACAAAGGAAAATGGGGTCCCAGGAAGTGGGGGACACATGTCTTCAGATCTGTCCACAGGCTTGACTTTATTGTTTCAAATATGAAATGAATACTTCTTATTTGACAATTTGGCCTTAGGCCTAATGGCCAGGCTATGATGTCTGTTTCATCCTGTGGTCAAAGCCCCACAGCTAATTAGCTGGACTGGGACTCAGCATGAGCTGTACCTTATTCCAAATCCAAAACCCCTCCACCAGAAAAAGGAACTCATGCAACATTTCTAATTCTCATCAGACTTGGAATATGACAATCTTTTTTTTAAAAAAAGCAGCATTTGTGATTATATGTATATAAAATACAGTACTATGTATTACATATCAAAACACAAAGAGAACTTTCTCATATATTTGAGTCATTATGAGACTCCAATTCCAGGATCCAGGGAATCTTGGTTCAGCTTACATCAAGGGCAAACACCAGCTAGAATTAATATCAATTTCCCTTTGCAAATAAAAATATAGGCTGATTTTGAAAATGTGGTAGATTAAATTGGGGTTTATGAATTATTCAACTGGCTGCTCTAGCGGGATGTAAAGGACCACCAAGTCCTATGATTTCAAAACATAGATGGACGTGAGCTGTAGAGAAATGCAGCAAAGATCTTCTTTATTATAGGCATAGAATAAGAGGAGGGCAAGGGGACCTGTGATTATTGGAAGTGCTTTGAATCATCTGATATTAGTATCTGGAGTTCACACAAAGAAAATCAACATGTTGTATTTGGGCATGTGGATGGCATTAGTCCCTATTAAGAAAAGGTTATAGTAAACTTGCAAAAGAAAACTGGTGTGAGTGGCAGATAGTGGTGAAACAATTATTATCTGCAAGGTGTCTTCCAGGGTTTTGTCCATGATAGAGCCACAGCACATATGTGTTTAATAGTCTCCATGAGGATCTTCAACTGACTAAGTCCTCCAAGAACATCCTCAATACAGGGAAAACATAGGCTTCTACATATCAAATGGCTTCTTGGCAGTATGCATCCCAACTGAGAACTGCCCAGACAGGACTGTATGAAATTCCTTCAAACCTGCTCCTGTTGGGAGAAAACCTCTCTCCTCCATATTTTGAAGTGAGCACCTAGAGAAAACATTCAGGAGGACTTTTTGACACAATTTCTTGTCTTTTTTGTTGTTGTTGTTATGGGAGGTCTTTAGAAACAGAGCTGTCAACCCAGGTTCCTCCTAGGGGCAAATGCTTGGAGACTACAGGTGCAACAGAGCACATCATAGGGCCCAGAATTTGACTAAGGGAATAACAAACCTAAATGGCTGAGAGTCAACTGAAAGATGACTCAAGCTGATCAGCTGGGAAATTGGAAATTAATGAAACATTGTTATTTTATTTGCCACAAGGATGACAGAACAGCCAAAATAAAAACTATGCCAATACCCAGAAAATACTGGCTTCAGAGAAGTGGCTACAGTCAGAGATTTCTGGTGGCAGTCTAAGAGCTGCAGCTTCAATGTGACCATGCTCTGCCTGTAGCTACTGCAATGTTACATGTGCATGTTCTTTCAATCAGTATTCCATTTCCACAAATTCTATCCTCATTAGGAAACCAGTTTGTTATCAGATACATCAGATAAATTGTGCCCCTCCCCAAATCTCATGTTGATGTTCTAACTACCCAGTACCTCAGACTGTGACTCTATTTGCACATATGTTGGCCCACTTATAAGAAGTGAAAATAAGGACATGGATAAGCATAGAAAAATGTTGTGCAAACAGAGACAGAAGATGGCAATATACATGTCAAAGTGTGGGCCTCAAAAGAAATCATTCCAACTAGGATGTTGATGTATAGCCTCTGGAATTAGGACAAAATACATTATTGTCCTGAAGCCCACAATTGTGGCAGTGTCTTATGACAGCCCTATGAAACAGATGTAGCCCTCTAGGACACACAAACACTGTCCCTGCTGCATAGTGGAATGAAGGTGTAATTGTATCACATCACCTTCCACCAACATTGAAAGGCTAAACTGCTGCAAGAAATGACATTTCTTACTGGAATATTCTGAAGGCAAGTGAGGACACACAGCTTCTTACCTGGTGGAACCACAGTGATATTGTTATGCAGCATGCTATACGGGCAATGACCAAACAGACTCCACGTTACCCTGAGACTCTATATCATGTAAGAATGATTTTCCCATGGGAAAAACCTGTCTCTGTGCCCATTAATGATTACCTAGCACAGCATACTTGGCAACACAAAATGGCAATTCTTATACAATGTAAAATTGTTGTCTCTTTGGTTCTCATTTTTCTTGGGCAATGTACCCTGTCCGAGATTGATTATCTGGATGTTAGTAACCATTCTCTAACTTGTAATCAATTAGGGTCATTGTGACCTACTTCCCTTCTGCTTGCTTGCTGCTATGCCAACCTGGAAAAGTCCCATGGGAAATACCAATGTACCCATTGCATTGTTTTTGCTAACTGCTCGATTCAGCTTCTGTACCCCGCTTGCTTGCAGTTACATCGGCTTGGAGAGGGGTTTTGTGGTTTTTCCCATAAGTACCCTAAAATGTTGAAGCTCTAGGCTATTTTCTGCAGACACAACTTGGTTCTGTAAGAAGCAGTCCCAGCCAGTCAGAATACAGAGTCTTCAATTTGGACAAAACTGGAACTTGGTGTGTTTTCTCAGCAAACTGCCCCACAACAATGTGTTTTGTGGTAGGGCATAGTTCCAAAAAAAATATGTAGCAAAGTTTAACCTCCTTTGTATTATCCTCACTCCTCTTCATGTAAATACTGTCCTGGTAAGGCTGTTATTATTTAAATCTTGTAGAAGGACTAGATGCACTGTGGAGTCAACTGCTACATGGGCTACCTGGGGCTGGAAACTAAAGCAAAAACTAGTAACAGTAAAAAAAAAAAATACCCATTGCCCAGTACAAATTGAAAATTATGTCAAATGCTTTCTCTGTTATTTCTACAAGTATGTGATCTGAAGCTTTATATCTACTGGGTTGCACGAGGTAGTAAATACAGTCCAGATACCTTTGGGAATGAAAATGAGGTCATTCAAGTGGTAAAGTTCTAGTACAAAGCTGAGAGAAGTCTCTATACTTGGGTATTTGTACTAGCTCTGTCCTGGCCATCTCAAGTACCTGCCTGTGAATACACTTCTCCAGAAGGGTCATCAAACCTCAGACCAGAGATATTATTGTTGATTATGTGGTGTACTTGATTTTTTTCTCAAGGAAACAGAGTTAATAAATGGCTTCCTGATGATCTGTATGGAACTCTGCAAAGAGATCTCCTGACATCCAGTACAACATGTAACACTGACCACTCTGACAGGCACCACAGGGAATGCTTCCCTTGAAAAATTGTACACCAAGATCTGGAATATATAAATATAAATATACACCTCCATCCAGGGGTAACACTAAATTACAGAGTAAGGTCCCTAGATAAATAGCTCAGTAGAAAAATTATGACTCAATGCCTAAATACCCACCCTGGCTAGCCATGCATGCCCAGTGGTATTAATATGAAAGACTGTCAGAGTTCTAATATATATCTAATAAGGTCCTCTGCAGTTCCCCTCTACACACCCCCACATACATGTAAGGGGAGGGTGAAAGACTTCTCACATGTGCTCACAGAAAGGGCTTTTCTGGATTGGTTTTTCTGGACTGCCCTCTTTTACCTGTGGGTGCTTCCTGATGAATGGACATAGGGTCTTGTGTTTGGCTTTGTCAACATCCTTAAATGCTCCCACTCTGAACATTTTTGTGGCTACAACCTTGGAACTTTTGGACACATCAAGAAATAGATTTCTCTCTTGAGCATCTTCCTTCAAATGAACTGGATAAGGGACAGTTTTTAGAATGTGTGCCTGGTTAAAAGATTTCTAATGCCAAAAACTTTAGGCCACTTCTTCAAAATTTATTTCAGTGAACCTCTTCCAATAATTAAGCCTCCCCAAGCACTCCTAGGGGTACTGACTTTTCATCTTCTCAACTGTATAAAAGTATGCAAACACAAATGGCCTTTCAAATTCTTTGGACAGTTATCAATGCAGCCAAGGGCCTTAGTTTAAGAAAACAGATTTGGCTTCAGAATTTACATTTTATTACCATTCCTGTGACTCTAGAGAAGTGATCATGCTTTTCAGGCTTTACACACACACACACACACACACACACACACACACACAATGGGGATCACATTGGCATAAACTTCTTGGAAGATCATAAAATGTAAATGAAATTAAGCTCATGCAATTTACATTTTGGTGTCAACCATAGAAAACCCTGAAACTTTGACATGAGAATAACAATGGGTGAGAGACACCAGAGGACAACCTCTAGGAGACCTGAATTCCAGCAGATCTTGTGCAGGTCCTTCTCTTCTGGGACTAACTGCACTCTGCATCAGCAACATGCTTTTTGAAATCAAATGAACCTCATATGTGGTTCATTTCTGATAATAAACCTTGCCCTGTTATCCTGCTATGTTTAGAATTAGATGGATGTATGGCCCAGCACACACAGTGGGTCCCAATGCTAGGCAGTTAGTGACTCAATTCTTTTTTTTAATATTTATTTTTTAGTTATAGGTGGACACAATATCTTTATTTTATTTTTATGTGGTGCTGAAGATCAAACCCAGTGCCTCACACATGCTGGGCTACCCCTCTACCTCTGAGCCACAACCCTAGCCCATACAGAGTATTTTTAATGACTAGACTTTATCCCTATCTTCTTCCCCCCAATTTGGATCTTCTCTCCAGCATTCTCAGTTGTTCTGATAGTTAGATAGTTTTCTGCTTTTAACTAGCCAGAATCCATTCATTGACTTAAAAAAAAAAGATTGACACATATGACACCAGGGATCCTGTAGCACTCACCTGGCAAGGCAAACTATACTGGTAGCTATGATCCTAGGCTTACAATCAGGGGAGAGGAGCATTTCAGCTTCCATTTCTATCATCAGGACATCTTTTTCCCATTTCAGAGACATCAAGCAATAGATGTAGTTCTTTTTTTATTTTCCCTTTTGTGGTACCGGGGATTCTCTACAACCAAGACACATTCCCAGCCCTACCCTACATTTTTCCTTGGGTCCCGAGGATTGAACCCAAAGGCACTTAACCACTGAGTTAGATCCCTGGCACTGCCTTTTTTTTTTTTTTTTAATTTTGAGACAGGCTCTTCCTAAGTGTTTAGTGCCTCGCTAAACTGCTGATACTTTGAAGCTTTGAACTTTGATCCTCATACCTCAGCCTCCCCAGCCGTTGGGATTACAGGCATGTGCCACTGTGCCCAGTTCAGGAAAGCTTTATGTCTCTACCTCCTATTTCCTCTTACAGTCAAAACCAAGTAGTTCTGTGGGAGTGGCTGACCCTTTAAATAACTGTCATCTTTTCAGGACCCAGATTTAAGTAGGAAGAGAGTCTGATCTGACTTTTCGTTTGTGGAAGGTGTAGGGTTGGTTGTTTATCCCTATAAATCCCTATAAATGGTTGTTTATCCCTATAAATCCCACTAAAAGAGTTCTAGGTGTTCTACAAAATAGTAAAATAATGAAAAATAACAGTTATGTTTATGAAATGATTCCTATATAAAGTCCCAGCCCTGTAGCCACAGACTTCATGGTCCGGTTTCTTCAGTACCAGAATCACTGGTTTAAGACTAGGATGGAAGAAAGGCAGGAGGACATAATGAACCAAATCCAAATACAGGCAGTGTGACATAGCAGAAGGCTGAGCTATTCTTCTTGTCCTGCTCTAGGGGGAGTCCAAGAGCCCTAATCTTCTGAGTTCAAGATTGGCTGTGATCTTTCCTCGCCCTTGAACAGCAAAGAACCAGGAGAATGAACCCAGAGGTCCATGTCTCCACAGATCCTTGTCTCCCTGGGCAGTGGTAGACAGATGACAGTTCTTCAATACTCTCTGCTCAAAGGGAGATGTCTCTTGTCCTTGCCTGCATTTCGGTACCTCTTTCGACTCAAGAAACTCTCCAGCTTCTTGCTGCGCTTCAGCTCCTTGAACTTCTCAGCTAGGACCAACTGACGCTGTTAGATTTCTTCAGGAAGTATGGTCGATGACCCTGCTGGGCTTGAGTCCGCTGCTCCTGCTTCAGGGCCGGGCGAAGCTCCTGCTGTGCCATTTCTTGCTGTTCCATTCGCTGAAGCAGCTGCTGCAGTTTCTCATGCTCCTCCCCTGAAAGGTGCTTCAACTGTTTTTTCACAAGCTCCTTCTCTTTGGTTCGGATGTCATTTAAGAATTAATATGTTTTGTCAAACACCTCAGGATTATATTCCCCTGACAGATCATCAAAGCGGGGGTCCCGGGCCACCTTTTTTACTGACTGGAACAACCTGACGTAAAAATGGCACTCGAACCTTGGCTGACATCTTCAGAGGCCTGTGCTTATCTGTAACACATGCATTTTGGACAGGTGGTCTAGAACATTGCTTCATAGTGCTGTTTCCAGCTACCAATTGTTTGTATGTCTTGGTTCCCACTTGGCTCTGCAATTTCAACAGTTCCTCAAATGACATGTCAGCTATACCACTCGACAGGCCATGGCTCAGACCTCCTCGCCCCCGCCCTCCGGAGACCCACGTGGATGCCGCACCGCCGCCACCGAGGGCGGATGGGTTCCCTGCATCGCTCCCGCTCTTTCTGAGGACAAATGGCGCTGCTTCCAGTGACTCGATTCTTAATAATAGTGTGCAATGAAATTGAAGGGGTGCTACTTCTCTATCAGAAAATACAGTTCACTGCAACACAGTCCCCTAGGCTAGGTGGCTTAAGAACAACATCAATTTTTTTTAATAATTCTGGAGAATGGAGAAGGTGCAGTAATAAATATCTTTCTTTCTAGAGACTCACATTGCTCTGATGGTCTTCTATGGAACTCAAAGTCTTATTTTCCCCATAAAATTAGAGTGCAGTGTGCTCTCAGTGGAGAAACAAGGCCAACACTTACTGAGCATGAAGTCATCCAGTTAAAGTACCCAGCTCATATGGGAAGACACTGAAGCTGTATCTCCTCTTGTCCTTTTTTTACACAGCATAGTTGAACTCATCTTAGTTTAAGGTAGATAGAATATAAAATCTTACCCTGTCTTCCCTAATTCCTGAAAATCTTTTAATCCTCTTGTCCATTTGCTTGTCCCTGAGCATATTAATAAACATAAAAGATATCACTGCCCCATGGATGGTAGACCTTCAAGCTTTGAATTTTTCCACTGTCTACTTCCTTATTATCTTCTACTTTTCTGCCCCCAACTTTGTGGTGCCAACCTTGGAAATTGTACTTGTGTTGTATATGCATGTATGGAGGTGTATATTGTGTGCTCATGAGTGGGTAAGGAGTAGAAAATGGCTCATATGAAGAGAGACAGGGAAGGGATTTGTGGAATGATAGGTGTTATCATTACAAAATAAATATTATGGGAGGGGGCAGAATCCTACTTGAACTCTGCTCACTTGTGGTCTAGACCAGTCCCTTTCTTTGTCTAGGCCTCAGTTTCCTGATAATGCAATGAGGAGTTCTATGTGAACCAGCATATGTATGTACTGAATGAGGACATGGTTGGGAGCTTCATAAATATTGCTTGAGGTGCCAATGTGGGCCAGGCTTGCATGTGCAGTTTTACTGGCCTTCTGACATGGCTTTTGCAGATGTACATGAGGCTTGGAACAGCCAGATCTCTGTTACAGCACCATACACTTATGCACAATGCACAAAGGTCTTGGCCCTTAGGGCAATTCCCATGCCACATCCAGACTCCTCCTGCTGTGGATAATAAGCAATAATTTGTAAGAAAAACCCAGGCAACCCACAAAGGGGAAGGGAATGGATGAGTATCTATCTGATCAGCCATTTCAATGAAAGATACAAAATGACCCCCGTGTATATGAAAATGTGCTCCACATCATTACTCATTAAACTCAATTTAAAATTACAATGCAGGGCTGGAGATTTAGCTCAGGTAGTAAAGCACTTGTTTGGTGTAAGAATCTGGTTTCAATCCTCAGTGCCAGACACATTTAAAAGACAGAAGACAATGTGAAAAACAACAACAACAACAAAAAAGCCATAGCTTAAAACAACTGATGAGAGTTATAAGGATGTAGAGCAATCTCATTTATACTTTATGATCTTCCAGAAAGTAGATGCCAATGTGGTCCCCATTGTGTGTGTGGGAAAGCCTCAAAAGCATAATAACTTCTCTAGGGTCACAGGAATGGTAAAAATAGTCAATTACACACAGGTATGCATTTAAATGGTGACAACCACTTTCAAAAACTCTGTGGTGGCATCTCTTGAGATGGAAATAGACTGTATTTGTTGATCAGAGGTCCTACTCTTAGGCATATACCCAATGGAAATGCTGACCTGTGTTCACCATGTGAAAGAATGCTCACAGCAGCATTACATACAAACTGGAAACAATTCAAATATGTATCAAAAATGAAAGTATAAATAAAATGACCTATATTATCTCTAAGTGGGAGTTCAAACAAAAATTACAATAAAATGTCACCAAAAAGGATGTATGAAACTTGTGATTGCATTGTGGACTTCACTGAAACGTATGTTACAGAATTAGGGTCCAGATATCCTACATCCCAGGCCAGCCAGTCAACTCCACAGTGAGCACATGGCATAGGATTCTTTTATCCTGGCTTGACCCATTAAATTTTATCAATTTTTGCCTGATTATTTGTGAAATTGCAAGAAAAATAGTAATTGACCACATAATAATCTCTGGTTGTTCTTTAAAAGCCTCTTGTGGCTAGATAGCCATACAGACTCAGGCTTAACTTACTCTAAAAAGCCTATAAGCAATTTAAATATGACATATCATTGAACACCTTGGTAATAAAACTAAGGCTTCAAATTCTATCCTGTTATGAGGAGAAACACATGCTTTCTTGTCGAGTTCCTCATGACTAAAACACTCAGGGTCACTCCAGGGGAACTGGGCTATACAAAATAATCACACAAGAGACAGAGATACCTTTTTCTTTGGGTCCTGTGATGACTCCTCTAACCTTAAGGGTCTTGTGGCGGGGGGGGGGGGGGAGAGAGAGAGAGAGAGAGAGAGAGAGAGAGAGAGAGAGAGAGAGAACAAACATGCTGACCCCTTTTATTGAGGAGAAGCCATTCAAATGAAGCAAGGGGTCAGGTTTCAGGGGGTTGAGTCTAGCTTCCTGATGTCTGCTGTCAACAGGTTGACTGACACCTAGGAAGGCCACACCCAAAGGCAGAACAAGAGAAGGGGACACACAAAGGATGTTTCCATGGAACATCATGAGATCAGGTAACAGCATGAGATCAGGTCAGAGACTCTGACCAATTATACAAAAACACTGAGCATGACACTGAAAGAGGTATTTCTCTCCTTAATACCAGGTGGCTCTCACGAGAAAAGCTGCATTGCAAAACCAGTTGGCTTTGGATGCAATTGCTGCAGCTCAGGGTGGCACTTATGTCATTATCCAGAGTGAATGTTTTTTTTTTTTTTTTTTAAGAGAGAGAGAGAGAATTTTTAAAATTTATTTTTTAGTTTTTGGCGGACACAACATCTTTGTTTGTATGTGGTGTGGAGGATCGAACCCAGGCCGCACGCATGCCAGGTGAACATGCTACTGCTTGAGCCACTTCACCAGCCCAGAGTGAATGTTGTGTTTACATTCCTGACCACTCTTCAATGTAACTAAAATTAAAGATTTAAATTTTCAAATAGATTTTATGTCCTTGCCTCTTTTTTCATGGAATCACCTTCTAAGCCCATGTTTGTTTTTTTTTGACACTTACTAGTGAAAGAAACCACTGACATCCATATTATTGGTGTATTTAGATGCTGTTGTGTCTATGGCATCAATCTTTTTCCAATACTTATGTCTTCTTGTTTTGTTTATAGTATCTGCCTCCCAGGTGGCTTCACAATGTTTCTACTAAACCAGAGAATTGCCTTGGCTTCCTAGATAGACCTTACTCATAATCTGAAGCATTTTCCTGACAGATATCAAGCCTATAGGACTATGCCCTAATCAGCAGGAAGTATTTTTTTGATTTGACTTCATTATCCCTTATCCCCTGCATGATTCAGGGTTTCTAGTCCCTGAGTGGGGGAATGTTAGGAAGTAGCCATCAATGAGCAGAGAAATGCATGGCAAGGTCACAACTGTTCTTTAAATTACTTTAGGGTCTTCTATAAACTATTTTCAAAGTAGATGTGTGCTAGGAGCCACAGCAAAAATATTGATACAGGCACCTTTGGGTTTAGTGACTGCCAGCCAGCCATTGAGATTATGATTATGTTAAGTTACATTCATATGGTAATTGGACTCCTGCTGTTTACCTGGGCCCGTTACGGGACTCAGGTTACTCATGTCACTCTTGTAATGGGAGAGTTCCCATTGGTTGAGAAAGGATGGTAGGAGGGTGTTCCGGGGGAAGTGGGGCCCCCGGCTCAGGTAGAACACACGTGTGTGGACCAGCTTGTTAGGGGACGCACACGGCCTCTCACAAAATAAAACTTTGTTTCAGTTTGACTGGCTTGTGTTTTTGTGCCCAACCGGTTTGCAAGATTGCAAGCCGGCGTGCACTGACATCCCAGCAGGAAGGCGCCCAGCAGGAAGGCAGCAGGCGTGCTCGGCGACAGCAGCGGCAGGAGCGGAGCTCGGGAGAGCCCACGCGGCCAGGCCAGGCAGCCTGCAGCAGATGTGCAAGCAAAGAGTGGTAGTTAATTTGCAGAAAATAAAGAGAAACAAAGGAGCTAATGGGAAAATACAACAAAAGAAAAGAATTAATGGGTCAACTCTTGACAGGAATCATTAATGTTGATGTGAAGCTAGGAATTATGGTTAGGTATCTCTGCTCATATAAAGGTAGCAGCACAGACACATTAAAATAACATCTAACCAGCTACTGAGCCCACATTAACATGGGATTGACTTGTACATAAAGATCCCCTAAATAGGATAATGACCATGACCAATCCAAGGGGATCAACTAAAGTCAAAACTGCACTGCCTAACATATAGGATGAGGAGAACACCTGATTGGCAAAGGGTATAGAAGATGGTTCCCAGTTCTCCTGTTAAACATCACACACTAATAAATTTGGAGACAGTCTTCTCTCCTTTGTTGTTCTCTGCTTATAGACAGCCCACTCTCTCTTCAGAGTGCTCTCTGTTTAAGCCTCACTTTGCCTTTTTTATTTCATCTCACTTTCACTTGTAATAAAGTTCCCTTATATGACTTTTGGGCTATGGCTTTAAATTTTCTTTCATCCAAACACAAGAACCAAGGTTTGGAGTTTCAGCTCCTTCCTTTCCTGTGACACCCTCAAAAGGCCCTGCCACAGTGTTCTTGGATGAGGGGACCCTCCAAGGGCCTGCTGGCAGGGGTTTCTTGGAATTGTTAGACAAGTCTGATGCCCTGTGACCTCACTCTAGCTTCAGGTCATGGATAGGCTTTCCCAGAAGCAAGCACTTCTCTCTGGGAAGGCTGCCCACTAGTGGCCCTGTACTGACAGGGATGTGATGGAGACCAGACAGATAGTCTCCCAGGTGTTGGGACAAACAGAGCTCCCAAGAGACACTACATTAGAAGAAAGTAAAAAGGCAGCACTTCTCAGGCACACCTAGGACTGGCTGTGGAATGACCAGAGCTGTTACTGGCCCTCAGTTGGCCCTCCAGCTCCCCACTAAGCCTCCCTGCTTAACTGCTGAAAAGATCACTGTCATCCTGACCTTCCACTAGTGTTTCCTATTAATGAAGGTAACCTGGACCTATAACTCAATTCCCTGTAATTTGAAATTGCCAAAAAGTTGCAAAGAGATAGCATACAAGAGGATGAAATAAATAGTAGCTAATTACTATGAGGCAAAGGAAATGTCATAACTAAATGAGAAACAATGATTACTGCAGACATGATGTGGACTCCTCATATCTTCTCCTCTTTTCTGCAGTGTGCAGCACCTGTGGTGTTTGCCTGTGGTTGGTCAGGGATACCAGATGTTCTAAAGTGTACAATTGGTAAAAATTAGGCCTCCCATTTAATATTTTGGTTTAGAGGTAATATATTTTGTTTAGATATGACTGAAGAAACACACAGCTTTGATCGTGCTGACAGATAATTTGCCACTATAACAGGGGCAGCTGACAACTGCTGATGGAAGCTTTTTCAATGGTCGGTAATGCCAGATGCCTACAGCTGGCAGGGAACATGGAAGATCCATTGAATAACTTCATCATCAATCAATTGTGGGGTAGCTTTTGAAAAAAAAAATACCATGGTCAGGTTGCAAATTGTCCAGAAAATCAAATGCATGTAAAAAAGTTGTTACTAATTTCAGATTGAACTGAAATGACTGACCTAAACATGACAAAGTATCAATGATGACAAAACACTAACACTATTCTGAGAACAATCAGGGAGTGAGGCCTGAAATCATTGTACTGCCAGGAGAGAATTTAACCCCTTGGAACAGGAGGCACAGTCTAGCACTCATGGCAGCCTGTGCAGAAACAGAGTCCTTCCCTTTGTGCTGGTAGACTTGTTGTCATATCTGGGTGTAATGACAGATCAAAGCAGCAATAAATTAGTAGCCAGGGCAGTGCAGGCTCAGTGAGCAGCTTGCCTCTGATTGGTCTCATCAGAGAATGGGATTTTCCTGTGGGCTTATTCATGTGAGAAAGTTGTAATAAGCAGTTGTGATTTGTTTTTGCCCCCCAGAGTGATGTATAGACAGATATCTTTAATCTTCCAGACTTGAGTTTTCAGAGTGGCATCCCAAATAAGTCATTGGCAACCACCACAGTATCTATTAAAATGTAGGAAATTTCCTCAAGGGGAGTATTTGTCAGAGTTCTGTGAAGGGCCTTGAAACCTCACTGCTGAGCAGAGGTACTATGAATGGTATTGGTCCTGAGAGCTGACACTATGGTTCCAAAGCCACTGTGGTCTAGTGGAAACCATCAAGTCTGACCTTAGCCAAACTATAAATAAGACTCCGGGGAATCTTTGTGACCTGAAAGCCCCATTGAGTAAGTGAAATGACAGGTGACATGAAGATGTGAGCAAGGGGAACACCCTATTGCATGTTAGGATAGCTCCAAATTAGACAAGAATTAGCTCAACTAAAAAAACATTTTTGTTACAAAGATTACTGTAATCTCAAAGTAAAAAAGGAACTAATACAAAACTAAGTAAAAGTTTGGGTGAAATATAAAAATTATTTAAGGTTATAAAAAGTTTCACAAAAGTAAGACTTATAAAGCATTTCATATGGGATAGAGTTGATAAAGTTATGGATCTTTCTGGATGCTAAATAATTAAATAGGTACAAATGATAAATTAGTGTTATTATAGACATTATGCTTCTTGGTTCAAAGCCATTGTACAAACCAAGTTTTTTTTTTTTTTTTGCACTGGTTAAATTCATCTTCTACTTTCTTTGTGAAACTTATGAACTATTGCCTATTAGTGTTTTACAGAAATTATACTCTAAAATAACAGCCTATGTTAATTAAAGACAATGAGCAATCACCTACAGAACAGATATGATATTTACTCCCAGCCCTAATATTAATTAAATGCAAGAGGTACCTATAATATAAATTAAAGACATAAAAGTTAAAACCCTTTACCCTCACTTCAAGACCAGTAAAAGCGAACGGCTTGGTGTTTAAAACCAAAACTTGGAAACTATAGCCAAGGAAGCAAAAAGCTAATATAAAAGCAGATGATATTTTTGCCCTTTTCCTTTAAGATCAGTCAACACCTAGGGAAGGACAGAACATCTCTTAGAACTCTGCAACTCTGGTGAGTCACCCAATCTTCCAATCAGGGGTATTGTGAGGACCCTAGGGAACAGGAAGCCAACCAGTGCACAGTCTGAAAAAAAAAAAGGAGTATCATTGGAGTGGGACATGTATATGATCTTCCAAAGGAAGCCAAGTGTGATCAGCAAGGCTCCGACCCATCCTGACAGATGGCACAGCAAGTACAGCAAGACTAGAGGAGCCAAGAAGCTTCTCACAAGTTTCCAAGCATGATCGCTGAGAAATCTCAGTCAAACTTTAAGTAGACAGGAACAACGTCAATTTTTACTAACTTGATCTTAAATACATAGCAGGAAAGCATAACCAAAGCAAAGTCACACATGAACTATTAAAAGGAAAGACAAATCCTCTTAATGTAAAGCATAACCAAAGCAAAGTCACACATGAACTATTAAAAGGAAAGACAAATCCTAACATAAGATGTATCTTATGTTAGCCCTACCAAAAGTACATAAAGGAAAGGAGGTTACAAAATAAGGGTTCTCATATGGGGGTGTCTGATAAATATCACAGAAAACTGGCAGAGCCACAGGCTTGTCCTCAATTTAAACCTGATTTCACAGACATACAAAACTTCCCACCCTTCCACTAGGCTAGCTTGACATATTTTTCATTGGTTTGGTTTTCTAACTCCAATATATCTCCCTCAGATGAGACTAAATAATGTAATGTGGAAAGCCCTAACTTTACCCAGAGACCCCCAAGTAACATTGCTAAAGGGATCTCAGTACAAAACAGAGTTAATTACACTGAGAAAGCTATTTTACAAAAATCAGGTAGCATTAGATACTTTAACCATACCATAAGGGGACACCTGTGACATTATAAAAACTAAATGTGTATATGTTTCTAACAACTCTGCTAATGTTTCTAAAGCCCTGAATGGCTTCTATTCAAACTCAGTGACATGGTAGATTCTACCTTAGGCTTGAATGTGTTTCTGTCTTCATGGTTTTCAGAAACTGGCTGAATTACTAATTGTTTTCCTAATTGTTTATAAGAACTATTGCTTTGCTGTTCTACTTATTGTTGTCTAGCATGTCCTCTGTCCTATGCATACCACATCCAGTTCCTAAGCAACTGCTACCATGGACCTCTATGGCCCTGATGCTGAATAACTGTAACTGTCCCTGCACCACCTGCTGGAGAATAAGAATTATGTGTCACTTATCCTCAACTTGGCCTTCTGTCAGCATAAAGCAGCCAGAATCAGTTTATACTCAACACTGTAAAAGAATTTATAGACCCAAATTCCTTGGGGGAGGGGACAATGAGGGTTAGACAGATGCAAGTGGTGGAAACACAAAGTTAAGAGAATAATTCTATCAAATTGACCCACTTTGGTGACCCCCACATTGTTTCTTTTCCAAGGAGTTGTTTACTGGCAGACCTGCCTGGCATACATGGACAGGATATGTTATATTTTTCAGCAAAATACCTATTATCTGCCAGAGAATTGCAGACCTGAAATAATGCCAATAAGAGGAACACAACTTATTCTGAAGTGGGAGGACTTCTATAATAACACCGAATGTAAATGATCTCAACTTTCCAAGTAAAGGACACACTGGTAGATTGAATTACAAACAAAAAACAAAAACACTATGTCTTGCTTGCAAGAGACACACAAACAGGCACAGACACCCATGGACTAAAAGTGAAAGGATAGAAAGTGAATTTTCATTAAACAGAGTCTAAAAATGAGCAGGAGTAGTGACCCTCATATCCAACAAAGCAGACTTCAAATCAAAATCAATCAGAAGGGATGAAGAAGGTCACCAGATAATGGTAATGGGATAGATTTATGAAGAAGATAAACAATAGAAAATGTTTATGTACTGCTTCCAACATGGCGGCGGGCGCGGAGAGATCAAGTCTCTGACCTCTTCAGCTGTGCGGGCATAGGGAGTCGTAAACAATCTAAATTCTGTTTGCTCAGGATCACTAGGCAATGCTGAGCTGACGTGGATCTGGGGCGAACAGTCTGGGCCTCTCAGAACCCACACTGAGCCCGGATCGGCTGAATTCAAGCTCCCGTTCGCCTGCTTCCCGCAGACAAACAGCTGTGACTCAGCACTAATCCATCTGGCTGAAACAACTGGTCAGCCCTTCTGATCCTACGGAGGTAAATGCCAACCGAGCCTTCATAGGTAGTGGCCACAGGTTTGAAACGGGGCTTGGGAGAGACAATAAGGACCCACCCGTTGCATTGGTCACCCGGCAAAGGGAAACGAACTGTCGCCATTTGCAAGAGATACCACCATGGCAGAGAACTGACGTCACCAGACTGCGGCGGAGGAGATAACTTCATTGAAACCTGCGGCTACAGGTGTGTAATCCCCTAGCCTTCCCTCTCCACACATCCAGGAAACCTTAAGGGCCCCTCCCAGCTCTCCCGTAAGGGCCCCTCCCAGTGCTCCCGTGAGCGCGATAGCCAGACCAAGGGAATCAGAAGTGGCGCGGGACCCGCGGCAAAGAACTCCCGGCTACCGCTCCCACCAGTGCAGACAACTGAGGTCTCTTGCACCAGCTACCAGGGGCGTGGCTACCGGAGGGCAAGTAAAATTCGCTGAAGATTCTCAGCCCCAAGCTCTACAAACTTAGGGTCTGAGGGAATGGCAAGCAGGGACAGTGTGCCTAGTCATTCATGAAAACAAGGCTCCCGGGAGCAGCAGACCTGGTGTGTAGCCAGTATTGTGGTGAGTGGCACCCGTGAGAGGGGCCTGGCTAGAGGAAAAGTGGGGAAGTGACTAGACACAAGAGGAGGCCCTAGGCACTCAGGATTGGAGACTCATCCAGTCTGGGAGGAGGAGCTGCTGCACAGTGATTGGTTCCCGCATATTGACAGGAGAAGCTTGGCCTGGTGGGCACAGCGCCACCTACTGGAAGAGAAGTTAATCAAACTCTAAGACTGCATTTATTAGGTGTTTTTTTTTCTTTTTTTCTTTTTTTTGATTTGGGTTTTTTTTCATTTTCATTTTTCTTTCTTGTTTTTTTTAAATTTTTAAAAATTTTTTTTAATTTTTTTTCTTCTAATTTTAATTTTAATTTTTTTATTATTATTTTTTTAAAATTTTTTTCTTTTTTTATTTCCTATTTTTTTTTCTTTTCATTTCTTTTCAATTTTCTTATTCCCCCTTCCTTGAATTCTACCTGCTTACTCTCATTCTATTTAATGACTTCTTCCCTTCCCTTCTAATACCTTTCCTCCCAAGCATCAAATAAATTTATAGGAGTAAACAGTAACTCAGCAGTCAAACAGAACAAGAAGTAACATGAGCAGCTTGAAAAAGCAAGGAAGAAAAGGAGTACAAACAATGCAGGACAGCCTAAATATTCAGGAGGACCTAGAGTCTTCAGAAAAATGGTCATATAAAGAACTCAAGGAACACCTTAGACAGATGGAATGGAACCTTAAAGAGGATATGAAACAGCAAATTCAAACAGTGAAAGAACACATTGAAAACGAATTACATAAACAGATAAAAGAAGAAGTTAAGCATCTTTATCAGGAGATAGAGATTATAAAAAAATAATCAAACAATAATTCTAGAAATGAAGGAAACAATAAACCAAATTAAAAACTCAATTGAGAGTATCACTAACAGAGTGGAGCAAGTAGAAGCCAGAATGTCAGATAATGAAGACAAAATATATCATCTTGAAAAGAGTCTAGCCAACTCAGAAAGGCTGGTAAAAAATCACTAGAAAAACATACAAGAGTTATGGGATAACATAAAAAAACCAAACTTATGAGTCATCGGGATAGAAGAAGGTACAGAGATTCAAACCAAGGGAATGAGTAACCTGCTGAATAAAATAATTACAGAAAACTTTCCAGAAATAAAAAAGGAAACAGATATACAAATTGAAGATGCATACAGGACACCGAGCACACAAAATCACAGTAGACCAACACCAAGACACATTGTTATGAAGATATTCAATATACAGAACAAAGAGAAAATATTAAAAGCTACAAGAGAAAGGAGGCAGATTACATTCAGGGGTAAACCAATAAGGTTAACAACGGATTTTTCAACACAGATGCTGAAAGCAAGAAGGTCATGGAACAATGTATTTCAAACACTGAAAGACAATGGATGCCAACCAAGAATTCTGTATCCAGCAAAATTAAGCTTCGGGTATGACAACGAAATAAAAATCTTTCATGATAAACAAAAGTTAAAAGAATTTGCAGCCAGAAAACCAGCATTGCAAAGCATCTTGAGCAAAACACTACACGAGGAAGAAATGAAAAACAATAACCAAAACCATCAGTGGGAAGTGCCTCGGTAAAGACAGAGGGCGAGGGGAAAGATAATGATGGAGAAACAAACTAATTTTTTTTTAAAAAGGATAAATAATCAAACATGGATGGAAGTACAAACCATATATCAATAGTAACTCTAAATGTTAATGGCTTAAACTCTCCAATAAAGCGACATAGGCTGGTATCATGGATTTAAAAAACAAATCCAACAATATGCTGCTTCCAGGAGACACATCTGATTGGAAAAGACATACACAGGCTGAAGGTGAAAGGATGGGAAAAAATATACCATGCACACAGTCCTCGTAAGCAAGCAGGGGTGGCCATCCTCATATCGAATAAAATCGACTTCAAGACTAAGTTAATCAAAAGGGATAAGGAAGGACATTATATACTGTTAAAAGGAACCATTCACCAACAAGACATAACAATTATCAATATTTATGCACCAAATAATGGTGCTGCGACATTCATAAAACAAATTCTCCTCAAGTTCAAGAATCAAATAGACCACAACACAATAATTATGGGTCACTTCAACACACCTCTCTCACCATTGGACAGATCCTCCAAACAAAAGTTGAATAAAGAAACTATAGAACTCAATACCACAATCAATAACCTAGACTTAACTGACATATATAGAATATATCAACCATCATCAAATGGATATACTTTTTTCTCAGCAGCACATGGATCCTTCTCAAAAATAGACCATATATTATGCCATAGGGCAACCCTCAGTAAATATAAAGGGGTGGAGATAATACCATGCATTTTATCTGATCATAATGGAATGAAACTGGAAATCAATGATAAAAGAAGGAAGGAAAAATCCTACATCACATGGAAAATGAACAATATGTTACTGAATGATCAATGGGTTACAGAAGACATAAAGGAGGAAATCAAAAAATTCTTAGAGATAAATGAAAATACAGACACAACATATCGGAATCTATGGGACACAATGAAAGCAGTTTTAAGAGGGAAATTCATCACCTGGAGGTCATTCCTCAAAAAAAGAAAAAACCAACAAATAAATGAGCTCACACTTCATCTCAAAGCCCTAGAAAAGGAAGAGCAAAACAACAGCAAATGTAGCAGAAGGCAAGAAATAATTAAGATCAGAGTGGAAATCAATGAAATTGAAACAAAAGAAACTATTGAAAAAATTAACAAAACTAAAAGTTGGTTCTTTGAAAAAATAAATAAGATCAACAGACCTTTAGCCATGCTAACGAAGAGAAGAAGAGAGAGAACTCAAATTACTAACATATGGGATGAAAAAGGCAATATCACAACAGATGCTACAGAAATACAAAGACAATTAGAAATTATTTTGAAAACGTATATTCCAATAAAATAGAAGATAGTGAAGACATCGATAAATTTCTTAAGTCATATGATTTGCCCAGACTGAGTCAGGAGGATACACACAATTTGAACAGACCAATATCAATGGATGAAATTGAAGAAGCAATCAAAAGACTACCAACCAAGAAAAGCCCAGGACCGGATGGGTATACAGCGGAGTTTTACAAAACCTTTAAAGAAGAATTAATACCAATACTTTTCAAGTTATTTCAGGAAATAGAAAAAGAGGGAGCTCTTTCAAATTCATTCTATGAGGCCAACATCACCCTGATTCTGAAACCAGACAAAGACACCTCAAAGAAAGAAAACTACAGACCAATATCTCTAATGAACCTAGATGCAAAAATCCTCAATAAAATTCTGGCGAATTGAATACAAAAACACATCAAAAAACTTGTGCACCATGATCAAGTAGGATTCATCCCTGGGATTCAAGAATGGTTCAATATACGGAAATCAATAAATGTTATTCACCACATCAATAGACTTAAAGATAAGAACCATATGATCATCTCGATAGACGCTGAAAAAGCATTCGACAAAGTACAGCATCCCTTTATGTTCAAAACATTAGAAAAGCTAGGGATAACAGGAACTTACCTTGACATTGTAAAAGCTATCTATGCTAAGCCTCAGGCTAGCATCATTCTGAATGGAGAGAAAAGTTGAAGGCATTCCCTCTAAAATCTGGAACAAGACAGGGATGCCCTCTCTCACCACTTCTATTTAATTTAGTCCTTGAAATACTAGCCAGAGCAATTAGACAGACAAAAGAAATTAAAGGCATAAAAATAGGAAAAGAAGAACTTAAATTATCACTATTTGTGGGTGACATGATTCTATACCTAGAAGACCCAAAAGGGTCTACAAAGAAACTACTAGAACTAATAAATGAATTCAGCAAAGTGGCAGGATATAAAATCAACACACATAAATCAAAGGCATTTCTGTGTATCAGCGACAAAACTTCTGAAACGGAAATGAGGAAAAACACTCCATTCACAATATCCTCCAAAAAAATAAAATACTTGGGAATCAACCTAACAAAAGAGGTGAAAGATTTATACAATGAAAACTATAGAACCCTAAAGAGAGAAGTAGAAGAAGATCTTAGAAAATGGAAAAATATACCCTGTTCATTGATAGGCAGAACTAACATTATCAAAATGGCGATATTACCAAAAGTTCTCTATAGGTTTAATGCAATGCCAATCAAAATCTCAACGGCATTTCTTGTAGAAATAGATAAAGCAATCGTGAAGTTCATATGGAAAAATAAAAGACACAGAACAGCAAAAGCAATTCTAAGCAGGAAGTGTGAATCAGGCGGTATAGCGATACCAGATTTCAAACTATATTACAGAGCAATAGTGACAAAAACAGCATGGTACTGGTACCAAAACAGGCGGGTGGACCAATGGTATAGAATAGAGGACACAGAGACTAATCCACAAAGTTACAACTATCTTATATTTGATAAAGGGGCTAAAAGCATGCAATGGAGGAAGGATAGCATCTTCAACAAATGGTGTTGGGAAAACTGGAAATCCATATGCAACAAAATGAAACTGAATCCCTCTCTCTCGCCATGCACAAAAGTTAACTCAAAATGGATCAAGGAGCTTGATATCAAATCAGAGACTCTGTGTCTGATAGAAGAAAAAGTTGGCTCCGATCTACATATTGTGGGGTCGGGCTCCAAATTCCTTAATAGGACACCCATAGCACAAGAGTTAATAACAAGAATCAACAAATGGGACTTACTTAAACTAAAAAGTTTTTTCTCAGCAAGAGAAACAATAAGAGAGGTAAATAGGGAGCCGACATCCTGGGAACAAATTTTTACTCCTCACACTTCAGATAGAGCCCTAATATCCAGAGTATACAAAGAACTCAAAAAATTAGACAATAAGATAACAAATAACCCAATCAACAAATGGGCCAAGGACCTGAACAGACACTTCTCAGAGGAGGACATACAATCAATCAACAAGTACATGAAAAAATGCTCACCATCTCTAGCAGTCAGAGAAATGCAAATCAAAACCACCCTAAGATACCATCTCACTCCAGTAAGATTGGCAGCCACTATGAAGTCAAACAACAACAAGTGCTGCCGAGGATGTGGAGAAAAGGGTACTCTTGTACATTGCTGGTGGGACTGCAAATTGGTGCGGCCAATTTGGAAAGCAGTATGGAGATTCCTGGGAAAGCTGGGAATGGAACCACCATTTGACCCTGCTATTGCCCTTCTCGGACTATCCCCTGAAGACCTTAAAAGAACATGCTACAGGGAAACTGCCACATTGATGTTCATAGCAGCACAATTCACAATAGCTATACTGTGGAACCAACCCAGATGCCCTTCAATAGATGAATGGATAAAAAAAAAATGTGGCATTTATACACCATGGAATATTACGCAGCACTAAAAAATGACAAAATCATGGAATTTGCAGGGAAATGAATGGCACTAAGCAGATTATGCTTAGTGAAGCTAGCCAATCCCTAAAAAACAAATACCAAATGTCTTCTTTGATATAATGAGAGCAACTATGAACAGAGCATGGAAGAATAGCAGGAAGAAAAGATTAACATTAAACAGAGACATGAGATGGGAGGGAAAGGGAGAGAAAAGGGAAATTGCATGGAAATGAAGGGAGACCCTCATTGCTATACAAAATTACATATAAGATGTTGTGAGGGGAATGGGATAATAAACAAGGAGAGAAATGAATTACAGTAGAGAGAGAAGATGTGAGGGAAGGGGAGGGGGGATAGTAGGGGATAAGAAAGGTAGCAGAATACAACAATTACTTATAGGGCATTATGTAAAATTGTGGATGTGTAACCGACGTGATTCTGCAATCTGCATTTGGGGTAAAAATTGGGAGTTCATAACCCACTTCAATCTAATGTATGAAATATGATATGTCAAGAGCTTTGTAATGTTGTGAACAACCAATAAAAAAGAAAATGTTTATGTACCAAATATCAATGCATATAATCCCATAAACAAACATAAAAGCTCAGATATCCTGGCACAATAATATTGAATAATTTCAGCATAACTCTCTCACCAATAGATATGCCATTCAACACAAAATTAGCAAAGACACCTCAAACCTATAAAATATTTTAAATCTAATGGAAGGAACAGGTACCTACAGAATGTTTTATTCAACAATAGCTTAATACACTCTTTTCTCAGCTGCTCATGAAACTTTCTCTAAAATAGACTATATTTTAGGCCACAAAACCAGTCTTAGAGAATTCCATAAAGTTAATACAATTTTTTTGATCTTAATAAGTCAGAAAGGAATTAAGTTAGAGGTCAAGAGCAAGTAAAGCCACAGAAACTATATAAAGACATGGATACCAAAAAATGCACTATAGAATGAGTAGATTATAGGAGAAATTAGAGGAGAAATGCATCTCTCTCTCTCTCTCTCTCTCTCTCTCTCTCTCTCTCTCTCTCTCTCTCTCGTGTGTGTGTGTGTGTGTGTGTGTGTGTGTGTGTGTATTATTGAGGAGTGAATCTAAGGCCTCACTCATGCTAGGAAAGTGCTCTATCTCTGAGCTATATCCCAAGCCCAAAACTAAAATATTCTTAAAAAAGAATACAACATGTCAAAATCTCTGTAGTTCTAATAGGAAAGTTTTTAGCTATGAGTGTCTAATTTTAAATCAGTAAAATCCCAAATAAACAACATAATTGTGTATTTCAGGTCCAGGAAAAAAATGACAATGCCTAACTCAAATATTTACCCTATCAATTACTACAGAACAAGAATTAGAATTTCTGGTATATCGTCTCTAAGAAAGGGGTACTGTAAAAACCATGTCCCTGAATGCCCCCTTTTCTGTTCTCAAAATATCTCATCAAGTTAAAAGAACAGTAACAGCAGGCCTGGGCTGGGAAGTCCAGATACATGTTATCTGGAAGAACTTGGGTTTTCTCCTGTGCACACTGGGAACAAGGGCAGGCTAGTGTTGCCTATGTAAGCCTCTATCAGGCATGTACACCAGGATAGCTGCTCCTTGGGATGCTGATCAGACAAGCAAACCTAGCAAGATAATGCTGCTGTTGTCATCACATAGAAGACCTCTCTCTCTCTCTGAGTGGGGTGGATGTAGAACTGAGGACATAGTGGAAAAGATACTTGTCAGCTGTCCCCCAGCCACCACTGTACAAATGCCATGAAGAAGGAATACACATTTGGCCAAGCACTGTGAGGGTTGGAGGAGCTCCCTGTCAGCCTGTGGCTACTGAACTCTCCATGGAGCATCCCTAACCTCCCACAAGCTTTCTCCAATAAGGCATACATCTTCCATGCTCTCTCCAGGCACTTTCTTTGACTTTGTATCGTGTGCTCCACCGCCCCAGCATAACTGGGCTGTGGATGTGACACCAGGATTGCAGACATTTCTTGCCTCCCTCCCCTGGGAGAAAGAGGGAAGATGATGATGTTCTTTTATCAAATGGCAGGACCTACAATCCATGGCTGGGATTAAGAGACACAGACTTTTCATGCATTTCTGCATTTAGAGCAGCACATTCCACAACAGCCAACTCATGGAAGCGGCCCATGGGCACATCAAGACTCAAATGGATAAAGAAAATGTGGCACATCTATATGATGGGGTTGTGCCAGCCATAAAGAAGAATGAAATTAGGACATTTACTGGTAAATGAATGTAACTGAGAACATGTTAAATTGGAACAAGCCAGACCCAGAAAATTAAAGGTTGAATGTTTTCTCTCACCTGCAACAGCTACAGAGAAAAAAGGAATAAACAAAAGTAATCTTGTGAAAAAGAAGGGAGAGGGGTAGAATAGAAACAGGTAAATAAGGAGATGGGGTGGGGAAGGAAAGGGGAAGAACTGGGGAATTAAGGAAGGAAGTCAGGGTCTAATCTGACAAGATGAAGATTTGGGCCTATTTTTTCTTCTATAAGGCATAGGATCTCATGTCTAATTCCTAGGTCCTTGATCCACTTTTAGTTGAGTTTTGTGCATGGCAAGAGATTGGGGTTTAATTTTATTTTTTTCTGCATAAGGATTTCCAGTTTTTCCAGCAGCATTTGTTGAAGAAGCTATCTTTTCTTCAATGTATGTTTTTGGCACCTTTGTCTAGTACAAGATAACTGCATTTATGTGGGTTTCTCTCTGTGTCTTCTTTTCTGTACCATTGATCTACATGTCTGTTTGGTGCCAATACTATGCCATTTTTGTTACTGTTCCTTTGTAGTGTAGTTTAAGCTCTGGTATTGTGATTCCTCCTGCTTCATTCTTCTTCATTATGATTGCTTTGGCTATTCTGGATCTCTTATTTTTCCAAACAAATGTCATAATTGCCTTTTCTAATTCTATAAGAAATGACTTTGGGATTTTATTTGAAATTTCATTGAATCTATATAGCACAATATTGATTCTACCTATCTAAGAGCATGGTAGATCTTTCCATTTTCTAAGGCCTTCTTCAATTTCTCTCTTTAGCGATCTGTAGGTTTCATTGTAGAGGTCTTTTTCCTCTCTTGTTAGATTGATTCCCCAATTTTTTTTGAGGCTATTGTGAATGGGGTAGTTTTCCTAATTTCTCTTTCAGAGGATTCATTACTGATGTATAAAAATGCATTTGATTTATGGGTATTGATTTTATATCCTGCTACTTTGCTGAATTCATTTATTAATTCTAGAAGTTTTCTGGTGGAATTTTTTGGATCCTCTAAGTATAGAATCATGTTGTCAGCAAATGATGACAGTTTTAGTTCTTCTTTTCCTATTTATATCCCTAAACACCACATCACTGGCCTTATTTTTTATTTTATTTTGAGACAGAGTCTCACTGAGTTGTTTAGTAACTAGTCTGTCTAATTGCTCTGGCTAGAGTTTCAAGGACTATGTTGAATAAAAGTGGTGAAACAGGGCATCCCTCTCTTGTTCTGGTTTTTAAAGGGAATGCTTCTAATTTTTCTCCATTAGAATAATGTTGGCCTTGTGTTTAGCATAGCTTTTACAATGTTGAGGTATGTTCCTACTATCCCTAGTTTTCCTAGTGTTTTGAACATGAAAAGGTGCTGTATTTTGGCAAATGCTTTCTCTGCACCAATCAATATAATTATATGATTCTTATCTTTAAGTCTATTGATGTGATGAATTATGTTTATTGATTACCATGTTAAACCAAACTTACATCCCTGGAATAAAACCCAATTAATCATGGTGCACTATTTTTTAAATGTTTGTATATGCAATTTGCCAAAATTTTATTGATAATTTTTGCATCTATGTTCATCAGAGATATTAGTATGGGATTCTCTCTCTCTCTCTCTCTCTCTCTCTCTCTCTCTCTCTCTCTCTCTCTCTCTCTCTTTTAATGTGTCTCTGTCCAGTTTTGGCATCAGGGTGATAACTAGCCTTGTAGAATGAGTTTGGAAGGATTCCCACATTTTCTAATTCATGGAATAATTTGAAGAGTATTGGTATTAATCCTTCTTTGTGGGTCTTATAGAACTCAGCTGAGAATCCATCTGGTCCTGGGTGTCTTCTATCTCCTTACTTGAAATTGATCTGCTTAAGTTGTATATGTCCTCCTTGTTCAGTATGGGTAGATCATATGTCTCTAGAAATTTGTCAGTGTCTTCTAGGTTTTCTATTTTACTGGAGCATACATTTTCAAAATACTTTCTAATTATCTTTGGTATTTCAATAGTGTTTGTCTCTGATATTTCCTTTTTCATCACAAATTTTAGTAATTTGAGTTTTCTCTCTCCTTCTTTTCATTAGTATGACTAAGGGTATGTCAATTTTATTTATTTTTTCAAAGAACCAGCTGTTTGTTTTGTCAATTTGTTGAACTGTTTCTTTTGTTTAAATTTCATTGATTTCAGCTCTAATTTTACTTAATTTCTGTCTTCTACTTCTTTTGGTGTTTGTTTCTATTTTTCTAGGGCTTTCAGATGTAATGTCAGGTCATTTATTTGTTGACTTTTTCTTCTTTTAATGAATGAGCTTAATGCGATGAACTTTCCTCTTAGTACTGGCTTCATAGTGTCCCAGAGACTTTGGTATGTCGTATTAGAGTTGTAATTTACCTCTAAGAATTTTTATCTCCTCCCTGATGTCTTCTGTTATCCATGAATAATTTAATAACATATTATTTAGTTTCCAGGTGTTGGAGTAACTTCTATTTCTTATTTTGTCATTGATTTCTAGTTTCATTCCATTATGGTCAGATATAATGGAGGGTAGTGTCTATTTTTTTTTGTATTTGCCAAGAATTGCTTTGTGTCATATCATATGGTCTATTTTGAAGAAGTAACCATGTGCTGCTGAGAAAAAAAGTGTATTCACTTGTTGATGGATGGAATATTCTATATATGTCTGTTAAGTCTAAATTATTGATTTTGAATTGAGTTCTATAGTTTCTTTGTTTAGTTTTTGTTTGGGAAATCTATCCAGTGGTGAGAGAGGTGTGTTAAATTCACCTAGTATTATTTGTGTTATGGTCTGTTTGATTCTTGAAGTTAAGAAGGGTTTGTTTGATATACATAGATGCCCCATTGTTTGAAGCATAGATATTTATGGTTGTTATGTCTTGTTAATGTATGATTCCCTTCAGTGTGAAATGACCTTCTTTATCCCTTTTCACTAACTTTGGTTTGATGTCCACTGTATCTGATATGAAGGTGGAAACCCCTGCTTGTTTACACAGTTCATGTGAGTGATACATTTTTCCCCATTCTTTCACTTCAGTGTCTGGGTGTCTTTTCCTGTGAGATGAGTCTCTTGAAATAAGCATATTGTTGGGTCTTTTTTTTTTTTTCAATCCAATCTGCCACTCCATGACTTTTAATCGATAAGTTTAGGCCATTAGCACTCAGGGTTATTATTGTTTGTATTTCTGGTCATTTTGGTTAATTTTTGGTTTTTAACTTGACTTGGTTTCTCCTTTGATTGGCCTTTTCTTTACTCTAGTTCTTCCCTTTGCAGATTTTCATTATTTTTCATTTCTTCCTCATGGAATATTTCACTAAGAATGTTCTGTACTTCAGGGTTTCTTGCCGTAAATTCTTTTAACTTTTGTTTATCATGGAAGGTTTTCATCTCATCATCAAATCTGGAGGTTAATTTTGCTAGAAATCAGATTCTTGGATGACATCCATTTTCTTTCAGAGCTTGGTATATGTTGTTCCACGATCTCCTGGCATTGAGGGCCTGGGTTGAAAAATCTGCTGAGATCCAAATTGGTCTTCCCATATATGTAATCTGATTCCTCTCTTGTGACCTTTAAAATCTATTCTTACTTTTTATGCTACTCATTTTCATTATAATGTGTTTCGGTGTACATCTGTTGTAGTTTTGTACATTTGGTGTCCTGTAAGCCTCTTGTATTTGATTTTCCAATTCATTCTTCATGTTTGTGAAATTTTCTGATATTATTTCATTAAAGAAATTGTGCATTTCTTTGGTTTGGATCTCTGTGCCCTCATCTAGCATGATAAATCTTAGATTTGTTCTTTTTATGTTATCTCATAATTCTTACATGTTCATTTCATAGTTTCTTATCATCTTCACTGTGTGGTCAACTCTATTTTAAAGATTGTATATTTTGTCTTTATGGTCTGAGGTTCTGTCTTCCAAGTGATCTTGTCTATAGGTAATGCTTTCTAGTGAGTTTTTTATTTGGTTTATTGTTTCCTTCATTTCAAGCATTTCTGTTTAGTGTTTTTTTCAGAATCTCTCTCTTTTTGAAGTAATCTTTCACTACGTGTATTTGCTCTCTTATCTCTTTTTTGGAATGATCAATTTTTGCCTGCATTTGCTGACTTAGGTCATTCTTTAATTCGCAGATCATTTTAATTATATATATCCTTCTCTGACATTTCATTTACTGCACTGGCAGCAAATTCTTTTAAAAAAAATTTTGATTTGTTTTAATTAGTTATACATGACAGTAGAATGCATTTATTCAATTTGATATATAATACATAGATAGGATATAATTTCTCATTTTTCTGAGTGTTCATGTTGCAGAATCTTATTGGTCATGTAGTCACATATATACATACAGTAATAATGTCTGTTTCATTCTACTATTTTTCCTATCCCCACATCCCCTCCCCTCCCCTCCCACCACTTCCCTCTACCTTAATCTAAGGTAGCACTATACTTCCCTAGTGCCCCCGCCTTATTGTGAATTAGAATCTGCATATTAGAGAAAACATTTGGTCATTGGTTTTGTGGGATTGGCTTATTTTGCTTAGCACAATATTCTCCAACTCCAACCATTTACTGGAAAATGCCATAATTTCACTCTTCTTTAAAGCTGAGTAATATTCCATTGTGTACATATACCACATTTTCTTTATCCATTCATCTATTGAGGGATACCTAGGTTGGTTCCATAGTCTAGCTATTGTGAATTGAGTTGCTATAAACATTTATGAGGCTGTATCACTGTAGTATGCTGATTTGTAGTTCTTTAGGTATAAACCATGAAGTGGGATTGCTGGGTCAAATGGTGGTCCCATTCCAAGTTTTCTAAGGAACCTCCATACTGCTTTCTATAGTGGTTGCACCAATTTGTAGTCCCACCAGCAATATATGAGTGTAACTTTTACACCACATCCTCACCAATATTTATTGTTGCCTGTATTCTTGATGATTGCCATTCTGACAGGAGTGATATAAAATCTTAGAGTAGTTTTGATTTGCATTTTTCTAATTGCTAGAGATGTTGAACACTTTTTTTTCATATATTTGATTGATTGTATTTCTTCTTCTGTGAAGTATCTGTTCAGTTCCTTAGCCCATTTATTGATTGAGTTATTTATTTATTTATTTTGGTGTTAAGTTTTTTGAGTTCTTTATATATGCTAGAGATTAATGCTTTATCAGAGGTTTTTATTATTGTGATATCTTGGTTTGTTTGGGGCACTTTCTTCCCTTGTTTTTTCATGTTGTTTATGTGTCTTTCTCTCTTGCAGTGCAGATCGGAGATACTGTAGCTTCTATCCTATAATCCTGTGCAGTCCATGCAGGTTATCAATACCTCACCATTAAGGAGGACATCAATATTTATAACACTCAATGCAACCAATATGCAGCCATAAATCAATTAGCTTCTAGTTTGGCATTTACAGTTTTGTCACTATAAACAGAAATGATGAGTTTGTTTATTTTCTATCATGTAACTAGCAGGTTTGCATAAGGGTTTACAGTTTCAAATGGTAGACAGAGAGGGAGGCTGATGTTTAAAAGTTAGAATGTGAGAATATAGAGATATTAGATTACAGGACTAGTAAAAGTTTAATCAAAAGAAGTTTGCTGTTAGCAGGAGAAAATGGAGAGAGGTGACCCCATGCAAGGCTCCCTGTTGCCTCTTTAACAGGATGGTGACTGTTGGCACACCTAGAGGAGAGACCTCTGGTGCAACCAGGCCCATGGGACCTTGGTGATGATTTCCCAGGTTGTTGTCCTTAGCTGGAAGCAGCCATGTCCCTGGTTGGTAGTGACATCAGTATCAAGCCTGTAGGTATATTAAAGTTGGGCTTCCAGGCCCCAGTCAGAGTCCCAAGGTGAAATCTGCCCCAGCTAAGTATGGCAGAGGTGGCAGTGGAGGTAACACAAGATGGCAGTGCAGGTGTCATAAATTAGAGGGAACTGCTTTCAGAGTTGGAGCTGGAAGGAGGGGCTATATAATGACATTGGTTGGCCTATTTTGTGATGCTGCTGTGTGGTGTGTGGTGCTGCAACAGGCAGCTACCTCCTGGCCCTGTGCGATGTCCCACAGTGGAGATTACCATGTGGGGAGGGCTACAGCAGTGGCTGCCATGTCCCAAGATGGAGGCGGTTGGGGGGAGCCACCAATTGGTGAATAGGGAACCCGAGTGCCGCTCCTCTCAAGGCAGACAGAGCATTCCTCTCCAGAGGGGTCACTGGTGGGTTGGGCCTCTCGGACCTCATCTAGGCTATTTGCTGACATTTAGTTATGCATAAAATTTCCTTTATTTTTGTAAATCCTGTGTTGCTGTTTCTACTTTCATTTTGAAATTTTGATAATTTTATTCTATTTTCTTTGTTAGTCTAACAATCAATATTGTAACTTTATTAAACAATCAACAGTTTCCTTGACTCTATTTTCTATTCTTTATGTCTTTTATTGTTGCCTTGTTCTTCATTATATTTACCTCCTGCTACATTTGAATATAGCTTGCTTGTTTTTTTTCTAGTTACTTAACATGTAAATTTAAGTTCTTGTTTGGTAACTTTTGTTTCATAGTGTAGGGTTTTATAGCTATGAATTTCCCTTTGAGGAAGGACTACTGTTTTTTTTTTTTAATTTTTTGTTATTCTTTTTAGTTATACATGACAGTATATTCTGTGTATGTATGACATGTCAAAGTACATTCTAACTTCCCATCCTTCTGGTTGTACATGATGTGGAGCTACCCTGGTCCTGTATTCATATATGTACATAAGAAATGTATGTCTGAATCATTCTACTTTATTCCCATCCTCACTTCTTTTCCTTAAATTTCTGTTGTCTAATCCAGTGAAATTCTATTCCCCCCTTTATTGTGATAGCATCTACATGTCAGAGAGAACATCCAGCCATTTTTTAATGTCTTATTTCACTTACATGATAGTTTTCAGTTCTGTCCACTTAACAGCAAATGCCATGATTCTATTCTCCTTTATGTCTGAGTAATATTCCATTGTGTATATATACCATATATTGATTCATTTGTTGAAGGGCACCTAGGTTGATTCCATAACTTAGCTACTGTGAATTGAACTGCTATAAATATTGATGTGACTATGTCACTATAGTATGCTGATTTTAAGTCCTTTGAATATATGCTGAGGTGTGGTATAGCTGGATTAAATGGTGGTTCCATTTCAAGTTTTCTGAGGAATCTCCATATTGCTTTCCACAGTGGTTATACCCATTTGCCCTCCAAAAGCAACACGTGAGTATACTTCTTTCTGAGGACTACTTTTGCTGCCCCTCACAAGTTTTGGCATGTTGTGTTTTCATTTTCATCCATCCTAAATTATTTTCTATTTGACTTTTTTCTTCTTAATGAGTACATTATGTAATTTATACATATTTGTTAATTTTTAAGTTTTCCTTCTGTTATTTTCTTTTCTAGATTAATTTCTTTCCTTCTTTTTTAATATCTTTATTTTTAGGTGGTTCTGAGGATCGATCCCAGTACCTCACATGTGCAGGGCAAGAATTCTGCCACCGAGCTGCAGCCATAGCCTCATCTTTTCTAGCTTAATTTCATTGTTGCTACAAAAAAAAAAAAAAAAAAAACATGTCCTGATTTCAGGGCTTTTAACTTATTAACATTTTTATGGCCATAATATGACATGTCCTGAACAATGTTCCTTAAACACTTGAGAAAAATGTCTCTTCTACTTTGTTGGGCAGAATATTTTCTATAGTTATCTAAATAGAGATTTATATTGTTCAGATAAGAACACAAGTTAGGCTGGGCAATGGTGTGACCCTTTCACATAGCAGATTTCAAAACTGGGGGAGATAGGTTAATTGCCCCCAACCATAAAATCTTTACAAACAAGTTCTTTAGTGCAACAGTAATAAAATCTTTTCATGGGGACTTGAAAGTTTGATGCAATCCTGATGTCATTCAGAAGTCGAGAGGTGGAGCTGGGTGGGGCTGTATGACCTGAGTGACAGGAATATGAAGTTGAGGAGCCATCCACAGGGGTGGCAGAGATGAAAGGGTACCCTTTACATTTTTACTTTCTTCCTACCTGCAAAGGCTATGCCAAGCAATGGTAGAAGCAGCTTCTCTGACCTTAGTACCTTTCCTTCTGGCCCATACCCTAGGGTTATGGATCCCCTTTGTTACCAACTTTCAGGAGAGGAAATGTGGTATTCAGAATGTGGCTTCTTTATAGGGGCAGAGTTACCTACTCCTCTTACCCTAGATGTCCCATTGGATGGGTAGCTGATAAGAACTCAGCCAAAGAGAAGAAAAGATGTTAGCAAAGGATAAATGAGCAACTGCAGGGAGAAGAAAATTATTCCTAAGAGATTTCTGAGTCTAGGACAGTTGCAGCCATTATTACTTTTGTAATGCTGGCAGATGGAAAGGGGAACATTTGGTTGACCTATTGCCAGAGAACGCCAGGCGTGTGACAGGACATGGGGCAGGAGTCTTGAAATACTCTGGCTTCAGCTGTCTTTAATTGTCCATGTGACCTTCCTCAGCCAGTTTCCTCCTGTCTACAGTGAAAGACAAGAATCAGGGATGACTGTGCTGCAAAGAAGAGTAACTGTGGAGACAGAGTGAGCTGTTTTTGAAGGTCCCCATCCCTGACTCTTGTGTTCTTGCTTGAAAGGACTGCAGGCAAGACATGGAACCTACTAGGACAATAGAAGAGTTTATTAAAAGGGATAGAAAAGGCAAATAGAGTGGCACATACCTGTAATCCAGCAGCTTGAGAAGCTGAGGCAGAAGGATTTCAAATTCAAGGCCAGCCTCAGCAACTTAGCAAAGCCCTAAGCAACTCAGTGAGACTCGTGTCTCAAAATAAAATATAAGACAGACTGAGGTTGTTGTGCAGTCAGTAGCACCCCTGGGTTCAATACCTGCTACCAAATTTAAAAAAAAGTAGGAAAAAGGAGAAAAAGAGGTAGTGGCTCCTCCCATAAACAAGGATAGTGCACTCCTCTTGCCCTTCAGTTTCATTGGGAGTTCCAGAAAATTTTTCAGAGAGCTCTATTTTTAATTCTTCATTTTATGTTACTCATGAAAACCAAGATATCAGACAAACCTAGTTAACCTTTAAAGTCATCTTTTTCCTGCCAAGAAAAACATTAACAGCAATGAACACTTACTTATTTTAAACATCTGTGCATCAAGTAAAATTTTTGCCCTGCCAACAGAGTTGATTAGTCTCTGAGTGTTTCTGTTTGTTTTTGTATCCTGGGGTGCCCAGGACCCCTGTATCACTAGCACTTTGGCATGGAATAGACTTTGACTGCTCTACCCCATCCCAGCATCACACAACAAGGTGTTTATGGAGGGCTGTGGAGCGATGGCAGGTCAATGGCCTAAGGGCCTCTGCTGGACCAGTCAGTGTACTGTCGCTCATGAGGGCTGCTCTTTCTTTGAAGGACAATGGCTGTCAGCTCACATTCATCAGAAGAATCTTCTTCAGGTGCATACAGCACTGGCCCTACATTATTTTGGAGCTCATGGGATAAGGACTAGTGCACAAAGCACTCCTTTGTCCCAAATATACGTCACATTTTGCTAAGGGAGATGTCTGGGCTACACCTATCCAACCCATGCATTGTGGGAACTGCTGTGTGCAGAGATGGCTCCATTTTACTCAGTTCACCATAGTCCACAGTCACTCTCCAGGAGCCCTTAGGGTTCTTCACCAGCTGTGACTGTTCTGCAATGTTCTGCAATCATTGTCTCAGGGAGGGGTGGAAGTGATGGAGGCCACACGTTCCATCTCCTCTGGAGAGCAAACAATGCTGTCCACCCCAGTTCCTTGGGTGCAAAGCCCATCCTGCCAGAGCATTTCTCCTCCCTCCTGAACTCCTTCTGGAATCTGCTAGAAACCCGTTGCAGGGGCTACAAATTAAGAAAGGACAGAGAGCTCCTCTGAGGCCTTTGCAGAAGACTGAGAGTTGGACCTGGAAGGGGATACATTTTATTTCTACAGGTGACTCATTAAATGTCACACAATGTCAAGTTCACTTTTCATGGTATTTAGTTCAGTTTCAGCTTAGGTCTCACACTATTTTATGCTTTGAGGTCAATGTCAAGTCCTAGAATATATTGTCTAGTCTTTGCCTTCTTCTTTTCTTCCTTTGCATTAGGAGGAAGTTTTTGTTGGTTTCTTTGTTTTATAATCCTAGGCCTTAAACCCCTAGACACTCTATCCATGAGCTACATCCTCATCCCTCTTCATGAGTTTTTATTGGCTCAGAGAGAACCACTATTCACATTCCAATTATTCAGCTTCAAAGTCAAGTTGGAATGGCTCTGTATATTAATTTGTCAGGGACTGACAGTACATTGCCATAAAGGAAATTATTTTGCAGGGCTTACCACCAAAAGAATGCTTTTCTTTGGCAACTAACCATCACTATTAGTAGAAATAAGAAATATATATATATTTTTTTTCAAGGAAGTTCTCTTACTGACGACTGTAGATAACAATTATTTCAATTTTAAAAGAAAAACAATGTGTTTTGAAGTTTTAATTTTAATTATTTCTCAAACTTACAGTTTTGGATGTTTTAAAATAAGGTTTGTAACTTTTGTAAATTTAAGTGCATTTCTGAAAATTTGTTTGCTTTAATTTAGCAGTTAAAATTGGACATTGTGAATGTTTGTAAAATTTAAAGGCATGACAATTGTTTTCTTAAAGAACTTGTTGGCCCCTACCATGCCTGTGTACACACATATCATCCAAATCCACACAGCCTTTGTATACACTGCACACATATCAGATGCACACACCATGCAGCCTTGCTTGCTGTACTTTTCCTGCCTGCACTGAGACACCCACTTGCACCAACGATCAGGCTCACTCCACATCTCCCTGCAGCACTGGGCTCCTCCAGGCCCTGTCTATTGCTTTATGCTCAACCATGGACCTCCTTACCCAGATGGCACAGAGGAAGTCCCTTGTCCTCTGGAAAGGTGCCCACAGGCTCAGGAGCCCTCAAACAGATCTTTGCTGCAGCCTAATAATTTCTTTTCCTTCCAGAGGATCCAGGTGGACAGATGTGTCCACAGCTACAGTAGAATGAGTGTTTGCCCAAGAGGCCTGAGTGACTTCTGAATCTTCAAGACCCACATCTTCTAGGAGTGTCTGAAGTGGTAATAACAAATCCTGGAGTGCTTGCATGCCCCTCATCAGTTCCACTGCAGAGAACTCCGGCCAGTTGCCCTGTTGATTCTTTGTAAGGAGTGTGATGGGAGGAGCAGACTGACAACCTTAACACTGATGGTTTCAAATGCAAAAATGAATGAAGTGAGAGCACATGTGCGGAGCAGGAGCCCAGGAGTGAGGGGCTTGTGCATGGGAGCAGATGATGAAGAATGCCACTCTACAAGCACAATGCTCAATGGCAGCAAGCACTTCAGAGTACCTTGTACCTTGTCTACTTTGTGTATGTTTGAAATTGTCATTATAAGATGCTTATTGACAGCAAGTACCAATATGACAGAGGATCTAAAGGGCATCAAATCCAAAAAAGAAAAATTAAAAGGGAAATCTTAGTGCAGGGTGCCATGATTTCTCAAGTTGGCGATGATATGGCAAGATTGCCATAAGTCACTGAGTCAATCTTAAGGCAGGAGGCAGAACCATCTTTATTTACCAGCTGGTGGGCCAAGGGGTGCAAGGCTACACCTTCAACCCCTTCATGGGATAGAGGACACCTTTTAAACATGCCAATTTATTAAATCATATGTGGCTGTCACTATGAGTTAAGACTACAAATATCAGGAGATCCAAAATCATAAGCAGAAGGGTAAGTGTGGTACATCACCTATAAATTATTTGAGATTATCTTCACTCAGCCTTGAGCCAGGGAGATTTAGGTTTGGCATTGAAAACTATTTTGTGGCTCCTCCCACTTAATGGGTTATGCAATATCAGTGACCTCTGTCTTCACTCAGCTAGGGAGACCACTTTTGTACCTCTGGAGTTGAGCATAACCCATTGGAAACTGGACAGCTCACAGCCCACCTCCTATCTTAATTGGTGAAGAAAATTCTAAGGGAAACCTTTTATGTTTTCCTTATATAAATAAAGCAAACACAGGTTCTTGCTCTCTCTTTCCAACTTGGAAGCTTGATCCCTAAGATCACAGAGCCATCTTGCCCTTCCTTTATAAAATTGCTTACTATTTCCTGTGGTTTCTATGCTGTTTTTTGTTTTTTGGCCTTAGCTTTTATTCCACAGCCAGCCCACTCCACAGAGAGGAATCTCAAATCCCACTGCCCACATGGGACATGTGTGAGAGGAAAATGTGTCAAAATGACCTTAGTTGAGTACAAGTTGAAGAATGGTCACCAACATCTACACAAACATTCTCTGACACGGTACATTACCCAAGAAAAATGGAAACAAACAAACAAACAAACAAACAAAAAAACCCAGAACAATTGAACATGGTATAAGAACAGAAACATTTGTATTTCTAAGCAGGGTGTGCTAAGCATAATCAGTATGATGGGGGGGGGGGTTCTCATGGAAGAAGCATTTCTTACATGACATGGAGTCTCAGGATAAGGTGGAGTCTGTTTGGTCATTGCCCATAGCTGGGCCCATAACAGTGAGAAGGGATCTTCAACTCTATTGACTGCCAGTGAATCAACCTTTGTTAGCAGTTTCCTTGGCATAGCACTTGGGGATGCTGTACAATTCATGCATATGTTCAAATGATAGTGCTCACTCTGTTCTCCAAGTTTCTTTAAGGATGTAGCAACCAGAAAATAGAACCTTTCAAAGGCAAGTCCCTTGAGTGACTTTTGAGACAGCAACCTATGTGTTCCCACAGAAAAAACCTACCATCCTTGGCTCTTCCCGTAGGGCTATGGAAGTCTGCTGGGAACTCCCTTAAAATCATTTAAGCCAGGAACAATAGCACACACCTGTAATCCCAGTGGCTCAAGAGGATAAAGCAGGAGGATGAAGAGTTCAAAGCCAGCATCAGCAACTTAGCAAGGCCCTAAGCAACTCAGCTAGACTGTCTCTTAAAAAACAAAAAACAAAAAACAAGTTCTCTCACTGAACATTTAAGATTTGTATGGGTATATATTTCTTTCAAGGCACAGTGGCACATGCCTGTAATCCCAGGGTCTCAGGAGGCTAAGGCAAGAGAAGTGCAATTCTGAAGCCAGCCTCAGCAACTTAGTAAGATCCTTTCTCAAATAAAAAATTAATTATTTTCTCAAATAAAAAATAAAGTAGAAATGTTGCTCACTGGTATAGCAGCCCTGGGGTTCAATTCCCAGTACCAAAAAATAAAGTGTTTTTTATTGTGATACTGTTTCACATATAGGTCTTAAAAAATACCAGTATTCCATATTAATTTAGGTAAAGTAGAGATAGGGTAATCAGCCTTATTGCACTTGATCTCTTGTTTCATCGGTTTAGCAGTCTCCCTTCTGTATTGAAGGTGACTGGTTATAAAATTCTCATAGATGACTGGGCTCAAGACTTACCATCTGGAAGCAGTTATTTCCTTTTTTGTTTGGGAAACTCTGATTATCCTTCATGAAAACAAGAAAAATTAGGGGGAGATGTAAATATATAATTTTTTAAGTGAGTGGCTTATGCTATACTACAGTTATAGTGAGGCAAATAAATGAAACACACCACATACACCCCTCACTTTTAAAAAAGAAATGTGAACTTCCCATTTCAAAGCCTGCTGTCCAGACTTGCTGACAAGCACATAAGGTGGCATTTGGGGTCACAGTGCTCAAAATAGAACCACATGCCACTGGAAAAAGGAGGAAGTCATAATGAGTGACTGGACCTTTTCTTTAGAATTTATAAATTTGTGATTCAGGTATTCCACTTCTGGTTATGTGCTGAAAGTGAGTGAGGGGTTCATAAGCACAGTGTTAGGGGGAAAAACAAGTACTAGGGCTCTAGGGTTCAATTATACTGTAGGGTAACTACAGCTATTAATGTGTGGTGCATTCAAAGATGAGAAAAAACACTCTCAATGTTTTCCCCATAGTGATGAAAACTTTGTGATGTGTGAAAGTTATGTGAATTACTGATTGGATCATGTGATATGTACATGTGTTGAAACTTTCCTCTAAACCCAATAATTACAATTCTTCCCTGTAAGTTGAAAATTATTCAAAATGAATGCAATAACTCAGGCTGGGGTTCTAACTTAGTGGTAGAGCACCTGCCTAAAATGGGTTTGATCCTCACCAGTAAATTAATAAATGTATAGACAAATAAATAAATGTATCAGGTTCAACAAAAAATATTTTTAAAAAATGCAATAACACCTCAGTTACTCCCGAATTACAATTTAACTTTCCATAGAAAGTTAAAAAATATATAAAAAATAAAATAAAATATTAAAAACTGATACCAGAAATTGAATCCACTAGTGCTTAAAAATCACATCCCCAATTCTTTTTGTTTTATATTTTGAGACAGGGTCTAAGTAGCTGAGATTGGCTTTGAACTTGGATCCTCCTGCCCCAGCTTCTTGAGTTGCTGGAATTAAAAATATATAACACTGAGACTGACACCTGTAGTATAAAATTTTAGAGTACTAAATCAAAATAAAGAACTCTGGGGCTTATTTTCATGTTCTTATACCTTATCTCTAACTGTATCAATTTCTCCATAATTACAAACAGAAGAAATGAATATAGATCTGATTTATGGGAAAACTATTCTCCAAATAAGTTGCCATTTCTAAAAAGATTAATGGAGATATTTTAGTATGTTTTTATTATCTGTTATGTGCAACCCTTAGTAAAGAGGTACAGTGTGATACCTCTGACATAATACCATGATTCAATACAAAACAATGTTAACACATTAACACTTTTTACTTTTATTTAGTAACAAAATCCATACATACTCTGAATAAAGTGTTTCAAAATCCACTGTAAAGTCTCAAAAATATAGATTAACAACTCTCAGGAACAAGTCTTCTGATAAAAAGATCTGTTAGGATTGTTTTCTCTAGTTTTCAAAAGTGAAGATATTGAGTAATTTTTGAGACAAGTTTTGTACACTATTCTATGATTATTTGAGAGAATTTTTTATGCTACATTAGCCAAGGGTATTTAATAAATTTTATGCAAAAGTTAAAGGCAGGGCTGGGGCTGAAGTGCAGTGATAAAGCACTTGCCTCAGAAGTGTGAAGCATTGGATTCAATCCTCAGCACCACATAAAAATGAATAAATAAAAATAAAGATGTTGTGTCCATCAACTACTAAAAACATTTTTTTTTAAGTTAAAGGCAATTCCTCATTTTCTTCTCACTTCAAGTTATGAGGTACAGATAAGGGCTTTGCCATATTTAAAAATATTTTTTCAAGGGATTTATTCAGTATAGATATTTTGCTGTTATCAATTGGCCTTATATCTAAATATAAGGCATTTTATTTCAGGCAAATGTCTTTCTACATTTTCTATAGATATCAGGTTTCTAATGTTAAAGAATGTTTGAAATTTGAGTAAAGACTTGGACATGGTATTTAAATTGTTTAGGGGTTCTATGCATTATGAATTCTCCAGTGATAAGCAATGTTTGAGAAATTGCTGAGGTCTGCAACAGTTTTTACACTTGTATTATCTCTCCCCATTACTCAGTGCTTCAGTGAGTAAGGAATAAACAACTATAGACACATTGTCACATTTGGGTCTTTGTATAATTTCACTCTCCTATTATTCATGTAATGTGTAATAAGAGTTGAACAATTTTTAGCACAATGTTAACATTTGTAGGACTTTTCTCTAGTATGAATTTTCTGATGTTCAGTAAGGTGTGGTCTTTGAGTAAAAATTTTTCCACATTCTTCACATGCGTAGGGCTTCTCTCCAGCATGAATTCTCTGATGTTGAGTAAGGTTTGAGCTTTGAGTAAAACTCTTCCCACATTCATTACATTTGAAGGGCTTCTCTCCAGTATGAATTTTCTGGTGTTGAGTAAGATGTGGTTTTTGAGTAAAACCTTTCCCACATTCTTCACATTTGTAGGGCTTCTCACCTGCATGAATTCTCTGGTGTTGAGTACGGTGTGAGCTTTGAGTAAAACCTTTGCCACACTCTTTACATTTGTAAGGCTTCTCTCCTGCATGAATTCTCTGGTGTCGAGTAAGGCATGTTTTTTGAGTAAAACTTTTTCCACATTCTTCACATTTGTAGGGCATCTCTCCAGTATGGATTCTCTGGTGTTGTGTAAAGTATGCTCTTTGATTAAAACCTTTGCCACATTCTTCACATTTATAGGGTTTCTCTCCTGCATGAATTCTCTGGTGTCGAGTAAGTTGTGAGCTTTGAGTAAAACTTTTCCCACAATCACTACATTTATAGGGCTTCTCTCCGGTATGAATTCTGTGGTGTTGAGTAAGGTATGCTCTTAGATTAAAAGCTTTCCCACACTCATTACATTCGTAGGGCTTCTTTCCTGCATGAATTCTCTGGTGTTGAGTACGGTGTGAGCTTTGAGTAAAACCTTTTCCACACTCATTACATTTGTAGGGCTTCTCTCCTTCATGAATTCTTTGGTGTTGAGTAAGGCTTGAACTCTGAGGAAAACCTTTCCCACATTCATTACATTTGTAGGGCTTCTCTCCAGTGTGAATTTTCTGGTGTTGAGTAAGATGCGGTCTTTGAGTAAAACTTTTCCCACATTCTTCACATTTGTAGGGCTTCTCTCCTGCATGAATTTTCTGGTGCTGAGTTAGGTGTGATCTTTGAGTAAAATCTTTCCCACACCCTTCACATTTGTAGGGCTTCTCTCCTGCATGAATTTTCTGGTGCTGAGTTAAGTGTGATCTTTGGGTAAAATCTTTCCCACACCCTTCACATTTGTAGGGCTTCTCTCCTGCATGGATTCTCTGGTGTTGAGTAAGGCATGTTCTTTGAGTAAAACTTTTCCCACATTCTTTACATTTGTAGGGTGTCTCTCCTGTATGAATTCTCTGGTGTTGAGTAAGGGTTGAGCTTTGAGTAAAATCTTTCCCACACTCATTACATTTGTAGGGCTTCTCTCCGGTATGAATTCTCTGGTGTTTGGTAAGGGATGAATGATCCCTAAAAGCTTTGCCACATTCCTTACATTTGTAGGTCTTCTCTCCATGATGAATTCCCTGGTGTCGAGTAAGGTGTGCTCTTCGATTAAAAGCTTTGCAACATGTTTCACATTTGTAGGGCTTCTCTCCTGTATGAATTTTCTGATGTGTGGAAAAGGCTGAATGAGCATTAAAAGCTTTGCTACATTTCTTACATTTGTAGGGCTTCTCTCCACTATGAATTCTCCGGTGTTCAGTAAGGTGTGCTCTTCGATGAAAGCCTTTCCCACATTCTTCACATTTGTAGGGCTTCTCTCCAGTATGAAGTCTCTGGTGTTCAGAAAGGTATCCTCTTTTTGTTAAAACTTTCCCACATTCTTCACATTTGTAGGGATGCTTTCCAGTATGAAGTCTCTGATGTTTAATAAGGCTTGATCCGAAAGTAAAAGCTTTGCCACATGTCTCACATTTGTAGGGCTTCTCTCCTGTATGAATTCTCTGGTGTTTGGTAAAGGTTGAATGATCCTTAAAAGCTTTGCTACATTCCTGACATTTGTAGGGCTTCTCTCCTGCATGAATTCTCTGGTGTTTAATAAGATATACTTTTTGAGTAAAACATTTCCCACATTTTTCACATCTGTGGGGCTTCTCTCCTGTATGAATACTTTGGTGTTGAATTAGGACTGAAAAATTCTTAAAAACTTTTTCACATTCCTTACATTTGTAGGTTTCCTCATTGCTATGCCATCTCAGGTGTTTAGAAAGGGTTGAGCAATTATTAAAGGATTTGCCACATTCTTCACATTTGTAGGGTTTCTCTCCACTATGAGTTCTGTGGTGTTTAACAGGGGGAGGTCCTAGATTAAAAGTTTTGCCACATTCTTTAAATTTGTAGTGTTGATCACTGCTATGGTACTTGTGTTTAGAAAGGGGTGAGCAACTCCATGCTTGGACACATTCCTTAAATTTGGGGGGCTCCCTTCCAGGAGGAGCTCCACTGTATTGAGGAATGCTAGCCGCTGGGTTAGAAGCTCTCTCACGTTCCTCACATTTGCAAGGCACCTCTTGGCCCTGAGTACTTGGATGGGTCATCAGCTTTGAGCACTCAGGAAAGGCGTCCCCACATTCGTCATCTCTGTAAGAGTTCTGTGCACAATGGCCACACTGATGTTCTCTCATATTGCAACCAGAGCTGGAGTTCTTCTCTGTTTTGCTACATTTGTAATTGTTTTCTCCAATGTAAGTACACTGGTTGCTTAGAGTAGAGACCTGGCTGAAGGTGTTGCTTGTTTCATTACATGTGTTACACACTTTCCAGTAATCTATATCTGAATTTTGATTAAGCAGTAATGAGTGCATTGGGGCCTTCCCACAATCATTAAAAGTGTATGTTTGGGAACAAGAAGGAACTTTTTGTTCATTGCAGAATAATGGACAGTTCGTAAAGAAACTTTCAAAATGATCCCTTTTAGAAACTTGTCCTTCAGTTATGCATTGAATATTTTTCTGAGCTATTTCTTGAGGTCTGCTGATGGTAAAATTTTCATTATGCATAGTCAGTTCTAATTTGTCTTGTCCTTTATAATATGATTTCTGACCTTCACTCTTACCTACATAGTCTCCATTTTTTTGTTGTTGTAAATAGTCGAGGTTACAATATCCATATCTTCTCTTTATCATTTGCTTCAATAAATGTTCTAAGCCAGGCTCTGGTGATATTTCCTGAGTATGATGAGAGATCATGGCTGAAATAAATAACAATCACTTTACATATTATACTTGAAATATCTCTTGCTAATACAACATGAAATTATAGCAGTCAGGACATTAGCAGAGTGGTAGAATAGTAACATTAAAGGCCACAGTTACTCTGTAAATATATAGACTAAATAACAATGGATAGACAAAATTACTTTGTGAGAATTACCCAAACCATGGTGAGAGTTCACAGTATTCACCATGAGTATATCATTAAGAAGAATAATGTGGTAGAGAAAAGAAAAGTATCCACTACAGGTCTTCTCCTTGAGAATACACCATTGTACAATTAGGAAAAATCCAACCACTACCTTCTTCTCTCTCAATAGAAAAAGGATAATGTGAACCTTGAACAGTTCTGGCTTTCTTTGGAATTGTCTGAAAACCACTTTCTGTCTATCATGACACAGATCTGGATGTAAGAGAGATTTTGGGTAACAATAACAAATATTCAAAAGAAGGTAAAGAGCCTCTGATCTCTCATTAGAGATTTAGAGAAATCTTTTTAATGGTAAACACACACACACACACACACACACACACACAATGTCAGTGTTACCTGGATAAATTTACTACATGGTGATCAAGACAAATGATTTGATTTAATTTTTATAATTTTGTTCATCTACTGATTCACTTCATTAACAAATTCAATGTCATGTATTTACTAAGTATTTCATGGTATTTTTAAATTATTTTAAAAATAATTTAAAATAATTATTTCATATAATTATCATGTTACTGCTTACAAAACACTGCATTCATTCTATAACCCTTTGTCAAGAATACAGTACATTAGCTGGTATAGTGACACAAGCCTGGAATTCCCACAACTCAGGAGGCTGAGGTAGGAGGATCCCAAGTTTCAAACCATCTGCAATAATAGAGTGAGGCCATAGGCAAGTTAGAAAGACCCCATTTCAAACTGAAAAATATAAGAGGGCTGGGGACGTGGCTCAGTAGTGCTTTGGGGTTCAATACTTGGTAACTCCCCCAAAAAAGAATATAATACATGATACTCACTAGGTAGTACAATACAACTTTTGACCTTCTGATGCCCATTAAAATAAGATTTTGCAGACTTTGGCCAACATTCCCCAAAACACAGCAGTAGCTGGTAACCATCTTACTCTGCACTTTTGGTTTCCACATGTGAGTCAGACGAGGCTGTGACAGGGTATTTCAATGAATAAGTATATAAGTTATATTAAAGAAACTGCTTTATGGCACTAATATATTACAATACCTTCACCTAGTGGTCTCCATGAATGTGCAGATTTTTGAGACACCCCCAATAGTGGAAATGCTGTCAAATCACACTCACCCTCACAAGGAAAAGTGTTTGAGTTGTTAATTTGAATGTACTGGAATATCACCACAGGAGAAGGAGGAGACTAAAGAAGCTGAATACATGCTAAACATAGGGCATTACCTATCCTTCTAGGACAGCAAAGGAAATAAACTTAAGCTTCTGGAAAACCATTTCTGTGGCATGATAATTTTTCCACCAACATTTGGAGGTTTGGTTTCTTCCTTGATCTTTGGGCCTCTCAACTACATCATCTGATTCATGAATTTCTATCCATCTGGGTACATGACTCAGGGCTCTCTCCTTTGCTCCAGAGGAAGGTGCCCAAATACAATCTAGATAATAAGATGTGTTCATTGGAAAATGAAATTATTACTTGTTGGAATTCTCCCTGTGACTACTGATGCTTCTATTCTGGTACCATAAAGGGAATAAATTGGACTTCGACATGTAGGTCACATCATTCCATATCACTGAATTACTGTTAAGTACCACTAATCTAAAGTGAAGGGTATATATAAACCCAAGAAAGGGAGAAACGAAGGACTGAAAGTAATGGCATTAACATTTTCTTCTCTGTAACAAAAACTGCCCAAGTCTTTCTTTATCTTGAAAGTAAGAATCTGAGACTCATTCATGAAGAGCAGAAGTGTCCAATAGATATTCATCAAGGGAAGACAATTATTCTATTAGGAATTCTGATTAATTAGGAATTCTGAAGGGAAGCTCTGCTCACCCAGGAAGACCAGGTTTCTGTAGGTCTCTAGCATCACATCTCTGTATAAATTCCGCTGAGCAGGCTCCAGGCATTCCCACTCCTCTTCAGAGAAATCAATGGCTATATCCCTGAATGTCAACAGTTCCTAAAATAAGAACAGATCAATTAACAGCACATTGACCATTTGATAATTCACAGAGCTTGTAAGTTGACTGAAGATGAAATGAGAGTTAGTAGACCTGGCTCTCAAATAAGTGAGTCACTTTAATTATTCAGGAAAATACTTTGAAACACAGTGATATTCTCTATTATCTAACTCAGAGGAAAGAGTGTCATAAGTTTAAAGAAGGAGGAGACTAAAGAAGCTGAATACATGCTAAACATAGGGCATTACCTATCCTTCTAGGACAGCAAAGGAAATAAACTTAAGCTTCTGGAAAACCATTTCTGTGGCATGATAATTTTTCCACCAACATTTGGAGGTTTGGTTTCTTCCTTGATCTTTGGGCCTCTCAACTACATCATCTGATTCATGAATTTCTATCCAATTATATACTATAATTACATAAAAAGTAAAATTAAGGCATTATATTATAGTAATATACACTTTAATTCCAATTATATAGAATAAGATAAATCATCTATTTCTCAGAAGAGAAAGTTATAGTGAGTAATAAGGATGGTTCTCAAATTTTAAATGCACAGCTACAAATCAGAGATTTACTAAAATACAGACCCTAGTTCAGTGGGTCTCAGATTGGACATGGTTTTCTGAATATGTAGCAATGATTCCAATTTAGTGATCCTAGTGCCAGTGGTCTAAGAGAAACTCTTCAATAGCAGTGAGGTAGACCACTATAAGAAAAAAACATTGAAGGATCTGAGTTCAAGTATTTTAAGAGATTTATGTACTTTATTAAAATAACAACTATCAATGACAATTCTTTTTGAACATTTCAAATATATTCTTCTCATTCTAAATATTTCCCATGTCTTAATGCAGATAACCCAAAGAATGTGATGGCAGTAATTGTATTAATCTTTTATGACATTTGCCAAACACTGGTAAAAAATGGTAGATCCTGATTTTTACCCAAGTTTATTTGAGTTGCAATTCAGAAAAAAAAAATGCAGGGGAGCATTAAAGTCAAGATGAAATGGGAATGTTAAAAGAATTTTCAGAGTAAGGCAATAATCATAAATGAGAAGAGTAATGCAAACATGTTAAGAAGAAACAAGATCAGATTGATCAAATGATATTTAAGTTTCATGTAGACATACATAGAAATGTCAAGTTTATACACTGAACCAACAGACAATTTTTCATGCAAATGAAAATAAGTGGAATCCACTTGTGAAATATAAATCAATTGGGGGTGGATGCTATTTTAAAAGACACTATTGAGATACACATATGTAAGGATAGAGAATAAAATAAGAGCCACACTGTTCATTTTTTCCCTGTGAATCAAAATTTATTTTGAGGTACACTTTATAATTTTCAGGCACTTAGAAAGATATAATTTTTTCCATTTATGGAAAATGCAAGGAGATTATGAGGTGCATGTCTCTGAGCTGCAGGTGTAATAAAATGAAAGCCTGTGGTCTACTTCAGAACCTCCAGCAATAAAGTATCCCTGGTAAACTCAAGGCAGAGGCTGCATTCCCCAAAGCAAAACACAAAGAAAAATTACTAAGAAAGTAGAGTTTCTGTATCAAATATGATGGTTTATGTGGATTATTAAGAAAAAGTCTACCAATACACATGAAGACAAAGATACAAAAATTACTGTATGGGGAAAATCTGGCAGATAGCATTTATACAAAGCAAATAAGGATAAAACAGCTATAATAGAACAAATTGTTACCATGTGCCAATCGACATAAAAGGATACATCATTAGTGGCCAAATCAAAACTAAATGATATAATAGGGTATTTCAGTAGACTTTCCTTGGCATTCTAGTGATTGAGTCTCTTCTAATTATTCTGTTCTTTCAGGACATACTAAGGGGTAGTGAATGAGCATTTCATTAACTCTTGTACATTTATAGATGATGGAGCATCCAGATGGAACATAAACAAAGCATGGTACACTTCTTCAGCAATATCTAATGACTCATACATACATCCCCAGTGGGAATCTAGGACACCAAAACATTCTGATATCCATTTATCAAAAAGAAAACCTGTCAATACTGCAGGTCATATATGCCTGGCCTGGTTTAGGTGAACGAGTAAGAACAAAGGCCCCAGCCTAGGGGGTATATCTGGGCATATATATTTAAAGAGTTACAGTTGACTATTCTAAGAAGAAAAGAAAGCACAGTGGCTAAAACATGAAAGCACAAACCTGAAATGTAGAAATATAAAGGTCTACCCATTCCAAATATAAGGTAGTTTAAAAGGAAAATGCAAAGCCATCCCTTACCTGGGCTACACACCTGGAAACCAACTACATCTTCCTCCTCCTTCTCTAGGCTTCCTTCTCAGAAGTGACTGCCTACAATTCAAACCCATATCTGGAAAACATGGGTCTCAAGAAACAAAAACCATGGTTCCCAAGGACCTTCTTTTGTAGGCTCAAGATTTACTTAATAAGAAGTCACTGAGCTTTGACCTCTCTGCTTCCCAATTTTATTCATTTAGTTTTGAATGAGAAAGGACCCACAACTCAATTGGAAAAAGTATTTACACTCAGTGGGATTTTGTTCTGCAGTAGGGATTGAATCCAGGGACTATATATAGATTTACCACTGAGCAACACCCATAGCCCATTTTATTTTTTATTTTAAGACATGGTGGGGCTGGGGATGTGGCTCAAGCGGTAGCGCACTCGCCTGGCATGCGTGCGGCCCGGGTTCGATCCTCAGCACCACATACCAACAAAGATGTTGTGTCCGCCGAGAACTAAAAAATAAATATTAAAAATTCTCTCTCTCTCTCTCTCTCTCTCTCTCTCTCTCTCTCTCTCTCTCTCCTCTCTCACTCTCTCTTTAAAAAAAAAAAAAAAAAAGACATGGTGTCCCTAATTTGCAAAGGCTGATCTCAAACATAAAATCCTCCTGCACTAGCCTCCTGAGTAGCTGGCATCTCAGGCACGTACCACCCACCATGCTGCCCAAACTCAGTATTTATGTCTACAGAGGAAATACATGTATAAAGCACTTACATTCATACCTCAAGAGGAATAGCAAAAGCACCCATTTTTTTTTTCAAAAAATATTAAAGAATTCTGTGTTTGGGATTGGAGTCTCTGACAAACTTCATGATTGTGGCATGCCTGGTGATTGGGTAGTTTGTGTGCAAAGACACAAAATGCTTGGCTGCTAGGAAGTTTCTGTGCAAAGACATGAATGCCTGACTACTAGGAAACTCCTGTGCAAAAGCACAGGATGCCTGGCTGAGTATTCTTCATGAGGAAACTGTTTCCCATGCTTAGAATGCCCAGCAGTTTCCCCTTGAACCTATTAAGATAACTATGCAGGCGTACTATCTAGTTTCTATAGTGATGTTCTTGGAGAAAAGGGCTCTGTGACTGTATTAACCTAGACCTTAGCTCAGTTAGCTAGCACTCGGGGTTAAAGGAATACTAAGTTACAATGTGGTCATGGTAATGGCAGGCTAGATAACTTGTGAGATACTAAGCATGGCTGCTGGGAGGAGAGGCCCCTTCTCTTCTTGCACATGAGAAACCCACAAAGAACACTTTGGAGAAGAAGAAAGGCAAATAAAACATTTAATTAAAATAACATAAGGCTGAACTCCTTTTCTAAAATCTAACTGTATCCTGTGGCTTTGAATATATTTTCTCTTATTTGAAGCTCTACTAATTAAATACATTTTAAAGCTAGGGAAAATTTGAAGCTGAAGTAAGAAATCTTTTGAAGGTGATGAGCCCAGGAATTGCAAAGCTGACTGTAATATAGACATGTCAGACCCAAGGTTAAAGTCAAGACATCCTAACATTTTGGACATTCTCCCATTCCTATTCTTACACACTGAAGTACACTGTGGATTCTTATACACCCTGAAGTGTGTGGGTATTCTCTGAACTCTGGGATATTCTCCTTGTATTCACAACTCAGAGAAAATGCAGAAAGGAGAATAATTTGTGTTTCCCCCTCAACACTATGATCCAATTTGTAGGCCAACAAAATCTTCATGCAATGAAGGTTATGGCAAACACATTCAAGTTCCAAGGGGTTACAGATATAGACAAAATAGAAAAAATAAGATGCCACTAAACCCCAAGTCAACCAGTTTTCCCTCAAGTCTCCACTTCAATCATAAGTCTGTCCTCTGGGAAGAGATAATCAGGAGGCTGATGGTCTACAGACATTCTAAGAGAAATACCCCTGTGTATACCAAGTGTCATACCCAGATAGTTCTGAAATCCAGCACCATGGAAAAACTGAGTAAGAACATGCCACCTAATAACGTTTATACTGAACTTTTCATTTCTGTGACATAAATAGCTAAAAGTCACAACTTAGAAGTGGAAACATTTATTTCAGCTCACAGTTTCAGAGCACTCAGGCCATGGTAGTCTCACTCCAAGACAGAAACATCATGGAAGAAGAGCATGGAGAAAACCTCTTCAGCTCATGGCAGCCAGGCAGCAGAGAAGGAGAAAGGTGCTGGAAGAAGATGATCCTGGTCAGGGCTGCTCCAATGACTCACCTCCTCCAACTAGTTCCCCTCCCAGTCTATTCAGTTGTTAATGGGCTAGTCCACAAAAGTCAGAACCCTCATAATCCAATCATGGCCCAAAAGCCCATCTCTGTACCTTGATGCAACTGGGCACCATATTTCAACATGTGAGATTTTGGAGACATCCCAGATATAAACCACAATACTTGTCAAAAATATGATGATAAGGTGACTGTGCCTAAGGAAGAAAAAAGAAGGCACTAAAGTAATGAAAAGAGTCTGGTAATAATTTGCTCTCCACCAATGTGAAATATTAACCTCCTAAAAACAAGCATTTTCAAAAGCATCATCCACTACTTAGGGGTATATGATAATTAAAATACTCTGTCAGTTTCAAATATTGCATGGGTAAAAATATTAATAATCCTATGAATTGCAAAAGGAAAATTGATATTTTTGAATCTGGAGGAAACTCAAAAATGAAGGATTTGTTGTCATTCTTGTGAGCAGCTATAGAGAGAACAGGGTCTATGTTTTGAGATCCTGTCTCTCATATTGTGGGAGAATCACAGAAAATGAATAACCCTGGGGAGAAAGAAAAAGCTGATGTCTACTGTCAACAAGGCACCTCCTACCCAGGAACCATATCCACCAAGGTGGCTTCTCCCAGGATTACGTTTTGTGTACTCTGCACAAACTGTGGAGACCCAGAGATGCCCAATGGTGGCTCTTTGTAACCAATGATGGTTCCAGCTGCAGGCTGATCTACCACCCCACCATCCAGTGGGTGATAAGGCCATATTGCCACTGTAGTGAACTTATCTGTAACTGGAGCTAATTTTAGGCAGAACAAAGTCCCTCCACGGCTGATTCTCCCTTTTGCCTAAAATCTGTAGATTTCTCTATTTTCTCACATTCTAGGTACTTTAGCACCCTTCCTCGAGTTCTTGCATGACCTGCAGTTCAGTGGGTGACACAAGCCCAGCAAAGACACCTGGGCCTCACAAGTAGAAGACACTCCAGAGCTCAAGAATCAGGACAAAGTCTTATACAACTGTGGAAGGACACCCCGTCCTTTCTAACTGCAGTTCCCACCCAGAATCCATGACTGGGGAGTGTTATCAGGCCTCACACAGGCATAGAGTGCCAGGAGTTGCATCCAAACTCTGGCTGAATGATGTCAGAGTGACACACTGTGGGCTGCAGCTCCTCTCAGCCAGTTTCATACTCATAAGGGAGTTTTGCATTTTGGCAGAGTTTTACTCTGGCCTTTGGGCACTGGCAGACTTGTGTTCCCCTTTCTTTACTGGGCTACTCCTACTCCTCCTAGACATGGAGCCACAGTGTGTGTGTCATACTACAACTCAGTGGCTCCAGCAAGCCAACTCTGCCCTCAGCACAGGAGAACAGCACAAGCCAGGCCTGGCTGCACCAGGAAGGGAGCCAGAGAGACTAGTGCATGCATTACTGAGGCTTTGGACAATTCTTTCCTAGTCTATTACATCTCAGCAAACAAAAGGTGCCCAAAAAGTAATGTAATTATTAAACACATTTAAAATGAGAGTTATAGAGCAGTAATTTTTTTTCAAAAGAGTTAAAAGAAAGAAAACAAACATCATGTGAGGAATTTGGTTGTCTCACATTTTAAAAAGAAAACCTGTTTTCAATGGAATAAACATGTTCATAAGCTCTAGAGCCAGACTGATGGATAATATGTATCTCCAGAAATAATCAGTTTCTGGAGGTGAGGCTTTAATTGAAGGGTTTAACTCTGGGAGTTCAACACCTGCTCCTGGACAATAAGAGTTCTATATAAGAAAATCAAGCAAATCCAAAGGACAGATTGATAAATTATACTCCATTAAAAGGTAGAGCAGTCCATAAGAATGTGGCATGGGGCAAAAAGAGACTATCTTACCTGAGAAATTATCTGTATGAAAGAAATATAAATGGAAGAATATTCTCAGTAAAATATGTAAAACAGGAAGAAGTTATAAACACACAAATTAAATGTAAAAAATGATGGAAATTATTTTTAGATTTAAAAACCACATAAGAAAAGTGTTCGATGTCATAGATTATCAACAAAAGTAATATAAAATGACATCAAAATAAGTAAGGGTAAATGTTCATGAGGAACAAACATGCATGCATGCCCAGATGATTGGCACATTTCACTGACATTTCCTAGTAAATCTGAATGCATGCATAAAACACAACCCACTGTTTTTTTCCCAATGTGAAATATTCATGAAACATGAATGTTTGAGGACAAATAAAATATTTATTAAGTAAAATTGCTGAAATTTCCCTCCTGCCTACTCCCATGGAGTCTGACCCACCTCCACCTCAGCCCAAACACAGTCTTTTCCTGTCCCCTCCTAAGTTTATGCTGGCTTCACAGTAAAGGATTATTTGATCATACATCTGAATTTTGTGGGGGGGGGGGTACTGGGGACTGAACCCAGTAGCATTTTAAAACTGAGCTACATCCCCAGTTCTTGCTATTGTTCTGACCTCTCACGGTTTCACTAAGTGCCCCATACTGAGGACATATGAAGACTGTCATCTATCACAATGATCAGCAGGTTCTGAATTTTCTATTCTTCATCAACCCCAGCCACTCCCACCTGGCAGGTGTTCTATTTGCTTCTCCCTAGGAATGTGTCAGGGTCTATTTCATGGTTTGAACATAACCCTTGCTGCTGTTCCACTGTGGCTTATTTTACAAATGACTTGTTTTTTTCTTTCTCTTTTCCATCTATGCCTCCCTAACCATGAGGAAAATTAGATTAACCTTCTTCATGTCTCCATCAGAACTTAAACCAAGTTATATGTCCTTGAGCTCATGTACTGTGGGAATCAAGAAATCCAGAATTTAGGGATGGCACAGGAAGATCTAAGAAATAGGTCTCTCAAGGCTTCAAGGGAATTATGATGCTGGACAGGGCTCAGCTGGAGGGTAGTCTTTGAGTCATCACTTTAAAAGGACTTCTGTTCACCTTGTAATTAGAATCACAGCCTTTGGGACAGGAGTCCCCGGTTGTTGGGGACCGCAAATCAAGTAATCTTGCTTGAAAAGGAAACCCAGAGCAGGAGGAGGAAGAGGAAGAAATGTCAGCATCTCAGGGTTTGCTGTCATTCAGGGATGTGGTCATAAAATTCTCAGAGGAGGAGTGGAAGTGCCTATACCCTGCTCAGCGGGAACTGAGCGGGAACTTAAGGTAGCAGGCACCCAAGGTAGCGGGAGCCGGCTTATTGCAAAACAGCAGAGGTATATATACCTAAGTGATTACACACAGCTTGACTCAATTAGCATCATCCAGTTACAGCAATCAGCCAATAAGGAATCCCTACCATCTTAATGGCTCGGTGGCGTTGCCTCACAAACCACTCCTCCTGGCAAACTGCCAGGCACCATCTTGACTTGATTTGCGGTCCCCAACATCCTGTGTTGGGGTTTAAGTGTGCAGAGTTTAGCTCCCTCAGCCTGACACTTTGCAAGAAGCTGTGGCTGTGATTTAGGTCAGCTGAAGGCATGCCTCGCTAGGAGGAGGAAAAGTCCTCTTCCCCTTATCACAAGACACAAGCTTCTGCATGGTTTGGCCTAGAGGAAGAAGCTTCCTGCATACTGGACCTGGGAACAGTACTTTCGGGGATTAGATAATGTCTACAAAGAACTTTGGGAGGGTACTTATCAAATGAACAGGAACAATCTGAATTTAGCTCTGTGTACCCACTGAGACATGATATTTGTGCAATGTAGATGAAATGTTACTGAAGAATTGCTTGCTTTGTTAGAAGAAGAATATAAAAGGAACATGCAAATAAACCTCAGCATGCAGTTGCAATTGCTGCCTTGGCTCTGCATCCCCTGTGTACCAGTGATTTCGCGACCCTTACCCAGGGACCCGAACGCACTAGACGTTCACAATCCTGTATTTCTCTTTTGGTAGAAAAGCAACAAAACTACCTTTTCCTTTTCTTCAAAACCTTGATTTCAGTATTGGATGAGTATTGAGAACAAGGACCAAGCGATCAGTGTCAAATTTGGTCACTGTGAAGAAAACCGAGAGTGCCCTGCTCCAGCCCTCTTGGGCAGGTTTGGTGCTCTGAGCAACCCCACTTCCACCCTGAAAAGCAAGCTGGCTGATGAATTCATTGATAGCTGAGCCTGGAGAATTAGGAGACAGGTGAGTTGCCTCAGGTTGTCCTGGAGGAGCTGTTCCTGTAAGTAAAGGGAGAGTTTGAGGGGCGTTCCCAACAGCTGCCAAGGCCCCTTGGCTTCAAGGACCTCTTGTCTTCTCTCCCTGAATGGTGTGCGGCTCCACCATGGGCCTATTCTGGGAAAAGGAATGCAGTGAAGTCATGCCAACATGGACATCTGGCAAGCTCCTCCTGTGTGCACACTGCGACCCTGGATTCCACACATCAGGTCTGCTACAGGGGAGCACCAGGTCCCTCTTTCTGTGGGCATCTATGGCACCATTGGTGTCAGAGGTGTGCTTAAGTGGCAGCTGGGGATCTAGGAAATGTGCCCCCATCTGGTCTGTTTTAAAGGGTCCTTTCAGTTGGTCCTGGTTTGGGGGATCCACTCTGGTTTACTCTGTGTTTTTGATTGAATGTTGCTGGCCCTTTGACACATGGGCAATTCTGCATTGATCCCATCTATAGACTCTTCAGAATAATCCTGGCTAAGAGAGCCAAGTATGAGTCTGTCTTTAAAAAGATGATATTTAACTGTAACAATCAGGCCACTGAATGACTTCCTTAACTTTTATAATCTTGCTATTGGAATTGGTGTGCCAAAGGTAGGTAAATGGAAGAAATTCTACATGTGCAGATATTCATGTAGTTGCATGAGGAGCCCAAATGGCCTGAGACTACATTGATAGTGTAAAAAGGCACTGCTTCTTGAAAGGATAGAAAAAACACCAGAAAATGAAAGCTGGGCCAGCACTGTTTCTCAGCTTAATCCCAGGCAGCTGCAGATCATCCCATTATGGGTCAGGAAAACCAGCCCTATGTCAGAAGAAAATCCCAGAAAAGTTGCTGGGGATTAGAGAGGTAAGTGAAGAGGACCCCGCTCTGCCCTGCCTTCCAACTCCCTTGCCCAACCTGGAAAAAAAGCCACAAAGAACACGGCAGCTGGTGGTGGAACAGCTAGACAAGGACTTAAGGAAGGGATGGTCTCCTTTTAAGATTTACACAACACCCCATTTGCCCAGGAACACTCAGCACAGGGGCAGAGAAATTGTTCCTAAGACAGTATCCTATCAGCCTAAATGTATAGGAAGATGGAGGGGATAAACAACTGCAAAAGGAAAAACAGCTGTGGATAAAAGCAGATGGCCAGAGTAGAGAGAGATCTGCAACCTCACAGGCTCTGGACAAAAACAGCAGCTAATTTCTGACTAAAAAGGCCAAAGGCCCTGGGCTCCCCAGGCTGCACTGCAGCTGCACCACAAGCATCAGGGCTCATGACCATGTGGAGATAAATAGGGCACCTGTCTGGCCTCAGAGCCAGGTCCAACCACCCAGGCCCTGACTGTCCACCAAGGTCAGGGTAGCTGAGGAGAGACCAAGCCTCCAGTGCAAGCTCCCCAACCTTTAGTGTTCTGAACCTCTGAATATTTGCTTAAAAGCAGATGGCTCTGAATGGAGTCCTGCCTTCTGCTCAGAGCTCAGCAGGTACAATGACCTCCTGGAGTCCCCAGGAATACAGGCACCTGCTTCTTGGTCCTGCTGGTTTCTATAGAAGGGGGCCCCTAAACATCTCTGTATGGACTAGGTGTGGTTGTGAATGCTTGAAATCCCAGAAAGTTGGGAGGTTAAGGAAGGAGGATTACAAGTTTGAGACAAGCCTCAGCAACTCAGCAAGCCCCTATGGAATCTAGATAAGCGCTAAACAACCTAGGGATACCTTGCCTCTAAACAAAACATAAAAATAGCTGGCAATATGACTTGCTGGTGAAGAGAACCTGGGTCAATCCCTGGTACAGAAAAAAATAAAAATCTCTTTATAACAACAGTGAACTTCATTGGAAAGACTACCCTGGCCATAGAAAAATCTCCAATGGGTGGAGGGGGCAAACTGACATACACCCGTCTCAGCTAATTGATCTTACCTTTAAGGTAAGGCCTGGGAAAACAGAAACTAAAGCCAGCTATTGTTGTGTTGGCAGCCCCCACAAAGAGGTCATCAAAGGAGCCTAAAGACAGCATGGGAATGGTCTCCCTTCATGGAAAATATGTCCACACTGAGAGGAGGCTCAGCAGGAGCCCCTGGGTGCAACTGAGAGTGGGGACTCATCTGAAGTTGAAGACATTGTGATAATCATAACAGTGACATGTCAGGCTCAACCACATCCTGTGCTCCAATCCCTTGAATGCAACTTGGGATATGAAGACTAAGGCAGAGTTTTGTACATGCCAGGTTGTCCATGCAGCTCCTGGATAAGATCTGCTGTGTAAATTAAGTATTAAGATGACCTTCTCACCCAAAAAGCCATGACTCCACTTACAAGTGCCACCAGATCATGTCCTGATCCAGTCTCCACTTGCCATCCAGAAAAGGAGACAGCCTGCTCTGCTGGAAGTCAGCTAAAATGAGAGTAAGGCTGTGTAGGTCAAAGGGACTATGAGGAGGATGATCAATGTCATCACAAACATGATGTTGTTGAAGAAGGAGGTAACCTGCCCAGGAAGAAACAGTACCCCCTTAAGAGAAGTGCTGATAGGAATCCAGCCTCTTGTGGACAAATTCTTACAATAAGTATGGAATTGGCTTTATCAAATACCCTGTAGTACTCCAGCCCTGCTTGTTCAAAAAACGAAAGGGGAAAAAAACTCACAGTGATGAATACCAACTTGTACAAGAAGACCTAGGAGCTATAACTAACATTGTTTAGAATATTCAGCCCACAGAACATAATTCATTGCTAACTGCAATGCCAGGTATCTGTGGCTGGTTCATAGCACTACAATGAAAAGATTAATTCTTTACATCCCACTGAAAAGAAATGCCTAATTACCATTTGCTTTTGAGTGACAAGAATTCAATATGAAAATAACACATCACCATAGGGATTTAAACTCTCTTCTATATTGTTCAATGAGGTTATCATAAGTTGTAGCTGAGAGGGTCAGAGCTGGATAAAGGACTCCTTTTGCATTATGTGGATGACCTGCTTACAGCCAACCCTAACCAAGAACACTGCCTCTCAAATACTACTGCTGCACTAAACCATCCCACCTCATGTGGTGGGGTGTCCACAAAAAGGCTCAGTTTTGTAAAATAGTCATCTATCTGGAATTCCAAATGAGCCTGAATGTCAAATTAAAAGCAGGCTATATTAAGAAGTCAGAAACAAGAGACAGAAATATATGTTCCTGGGAATGTCATGTATCTGCCACATTTGGGTCCCTAATTTTAGACTAATAGCTAAATGTCTGTCTTTTAGGAAGCCCTAAAAGGATCAGAAATCAAACATTTGACTTGTACACCAGAAAGCCAAGCTTCCTTTGAGAGGTTAAGACAAAGCCTCATGACAGCCCTGCCCTAGGCCTGCCTGACTCATAAAGGAGTTAAGACTAAATGAGAAACAAGGTACAGTCCTTGGAGTTCTCATACAGGCTTTGGAGACATACTGTGACCAGTAGCCTATCTGTCAAAACAAATTGACCTCATAGAAAAAGAAAGGTCCTCCTGCCTTCATGTCATGAGAGCCGCTTGTGATTTACTACAAGTGGTTGAGAAACCCTTCTAGGACAACCCACTACTCTGCCATGTTCCTCATCAAGTCCTGGTGCGGCTCAAACAGAAGTACTGGAACAGAATTACTGGTGTCAGCTGACTGCTGGGAGGGTAGGGAGATTCCAGACTATCCTCTGAGACCCTTCAATGTCAACCTCAAGAGAAACCACGCCCACCTTAAATCAAACAACCCTCATGTCAGCAGATGGTATGACTGCTCAGAGAGCTTAGAGAGTCTCCAGAAAGTGTTTTTTCTTCAATAGTCTATCATTGAGCCAGACTGGGCTTCTTCAGTGATAAAAGCAAGTTCATGGACAATGGCCAGTGGGTAGCTGTATACTCTGCAGTCAAGAAACAAGACAGATTGAAAGCTGAGGCTTTGCTCCTAAAACTTCAACCCAGAAAGTCAAGCTAATTACTATGAGGAAGGAAAGAGAGTCCTTGCAGCTAAGAACAATGGTATTAAGCATGCCCTTGAAAATATTGGCATTAATATAGACCACGGTCACACCAAAGCAGGTGGCAACTAAGCACTATCCTAGTCATCTGAAGATTGGCATCTAAGTGACCAGGAGAAATTAGGCTGCTGACAGAGCAACCTAAATGGCAAGAAAGAACAAACTCTTTATCAGGGCCTTGAACCTCAGCTTGAATCAGACCGATTCATGTCTTTTCATACTGATGAGAAGAAAAGGGGTAAAGAAAATCTTGACTTCTAGGATAACACTGCAAAGTGCAGAAGACTCTCATGGGCTCACACTTCGGCATGAAACAATGGCCTGCTCTTGATAAAAACGCTTTCACAAGACAGCTCGCTATGGGAAGGGTGGCTTGGTCAATTTCTTCAAGCCCCACCAGTGAGGGTCATGCCTGCAATGGACTCATCCGCAAGGAATTCAGAACTGTGTCTTCTGCACTCAAACAATCCAAAGACTAAGAGGCAGTCTACTATAAATTCAATATGTAAAAATGTAATCTTTCTATGACTCACAAGTACAGAAATGCCCTGTGGTAGAAACTTGCAGGTATTTGCTTGTATTGGTAGACTCCATTTCTGTATGAGTTAGGCTTATTCTACCAGAATAGAAAAAGCTTCAGAAATAACTAGAGTCCCCTGGAAGGAGATGATCCTAAGACATCCCTTCCTCAATGCAGAGTGACAGCCGAATATCTGTCACTGCAGAAGTGCCTCAACAAGTGATCAAAACATTGTATATCCAACGGGGAAGTTACATGCTTTTTGGAGACCCCAATGTACAGGGAAAACAGAAAAGGGAAACCACACCTTTAAAAAGATGGTGGCTAATTATGCCAAGAGACCCACTTGCAGTGGGAACAGGTGTCTGTCAAATGCCTCCAAAGGGGGACCCACAGCAGCAAGATTAAATTGAGACCACAAAGAAACAATATTTTAGGGACCATTCCTTTTTTCATGGTGGCAGAGGGGAAAATATGCCAAAAGCAATCCCACCCCCAACAAAATATAGTTAAAATACCATGTAGAACAATCAAAGAAACTTCTCTACAAGAGTGTGCTTCTTCCAGGTCACCACCAAGGCTGGAATTGCCTCTCTGTCCATTCTAGTAAAAATCCAAAAGAAAACATTACAACAACAGGCAACAACCTTCCATTCTAGGGACCCTTCATCACCCAGGTTGCACAGGAAGCAGCTTAGAGATGTAGTAACCCATTTTTCCATAAAAATTAACTGTGGAGAAAATGAAAATAACCCTCAGTACTCTGCCACTGTGACTTATTTTAAAACTTACTCCCCCTGCCTTCCTTTTCTCCCTCTCCCTCTTCCTAACCATGGGAGGAGCAAGATTAACCTTCTTCCTGTCCTTGGCTAATTATCTCTCCTTCAGCTCTTGCACATAGGAATGAAAAAATCAAGACTTCAAGGCTGGTACCAGGAGATCAAAGAAATGGCTATCTGTATAGGATACAAGTAAATGAAAACTCCTGAAAGGGCACAGCTAGAGGGCAGCCTTATCACCAAAGGCCCATTGTTCCCCAGGGAAGTTAGAATCCCAGCCTCTGAGACAGAAGTCCTCTTGGTTTCTCCTTCACTAGCACAACAAGAAAACTATTTTTTCATTTTCTCAAATCCTTGTCCTATTATGGGATCAGCTGTGGGACAAGGACAGAAAGCAAGTGCTTCTCTAGTCAACATGGAGATGTCTGCTTTCCCAGTCTGTCAATGCATCTTTAAAATAAAGTTACTTGCTACCCAAATCTGAATTTGACACAGATGACAGTGTACAAAAAGCCTCACTAAAAATTATACCCTCAGAAAGGGGTATAATTTAAAGTTAAATTAAAGACTCCATTAAAGTCTCCATTCCAACAACATTAGAAACACAACTGCACGTGAGTCCCCCGTTTCCCAGTGCTCTGAAGCTCTCAGTGTAAAAGACCCTTCTATGCTTGATGGGGGCAGATGTGACAGCAGCTGCAGGGGAGGCTCCTTAGAAAGAATTGGGCCCTCAATAATATCATTTTATGGGCTCAAAAGCTGGCCTAGCATACAATTTCTTTGCTTTTTGTTTCGTTTTGTTTCTTTGTTTTGGTTTGTTTGTATGCTGGCTGAAACCCACCTAAATCTTGCCTCTTAGGAATTATTTTTATGCCTTTCTAATACTATTGATAAAATACATAGCTTGGATGAGCCCGTGGTGCATACCTGTAATCCCAGTGGCTTGGGAGGCTGAGGCAGGAGGATCATAAGTTGCAGGCCTCCGCAACTTAGTGAGGCCCTAAGCAATTCAGAAGGATCCTGTCTCTAAAGAAAACTAAAAAGGGCTAGGAATGGGCTTCAGTGGTTAAGCTCCCTCAGTACCAAAAACAAACAACCAACCTGTAACTTAAGAAATTCTGAGCTTGAAATTAGTGAACATTTTTAATTTTTTTCCAAATTGACAAACTCAGGGAGGGGGCACTGCTGAGTTGAATACAATAATGCCAGACTCTAGGGATTTCAGGTCTGAACCATCATGCCCAGCAAAGTTTGGATTATTGAGGAGGACAGTAGCTATATGAGGTGTCCCATTCGTGATAATTCATTGATGTATAGAATTTTGAAACTAATCCTATTTTTGGCTTTGTCCAATAAGATCAAATTAATTTTTAAATATGGTGGAGAAGAGCAGGAAAAAAGGATTATAAAAGAGGACCTGGGGGCTGGGGATGTGGCCCGGGTTCGATCCTCAGCATCACATACAAACAAAGATGTTGTGTCTGCCGAAAACTAAAAAATAAATATTAAAAAAAAATTCTCTCTCTCTCTCTCTTTAAAAAAAAATATATTTAAAAAAAAAAACAGAGGACCAGGGAGCACATTAGTGTAATGGCTATATTAACTATGTTGACTGTGGTGCTGGTTTCATGGATGGATATAAATATTTATATATATATAAACAAAACAAAAAAATCATATATATATGATTTTTTGGTTTTGTTTTTTGGCAGTGCCAAGGATTGAACCCAGGACCTTGTGCATGTGAGGCAAGTACTCTACCAACTGAACTATATCCCCACAATAAAGCTATAAAAATGAGATGTATCTAAAGCTGAAGTAAAAAAAGAAAACACATTGTTCAATAGTTGAACTAATAAAGAGCCTAAGAATTCATTAGTTAATCATCAATTTCAATAGTTTGGAGAAAGCAAATTTTAGGAGTATAGAAAGATAGTCCTAGGGAAAAGAGTAAAATTTAAAGATATTGAAAATGAACATTTCCACAGTGTTAGCATGTCAAATGTTCATGCTACTAAAAGAAAAATAAGATAGAAAAAACTCTGGTTATATTTTAGAAGGAAACATTATAAATAAATTAGAATATACATATACATGCCTAATTTAATGTTAAATATACATTCAGGGAAATGCTGTAAATCTCTGTAAATCATGTGTATGCATGCTTTAAAAGGAAAATGTAGGGCTGGGGTTGTGGCTCATGGTGTAGTGCTTGCCTAACACATGTAAGTCTCTAGGTTCAATCATCACACAAAAATAAATGAATAAAGGTACTATGTCCATCTACAACTAAAACAAAGGGAAATACATAGAATTTATTTAAAAAATTAAAATTTACAAAAGTAAATAAAAGACTCAGTTACACCATGTGTAGATGATAATGCTATAAATCACTGTAAAGTGATTCTTCATTTTGCAGTCATCACCCAGAGCACTGATACCTAGATGGTTCACTACGACACACCTAGGCTGTGATAACTGTCACTGTACATGCGGTCCATCACCAACGAAAAAGTCATTAGGCCACACATGGTCATATGCTATAAAGTCACAGCAGTCATGTACACCTCACAATAAAATGAATAAATAGACCTGTTGATACAAAGACAGAACTTTTAAAAAGACACTTGCTATTTAGACAATGATAAATGACAAAAGTTTGCACTGGAGGAAAGTACAAAAATTGCATCTATTCCAAAGAAAGCTGCTGGGAAAATGGGATATCTGGGTGACCCATACATGCTGTTGTAGTCTTTCCTCATATCACATCATAAATCATTGTCAGAGGTAATACATAATTAAAGATAAAAGCAAACCATAAAACATTCACAAATTATTATAAAAAGGGAGTTAGTTACAAGGTGGACATGGTGGTACACACCTGTAATACTAACTTCTTGGAAAGCTAAGGCAGGAGGATGGAAATTTCTATTCCAGCCTGGGCAACTTAGTGAGACCCTGTCTTAAAATAAAATTTCAAATATGGCCAGAATGTAGCTCAGTGGGAAGAGGGTTCCTTTGGTTTCAATTCCAAGAACCACAAAAAAAGGAGTTCTTTTCAAAGGTATACTAAAAAACATGTTAAAAAAATAAAAAAATTGGGCAACATTAAAACAAAAATTTTATTCATCAAATGCTAACATTAAAAGGCAAAAAGAGAAGTGACACAGTGGAAGAAAATAATTCCCTCACATATAACCAAAAAATTTTAATAGCAAAGGAAAATTCAAGGACACCAAAAAAAGCAGGCTTGAGCAATTTATACAGAAGATAACTCAACAGCCAATAATCATGAAAACATTCCAAATCTTAGGAAATTAGAGAAATGTAAAATAAAATCACATCAGATATATAAAATTAAACAATACTGAAAAATATATGGAAAAATGAATTATAATGAACGAAAGATGAAATGTATGTTGTTGTTCTATATTTATGGAAATCTATGAAGATACACAATACACCATCAGCACAGACTTGTAGAAATCACTTCATGTGTAAACCATGAAAACACATGAGGACACAGCAATATTGGTCCAAACAACTGAAATCCAAAGGGGGGGAAAGAGGGTGTACATTCAAGAAGACACAAATAAAAAAGTGGGAAAACAATGGTTTCTAGGGACCACCCATATCTTTTGTCATATTACACTCAGTTTAACCATAGAAAACATCAGATTAGTATTAGAGAGCCATCTCAACCCTGTGATACTTCATGTGTATGCATGCTTTTCAAAGGAAATATGTAGAATTTACCAGAAAATTAAAATGTACAAAAGCAAATAAAAGGCTCAATTACACACACCATGTGTACATGATAAAACTCATCCTTCCAAAGACAATGATTTTCCTCCCAGTTAATTTGTAACATTTTCCATCAAAATTTCAGGATGTTTTCCTTTTATTGAATGAAGGGGCAAAACAAAACACCCTACAACTCATCTGTAAAGTATATACAAAATTAGCCAAAAAACCCTGATTTGTAAGAGCAAAACAAGTAGCTATCATTACCTGACACTAACATATATTATGAAACTGTAATATTACATTAATAATAAATAAGGATTCATAACACACAAAATCCATAGGTGAAGCCACATGAAGATGAATTTTCTATTGTCAAAACCAACAGAAGGCGAAAGTAAATCCAAGCATATTAAGAATTACATTAGACTTCAATGCATGGTCAGCCCAATCTAAAGGTAGGTGCAGGGACTGGTAGCACAGCTCACTGGTAGAGGGTGCATACAGAATGTGCAAGGTCTGGGTTCAAACCCCAGCACCACAATAAAAGGCAGATGTTAATGGAGGATAATGTTGGAAATTCCTCAGAATAGGAGACTCCTGACTCTCCCTTCATATATGGATACACTGAATAAATATCTACTCATGTTTCAAGTACTTAGACAAAGTCATGCCACAAGTAAATTTAGAGACCTAGGAGAGGAAGATTGGGACTCTACATATCCTAACTCTAAAGTCTTCTGTGGTTCGCATTTTAATTTATCTACTGCTGAGAGAGGAGGGGACTACAAACACACAAGTATCAAGACCACAGGAAAAAGTGATTTTTTTATGGACATGCAAGTACTTCCATTGGCTTCATCACCTGGGACCAGGGAAGACAATGGGTTAAATCTCATAGGTGTCAGTTTATCCCTAGAAGGGCTCTGGGTCTGCCAGCTCACTCTGCCAACTGCTGCTGCAGATGAATGAGCTCCTATCTAGCCAGAATCATGAATTTAAAGAGGAAAATAAAGGCCACCACTGTTAGCCTAAGTGGGAGTTTTATGCTTCCTGAGCTCTCTCCCCCACTTCACCCCAGTAATAACTCCAATTCTTCCTAGAAGGAGTCTGCCCATGCACTGAGAGCCTCAACACCTTTTCTTCCTGGGTCTCCATCCCAGCCTCCTGAGTTCTGCAAACAAAGGTAACTGAGTATGTGCAAATCTCCACAGATCACTAACAAGTGGTTTTATATTGAAGGGCAAGTACTTCCTTGGGCACAATCCCCACCACTAGAGAAGAAAAGGGGTCAAAAAGTACAGATCTCAGAAAAAGCCACAGCACACTCTTCCAGTGGCAACTTGACAGGCTAGATTGCAGAGAGCAGTGACTGCGATTGGGGGTCTCTGATGACCTCATGGCTGTGGTGCACATGCTGCCTGGGATTGTTTCTGTGCAAAGGCAAAGGATGCCTTGCTGTTATGGTAAAGCCCTGCCCAAGGAGGCTCTGTGCAAGTCTTATCAGCTTTGACCTTGATCTCAGGAACATAGCTCTCAGGGATACAGAAATTCTCCTGCCAGACAACCACAATGTTTCACCAGCTCTGCTGCTCAGTAACTTCAAACAATGGACCTCCTTGAACGCTACACAAAGCTCCTAATATTTCACATTGAAACTGTAGAAAAGCTGCAGATGTATCTAATTCTGAAACTTTCCTTAGTACAAAGAATAATGCTTGCATACTCCTTAACCTGATAAGGAGACATATATAAATAAAGATTGCTGGTGTAACTCTTTAGGTCTGCTTCTCCATCAGAAAGGAGTGCTCCACATAATTCAAACTATTTATGTTCATAATCTGTTTGTGTGAATCTTTTCTAATTCCTATTGCCCTTCACCAGTACCACAAGTTTGGCCACAGGTGGTGGAAGCACTGGAATCTAACTTGTATCAGGGACTTAATGCACCAAATAGCAGACCCCCTGCAGCCTGAACTATGCTATAAAAATGGTTACTATCAAAAAGTTGCAAGACAATAAGTTCTCCAGAGTACAGCCACATGGAAAAAAGAAAACCTTTTATAGAATGTTGGTTATAATATAAATTTCGTTTTGTGTGTGTGTGTGTATACAAATTCTTCAAAAAACTAAAAAAAAAAAAAAAATAGAACTACCATATGATCCAGTAACAAGAATTCTAGGTACTTATTTAAAGAAATTGGGGGCTGGGTTTGTGGCTCAGCGGTAGAGTGCTCATGGGAGACAAATAGTTCACAACCTGGAGAGGAGAATTCGGCATTGCAATGCGGACAGGGAGCTAGAAACCTAGGGGTTTATCTATAACTTAGGCATTTATAAAGAGCCAGGCTGCAGGACAGGCTCCTCTGGGTTAGACATGCTGCTTCCCGCACGTTCGGAAGGCCCAGGAGGTAGGGGAGCTGAGGTCCCCGCAGACCCCAGCTATTCTCACGCAGGAACACCACGCACAGAGTTGGACCCTTCCTGAGGATGGTCCCTGGTCTCACCGCACAGCTGGGGCGAGGCAGAGCTGCTGGCAGGCTGCTGCCCAGACAGGGCGGAGGCGACCACGCAGTGACCCGAGAGGGGGTTGGGTCCCCGCCGGCGGACCTGCGCTCCTCTAGGACGGCCAGGGCAGCTGAGGGCGGCGCTGCCCTGAGGAGGACTCGGGGCTGCAGACTGGAGAGGACGGGGTGTCCCACCCACCGTTTCAGGTTCCCGCCGCAACAGTCCTGCCAGTTCCACGCAGCGCCCGGGCTCCAGACGCCCCCGCTCACTCACCATTTCCCAGAGGTCGGGAGCGCAGCGCTCTCCTGTGGGTTCCCAGCGCCTCCGCAGTACAGTGACCCGAACAGCAGGAGCACAGCGGAGCGAACATAAAGACAGATCGGGACAGCAGCCGGCCCGGATGGCAGAAACCCGCCCCCTCCTCACGGGCTCTGCGCTGGATTGGACAGATCCCAATGTCACGCCTCTGATTGGACAGAACTTCAGTGCCCGCCCCCTGAAACGGAACCCATTGAACCAACGCTCTGAGTGACGGTAGAGTGCATCCAACCAAGGATAATGAGAACAGAATGGCAGGTTCTTGGCGACGTTTTCTTTACTCCCCCCAGTAGGATTTTAGCCCAGGGACACTTATCACTGAGCAACTAACACCCAGAGTCCTTTCACTTTTTTTTTTTTTTTTAATTATGAGATCAGGGCTAAGTTACCTAGGCTGGCCTCTAACTTGGAATTCGGGGTATTTCAGTTATGCCCTACCATTCCTATTTTCTTTTTATTTGAAGTTCTGTACTTTGAATCCAGAACTTCAAACAGCAGCTGTTTTAAGGTTCTGCTAAATAGCAATATCTAGACTATCCAGAAAGATATTTGCATTGAACCATGTCTCATATTAACTTTGATCATATCACTTTATTAATCATTTGTGTATCTATTTTATGAATTTAAATTATATAATAACCATTACTTTAAATTTTATTTAATTTTTCTGCTCTCTAGTCTTATCAGGAAGTATCTTGAGCTTTGAATTGGTAAACAATACCCTAAGGCAGCAAGCAATGTCCAACACAAACAAATTGTGAGTCACAAGTGTAATTGTGACTTTCTATCAATCACACTAAAAAATTAAAAACAGCCAGGTGCAGTGGCTCATGGCTGCAACCACAGTGGCTTAGGCGATAGAAGCAGGAGGGTCAAAGGTTCAAAGTCAGCCTCAGCAACTAAGTGAGGCCTTATGCAGAATATTATCATATGTGAACAATATAAAATTATTAATGAAGTGTATATATTTGGGAGCTATAATTTCAAAGCTCATTCTATTTCAAGACTCCCAACACATTTCAATTCACATCAGCCACACTGCAGTTTACAGCGATCTGACTCCCCTGGCTTCACTTCCTACTTTTCATGCCAAAGGTAAAGAATAGGCTTTCTTACTAATATTTCTCCTTGGGGCTAAAGCCCAAGACAGACTCAACCTTCAGAAAGACAAAGAGCTCTGACAGGAAGTGTGTGAGGATGGCCTTAGGCCTGAGCCTAAGCAACTCCATTTAAAAAACTCCAGTTTGAAACCTGCGGTTTCACCAGGCACACCCACAAAGCCCTCCAACATGGCCACAAACAAGTTACTTTCCTTCACCTTGATAAACCCAGAGAAGCCCAGGGGCAGGCTGTCCTTGCCTGATAAGAGGGAAAGGCGAGAAGATCAGGGTGGAGACCAGCAGACCAGATGTTTCTGACCCCAGGGTAAATGATGTCACTGAGAAATCTGGCGGTAGCTTGCACCAGGCCTCCAGTGCTAGCTCCCCCATCTTTTGTGTTCTGAACCTCTGAATATTTGCTTGAAAGCAGGTGGCTCTGAATGGAGTCCTGCCTTCTGCTCAGAGCTCAGCAGGTACAATGGCCTCCTGGAGTCCCCATGAATACAGGCACTTGCTTCTTGGTCCTGCTGGTTTCTATAGAAGGGGGCCCCTAAACATCTCTGTATGGACTAGGTGTGGTTGTATATGGTTGTAATCCCAGCAATTTGGGAGGCAGGAGGATTGTAAGTTTGAGGCAAGTTTACTGAGGTCTTAACCAATTTACTAGGCTTTGGACAACATAGGGAATTTCTGTCTCAAAACATTTTAAAAAGGCTGGGAATGTGACTCAGTGGTTAAGGGAACCTAAGTTCAATTCCTGGTGCCAAACAAAAAAAAGAAAGAAAGAAAGAAAGAAAAGATCTCTTTCTGGTCAATGTGACTTTCTTTGGGTAGAGTACCTTGGACATAGAAAAAAGCTCCGATGGGTGGAGGGGGCAAACTGACATACACCTCTCATAGCTAATAGATATTTTCTTTAAGGCTGTGCCTGGAAAAACAGAAATTAAAGCTAGCTCTTGTTACGTTGGCCAACCCCACAAAGAGGTCATCAAGGAAGCATAAAGACAGCATGGGTAGGGCCTCCCTCCATTAAAAATATGCCCACATTGACACAGGTCCAGTAGGAGCCCCTGGGTCAAATGATAGTGGGGCCTCACCTGAAGTTGAAGGCATTGTGATAAAGATAATAGTGAAAAGTCAGTCTCAACCACATGCTGTGCTCCAACCCCTAGAATGCAACCAGGAAAACGAAGACTAAGGCAGAATTTTGTACTTGCCAGGTTGTCCAATGCAGCTCCTGCATGAGATCTGCTGTGTAAATTAAGTACTCAGGTGAACTTCTCACCCAAAAAGCCATGACTCCACTTACAAGTGCCACCAGAACATGCACTGATCCAGTCTCCACTTGCCATCCAGGAAAGGAGACAGCCTGCTCTGCTGGAGGTCAGCTAAAATGTGAGTAAGGCTGTGTAGGTCAAAGGGACAATGAGGAGAACGATCAATGTCATTACAAACATGATGCTGTTTAAGGAGGAGGTCACCTGCCCAGGAAGAAACAGTACCCCTGAGAGAGAAGTGCAGCCTCTTGGCTTACAGTTCTTTGCATTTTAATGTGTATATGGACTGCAACCAGCAGCACAAATAGATTACGGAAAGAGTTCTGTGATTCCCCCAGGTCACCCAAACTCCTTCTTTGTGGCCATGCTGCCCTCCCATGCCTGATCCCTGGCACACGTGATCTATTCTTCACCACTATAGTTTTCAACGTTTGGAAAATCATAAATGGAAACAGAGAGGATGTAAACTTTTGAGACTGGCTTCTTTCACTTAGCTAATCTCCTTGAGATTCATCCAAGTTGTATTTTTCAATCATTTGTTCCTTTTTATTGCTGATTTATCATAAATGTATCTCCATTTGTCTATCCATTGAACAGTTGTAGGACATCTGGTTTTGTTTCTAGTTTGGGGTGATTATTAACAGAGCCAGCTAAACATTCATATACAGGCTTTTGTGTGAACATAAGTTTTTATTTCTCTAGGATGAATATCTAGGAATGAGATTTGCTGGGTTCTCTGGTGGGTATGTTTCACTTTTGAAGAACTGCCAAACTGGTCATCTTAATCATCACCCAGGATGCAGCTAAGAGGGGATGATCTCTTTCTGGGGATAGCTGCATTTAATGACCAACTGCTTGAGCAAGATGCACAGACCACGAGGTGAAGGAGAGAATCAAAACCTTTTTGAGTTGATTTTGATGGAAATTTTTTCAATGGTCAGTAATGCCAGATGCCTACAGATGGCAGGGGACATGGAAGGTCCATTGAGTACCTTCACTATCAATCAATGTGGAGTATCTTTTGCAATAAAAGGTAGACCATGGTCAGGTGGCAAATTGTCCAGAAAACCAATGCATGCCACAAACCTGTGACTAGTTGACAGGTTGAACTGACATGACCGTCCCAAACCTGAAAAGTGTCAATGATGATAAAACACCAACACTATCCTGAGAAGATTTAGAAAGGGTCTACAGTCCAAAGTCATCAAACTGTCAGGAGAGAATTATAACACCTTTGAGAAGGAGTCACTCCCTGGCACTCATGGCAGCCTCTGCAGAAACAAAGCGTTCTCTTTGTGCTGTCCTAGCTGGGTGTGATGAAAGATCCCAGCAGCAATAGAGTAGGGGGCAGGGCTGGCTCAGTGAGCAGCTTGGCTCTGATTGGTCTCATCAAAGGCCCCACCCCTCCTGTGAGTGTATGCAAGTAGGAAAGTTTTAACAAGAAGCTGTGATTTGTTTTTGTGGTCCACAGAGATTCATGGAGGGATGTCTGTAATCTGCCAGACTTTAGTTTTCAGAGTGGCAGCCCAAAAAGGTCATTGGAAATCACCCAAGAGTCTGTTAAAATGTACGAGAGTTCCTCAAGGGGAGTATTTGCCAGAGCTCTGTGAAGGGCTTTGAAGTCTCTACTGAGCAGAGGTGCCATTTATGGTGTTGGTTCTGCAGAGCTGGCACTGAGTTGCAGAGCCACTGTGGTCCAGTGGAAACCATCAAGTCTGACCTTAGCCACACTGTGGTTAGGATTCAGAGGAATGTGTAGGATTTGAGAGTCCCATTGAGCAAGTAAAATTGACAGGAGAATGCAGACATGAGCAAGGGGAACACCCTACTCCATGTTAGGATGGCTCCAAATTATACTAGAATGAGCTCAATTAAAAAGAGATTTTTGTTGTAAAGATTAGTGTAATCTCAAAGTTAAAAAGGACATAATACACAAAACTATTTAAAAGTTTAGGTAAAATATAAAAATATTTAAGCCTATACGAGTTTCAAGAAAAGCAAACTTATAAAGCATTTCATGTGTGATGGAGTTGATAAAGTCATAGGTCTTTCTGGAGGCTTAATAGATATGAAGTATACATGAGTGTTATTATAGACATTATGCTTGTTGGTTCAAAGCCATTGTATAAACCAATAATTTTTTTAATATTTATTTATTTATTAGTTATTGGCGGACACAACCTCTTTGTTTGTATGTGGTGCTGAGGATCGAACCCGGGCCGCTCGCATGCCAGGCGAGCGCTCTACCTCTTGAGCCACATCCCCAGCCCCCCAATAATTTTTTTTGCACTTGTTAAATTCATCTTCTACTTTCCTTGTGAAACTTATCAACTATTGCCTGTTAGTGTTTTACGGAAGTATTACTCTAACAGAACAGCCTGAGTTGATTAAAGACAATGAGCAATCACCTACAGAACAGATAGGATATGATGTTGACTCCCAGCACTAACATTATCACTAGTTAAATGCAAGTGGTAACTATACTATAAATTATAGACATTAAAGTTAAAGCCCACTATTCCCACTTCAAGAACAGTGAAAATGGACTGCTTGGTGACTAAAGCCAAGGGGAAAAAGTGCTAATGAAAAAGCAGACAATAATTTGGCCTTTTCCCTCTAAGGTCAGCCAGGACCCAGGGAATGACAGAACCTCTCTTAGAATGCTGAAACTCCTGAGACACAAAACCTCCCAATCAGGCAGATCATGAGGACAGGAAGCCAACCAGTACACAGTCTGCAAAGAAGAGGATCATTGGATTGGGACATATTCATAATGCTACCAAAGGAAACCATGAGTGGTCAGCAAGGCCCTGACCCATGTTGACAGATGGCAAAGCAAGTACAAGACTAAAGAAGCCAAGAAGCTTCTCACAAGTTCCCCCAGAGTGATTCCTGGGGAATCTCAGTCAACTCTTAAAAAGTAGACAGGAACAAAGGCAGTTTGGACTAACTTGGTCTTAAACACCTGGCCAGAAAGTACAAGCAAAGCAAAGTCATGGGCTGGGGATATAACTCAGCTGGTAGATGCTTGCCTCACATGCACAAGGCCCTGGGTTCAATCTCCAGCACTGCAGGAAAGAAAAAAAAAGCAAAATCATATGGACTATTAAAAGGAATGACACTTCCTCTTAATGTAACTTGAGGTGTGTACTATGTTAGCCTTGACAAAAGGACATAAAGGATAGGAGGCGATGAAGAAAGGGTTCTCATGCAGGGGTGTCTGACAAGGATCACAGAAGACTGGCAGAACCACAGGCTTGTCCTCAGCCAATTTAAACCTGATTTCACAGACACACAAATCATCCCACCCTTCCACTAGGTAACTGACCTGTTTTTCATTGGTGTGTTTTCTAACCCCAATATGTATATGTCTGATTGGTCTAAATAGTGCAATGTGGCATGCAGAAGCCCTAAATTTACCCAGAGACCCCTAAGTGACACAGCTAAAGGGATCTCTGTACTCAACAGAGTTATCACCAATGAGAAAGCTATTTTACAAAAATCAGGTGGCAGTTGATAGTTTAAATATTTCACAAGGGGACACCTGTGACATTATAAAAACTAAAAGTGTATATGTTTCTGACAATACCGCTAATGTTTCTAGAGAGTTTAATGGCCTCCATTCAAAAGGCATGCTAGACCCTACCATAAGCTTGAATATGTTACTGTCTTCATGGATTTAAGAGACGTCTGAAATACTAATTATTATGCCCTAAGTGTTTACAAAAAATAATGCTTTGCTGTCCTCTGTATTGTTGTCATAGTATGACCTCTGTTCTATGTACACCATATTCAGTACCCAGGTAACTGGTACCATGGACCTCTACTGCCCTGCTTCTGAATACTCATAACTGTCCCGGCCCCACTAGTTGAATAAAAAGGACTATGGGTCACTCTCCCCCAACTTGGACCTTTCTAACCAGAAAGCCGTCAGAATTAGTTAATACCCAATACCCTAAAAGAATTTAGGGACCCTACATCCTTGGTGTGGGAATGATAAGGGGCAGGTGTGGTGGGAACACAAATTTAAGGGAATAATTCTATCAAATGGGCCCACTTTCCTGACCCAACATGCTTTCTTTTCCAAGGAGCTATTTACCAGTAGACCTGCCTGGCATAATGGACAAGATAGGTTATATTCCTCAGCAAAATACCTGTCATCTGCAGGAGAAATGCAGGCCTGAAAAAATGCCAATAAAAGGAACACAAGTTATTCTGAAGTGGGGGGACTTGTGTGGCCCTTACACAGATCAGGTCTCAGAACTCAGGGAATGAAGGATAATTTCCTATAAGAACAGGTTCCAATTAAACCTAGTCAGCATGTGCCGAAGTGGCCTAGAGTGGTCATGGCAATGGGGACTTGAAAGTCAGAGGTAGTCCTCCATCAGTCAAAAGTCAAGAGATGGACCTGGGTAAGGCTGTCTGGAAATTTCTGTAGGAACTCCCCCAAAACTGGAAAGCAGGAATAAAAGGCATTCTGTCCGTCTGCTCTCAGAGAAGTCACTTTCCCTTGAGAGTGGCTTCTTCCCCCTTTCCTATCCTTTCTAATAAATCTGTGCTTGTTACTCTCCACAACATTTTTTGAGTAGTTCTGAATTGATCACAAGAATCAGTGTTTGAAGGGAGATGTTCATGCTGTCTCAACTATCCAGAAGGCCCCAGTGTTGAAACAATCACTGATACTGCTAAATTGGTGGGGAGGGGGGATGTTTCAGCATAGCGATGCCATTTTTTGGTGGCATGAAGCTTATGAGGACAGGCCAGCTGCATTCTTGAGTGCACCATTTTTATTTTTCACATTGACAATCACAGAATCTGAGTTAAGCCACCTAATAATAGGAATCTCATGGTGGTGTTTCAAAGGCTTTCAAAACTCAGACGTTCCAATTTGAAGAGAGCTCTGCAGCAAGCTGAAAGGTGCTTTTCCAACTGATATCCATGCCAGGGAGGCAATGAGTGGCACCCACCAAGGGCACATCCAGGAGGAGGCTGTCTTCCTTCACCAGATGTTCTCATCAATAAAACCCTCAGTCACGGAGACTTGTGACTCAAAGTGGCGGTGAGGGGTGTAGAGTGCCAAAACAGTGAGTAACCACAGCTTCTCAAATTCCCGGAAGCCTTTTGTATTGTGTCCCACTTAAATGATACCAATTTGTGGCCGGCCAGTAAAAATACCAAGTGAAATTCCCAGAAAGATCAGGTATTGTCCTCAGCACCCAAAGAGCTCAATAAGAGGTCTAGGATTTCCTTTTAGTGGGAAAGAGAGAAAAACAGACCCCAGGGTTTCATTATCTTTCAGATTTATTAGGCAGTGTAAGTCTGCACAATACTCCATATAGTACCAAGAGATTTTTCTCGTTATGAGTCCCATCCATTTGGTTGCACTTTACCGGTCACCTGTACTTGGTGAAGGCGATCCCCCACTTACTGTCTTGACAGGGTCACAGTGAGAAAAAGTGCTGGCAAAGCCGCTCTCCCACTGTCTTGACAGGGTCACAGTGAGGATTAATGCTGGCAAAGCCACGCTGGTTGGTGGGAAACCAAAACCATGAGACCCTTTTTTATGTAATTGGGACTTTTCATTTTCATGCTTATGTTTCTGACAGGAGGCATGAGTATGTTAAATGCCAAATAAATTAAATTTCAGATGGCTAGAACATAACAGGTAGTTCATGCCTTGGAAGCTGTTCTACTACCCCTCAGCATATCAAGGACAAAGTAGAAGGCTGTTCTTCTATCTCAGTACATTGTGGACAAATCTGATAATGGACAACAATCATCCTCTGAAAGGTCATGAGAATTTTAGGCACCACATTGATTATATCAACTAGAACCCAAGCCCATATTTCTGGCCTCTTAGAAAACCTAATCATTATGCTTATTTTACAAAGTTTACCACATCTAGTCTCATTTTTGATTAAGGAAAGTTATATTATACACTTAGGAAAGTTAAAACATATAAAGATATATTCTTCTCTTTTTATAAACCCTTCTTTCTTTACATAGGTATATATGATGAGCATAGTTAATATTGGTGGAAAGTAGATTAATGTTTAGAACTTACTTTCTATTGAGAAAGATTATAAAGATATGAGAACTAGTGCACCTTGACTGAGAAACAAAAAAACTCTTTGAGAAAGCAGCTCAACCAGTTTTATGAGAATAAATTTAGGAATTAATTAAAATAGCTTTAAAAGACACAGTTTTAAAATAATGTTAGAAATATTATTTTATTTAGATTCTTAAGTTTAGAAATTCTTAAGTTTTTAGTTGTATGGGTTTCTGATATGTTTTAAGAATGATTTATAAACTTTAGTGTGGGGAGCCATTCTCACACTTGATTGGGCAACTCCCGGATTGGGTGTGAGGCACTCTGGCTAAACTGAGTGGGAGCTTTCCCGACCCTCTCCTGGTGAGAGAGCCTGTCCGTGTGGGGGTGTGACTGGTCACTGACCCGGACGCCAATCACTAACCCTGACCTTGAAGTGCTGCCCCCCTCAACCTTCATTGGATGGAATTCTCCCCTGAATTTCTTGTTCCCCAATAAAAGGCTACTCCCTAGCGTGCTCTGCCTCTTCCTCTCTCCTGCTAGCCCTAAGTAATCCTTGCTGCCCTACCAGTTCGAGGTGTGAGCCAGAGAGGTGGGAGCCGTCTAGGACCTGGTCATAGAAAAAGGTAATTGAGTCTGTGTGTTTATTTTGATCTCACTAGCTAACTTTTATGCCAAGAACCTCTTTAATGAAACCAGTGTGCTGGTCCCATGGTGGAACTTTAGGATGTTTTAAGTATAAGATTTAAGGGGACTTTTTTAGATGGGAATTTTAGATTAGAAATAAAGTACAAGTGTACTTTAAACTTTAAGGTTAATGATTGATTAGGAGACTTAGAGTCTGGTTACGTAGTTTGGCATTAAAAAATAATAAGAAAATAGCATATCTTGGGGAAAATAGTAAATCTTGGGAAAATCTGAAAAATGTAAATTAGTGATGTATTTTATTAATGATTCTGTACTTTTAATAATTAAATAACTAAATGTCATATCCTGGAAAATGTAAATTAATGTTACATTTTTTTGTACCCCCAATCATGGTTAAGGAAATGTCATGTCTTGGCAAAGTTTCAAATTATATAATCAATGACGTATTCTGAATCTATAATGATGAGAAAAATTGTAATAAAAGACAACCCAGAGAAAGCTGCATTAGAGCTCTCTCTCTGGAGATTGCTCCAACTGAATGACTCCTGTCTCATCTTTTTGCCGATGCCACTCATCCTTCAGGACTCCCTGGACCCCGCTAGGGCAGGACCCCGGCATGTACTGAAAGATGTGGTAATACTGTATGCATCAAACTTGGCTTCTGAGTGCCCAGTGCACTGCCCGTCATCTCTATGGTGACTGAGTTGGACATCAGTGAGAGAAGTATTTGCACTGAATCCTGCTCACCCATTGGCACCCTCAGGCCCAGGAATTTGAAGAGATTTCCTGATCAAGCTGCTGCAGAGGGCCTGCAACAGCATGGCATGCTGCCAGAGGAGCACTTTAGTGCCTGCCTCTGGGCCTCGGTATAGCTCAGTGAAGCCCAGAGGTGAGGCTGGGCAGAACTGTGGACAGTGAGGGTGGGATGTCTCCAGAATCAGCTCTGGAGTATCTGAATCTGAAGCCCAGGCTCAGCATTGAACCTGGAGCCTGGTGATGGCTGGAACACCAGCCTCCAGGTTCTGTGGAGGCCTAAGTGCATCTCCTGATGGTCTCACAGACACCCATAAACTATACAGTTGGAAGAGCTGAAGCCTGCATCCACAACATGTGGTGACACCCAGAAGACTGAGGAGATCATGGTCAAGTGCTGGAGGAAGTAGAGCCGGGATCCAGGTGGGCCAGAGAAGCCTCAGACTGAGCGTGGGCAGGCTGGATCTAACACCCAAACCCAGTGCTGGGAAGCCCACGATGGGGGCAAGTCACCTCATCTCTCTGGGCTTCAGTTTCCTCCTCCATGACACATATGATAATAAACAATCCCTCAAAGGGCCAGGGCTACCCAGGGGACTGACTGGGCACCTGACACTGTGCCTAATCATTGACTGCAGTCAGGGGTAAGGTGTAAGCTGTCCTCACAGAGGGCCCTCAAGGAAGCTGGCGCTTCCATCCAGCCTCCAGGCCCCAACCACAGAGCTCAGCAGCAGCAGCAGCTCCCAAATCCTGTGACCAACTCGACTGCAGCTCCTATCTCAGCACCCAGGAGATCACCGACATGCCCAGAATAACCTTGCCAGCTTCTGCAGCTCCATCCTGAAGCTGCCAGCATGAACTTGGTCTCAGAGCCTCCTGATGGCCAGGAGAGTAACACGACTGCCCCGTGTCCCTCCTGGTGCCAGCACACCCCAATCAACATCCTCAGAGAGGACCTGATGCTTTGGCTCTCAGACATGGCTTCTAAACTTCCCTAGAGCAGCATGGCAGCCTGCAGTGCCCTGGGGTCTGGGCTTCTATGGTGTTGCCGTGTGCCAGGGCTCTGGAATTTGACTGCCCAGGGACCACTAGCATCAGCTTGGCATCCAGAAGCACCTTCTTGTCTTCATCCTAGAATGAATTGAAAACCACCTGACTCAGGCCCTACTCCAATACACACTTTAGATTCTGAGTCACCTGATGGTCAAAACTCACTCATGACCTACTTTTTCTCCCAAAGCTTCCCATCACAATGCTGGAACCCAAGATAACCATTGTGGTAACAGGTAGGCCCATCTCTTTCATTTTGGTTACATGGGCTACATTCTCAATACTTGTCCAATTTAGGGGACCCACTTCTACCTCCACAACCTCCATTGTCGGGGTGGAAGGCAAACTATATCAACCACTAAGAACCCCTCTTCTTACATGCTCCATTCATGAGATCCCTTTCTCCCACTCTTTCCTCATTATTCCCCAATGCCCCATTCCCTTTCTAGGCAGAGATCTCCTGAGTAAATTCAGCTCATCATTTTCCCATGTGGGCCTCTCTCCCAGACTCATCCTCATTCCCACTCCTCCTTCTTCTATCACCTACAACTACCCCTTCATCAGTACCCTTGCCCTGGTGCTTGGTCAATCTCCAGGCATGGGACATACACAACCCCTCTGTAGCCACACACCAAGATCCCATCCACATCACACTTAAAACCCCATCTCTTTCCATCCCAATCCCAATACCCACTACCTCTAAACAGCCTTAGGGGACTCAGACAATCATTTCTGACCTCCTAGCCAAAGACCTATTGTGTCTGGCAGACTTCCCTCATAACACACCCATTCTCACCATCAAAAAGCCCTCAGGCACCTTCCATCTGGTCCAAGACCTCTGTCATCAATGCAGCAGTGGTCCTTTACACCCCATCGTTCCACATTCATGCATGCACTCACTGGTGCTCCTTCCCCGCCTCCACCACACAGGTTTCTGTCCTAGAGCTTGAGGATGCCTCCTCCTCCATTCCCTTACACCAAGATTCCCAAGACCTCTTTGCTTTTACCTGGATTGACCCAGATACCCAGATATCCACTCACTTTGCATCGCCAGTCCTTCCTCAGGGATTTAGAAATGGCCCCCACCTTTTTGGACAAGCTTTGACCCCGAGACCTCTCCACCTATCATTGTCACTGTCACTCCTCCTCCAGTATGTGCTTGACCTCCCTTCTCTGCAGTCCCTTCCTTTACTGTACCACAGTAAAGCCCACACAGTAAAGCCCACACGGCCCTCTTGGCCTTATGAGGATATCCCATCTCCCCCTCTAAGGTTTAGCTCTCTCTTCCCACAACCACTTATTTGGGCTTCTAGCTAACCCTGTCCCACAAGGCCATTACAATGGATCAAAAAACCTCATTTCTTACACTTTCAAGCCATTAAGATCTCACTGATCGAGGACCTCACTCTAACCCAGAGGGGTGGGAAGGGAAGGGAGGAGGGAGGGGGGTAGCAATGTCGGTGGATATGATGGACATTATTATCCAAAGTACATGTATGAAGACATGAATTGGTGTGAACATACTTTATGTACAGAGATATGAAAAATTGTGTTCTATATGTGTAATAAGAATTGTGATGCATTCCACTGCCATGTTTAAAAAATACACACAGTATGTTCTCCATAAATACCCATGGAATGGAAGCATAAGTCTTGTGGGCCAGGCTTTGTTGAGAGCGGTTTTTATTACTTAAAACCATATTCTGAGATAAAATGTAACTTAGTCTCTGTGGAAACAGTGTGGCAGTGCCTTAAAATATTACCCAGGACAACCACATGACTCAGCAATTCCTGTCTAGGTACCTCCAGGAAAGTAGAAATGTACCTTCACACAAAACTCAGCATCAATGTTCAGAGCATCATTATTCACAATAGCCAAGAGATGGAACAGCCCACATGTCCATCAGTGGACAGATAAAAAAATGTGATGTATTCAAGAAATGGAACAGCATTAGGTCTTGAAATGGAATGAAGCCCTGATACATGGAGCAAATTGGATCACATGGAAAGCACCCTAAGGGAAGGCTGGGGTGTAGCTCAGGGACAGAGCACTTGCCTAGCACCTGAGGGCCCTGGTTCCACCCCAGCACTGAGACACAAAGGCATTAAAACCTGCTGAGTGCAAGAAGCCAGTCCCAATAGTCCACAGACTGCTTAACTCCATTCAAGTGACCTGCCAAGAATAGGCAGAGGCAACAAGACAGGGAGTGGATTAACGTGTCCAGCAGCTGAGGGCAGGGAGAGTGGGACTGCCCAGGGTGCAGGGTTTGCTGCTCTTGGGTGAGGAAGTGCCCCAGAGCAAGAGCAGTGGTCCTGCAGCTCCCTGAGAACACTGAGCACCCCAAGTCACACACTTCAACACAGTCGGAATGGTGACCTTTACCTGAAGTTTATATGAAACACAAAGCAGGGTGTGGAGCCACATGCCTGTTATCCTGGCAACTTGGGAGGCTGAGGTAGGACAATTGTAAGTTCAAAGCCAACCTCAGCAACTTAGCAAGGCCATAAGCAACTTAGTGAGACCCTGTCTCAAAATAAAAAATACAAATGGGCTGGGGAGGTAGCTCAGTTGTTAAGGTCCCTGGGTTGAACCCCAGTTAAAAAAAAGAAAGAAAGAAACCTTGTGGTCAGTGTTCTTGGTGACTCTATTTCACAAATATAGACAAACTTTAGGGAACTGCTCAGCCTTGATGCTCAGCAACCTGCGCATTTACACCATGGTAGCATAAGCAGAGCTTGGCCAGCCTGCCTCCCAGTCCTGGAGGAACCCAGTGTCCTCTGCAGCAGGGAGTCTGAGTAGCCTCATGCCAGGAGGCCTCCCAGGCCTGAAGGAACCCGAGTGTTCTCTGCAGCAGGGATGCTGAGCAGCCTTGTGCCAGGAGGCCTCCCAGCTGCCCCAGACTTATGCTGCCCCTAGGCCAGTGCTCCTCCATCCCCTCTGCTTCTGTGAACAGCAGCCCTCTGAGCCTCGCCTGCCTCTGCACCATGGTCTACAGCTCCAGCGAGGTCCAAGCTGCTGCTTGGCCACAGTAGGTGGTCGGCCCCTGCCTGCAGAGCCACCTGCTCCTGTGCCATCTGTTTTCTGGACCCCAGCTTGTGTCACCATGTGGTCGAGGACACCATGCTTACTGCCCACTACTTTTGTGTCCTGTGTATGTGACAACCTGTCTGAATCCGTGTGGTGAGACAACCCCTCACAGCCCACCTTGTGGAGCACCACTGGCCAGTGGCTGGTGCCAGGTGCTCCCCACAGCCCCCAAGGCCACCACACAGCTGCCGTGGGCACACTTAACAGGAGATGCAGAGAGAAATCCATGTCCCCAGGTCCCACCACTGCTGGAGCCATGTCCTATGGCCAGTGGTCTGACCCAAGCTGTTATCTGGTAGGACAGGAACTTAAAGTGAAGGCCATTCCCGATTTATTCTAGTGCTTGCTCTGACCCCTCCCAAAGGTCTGCCTCACCTTCACTACAACAGATTCTGAGCAGTCAAAGCTCTCAGAAGCGTCCTGCAGGCCTAAGGACAGTGGTCCCCGGGGAACTTCTGGGTCGGACTCTCAAAGAAGCAACAAAGACCTCAGATGCAGTGGAGAAGAATTTGCACAAATTTCTTCACAGGATTGGAAATCAAGCTGGTGGTCTTAGGCTGTATTGGAATGCTGTCTCCAAGATGGTCACTGGGATACTTGAGGCAGGAAGCCCTCCTTCATAAGGGACACTGGAATGTGGTACCTCACCCAGCTGACCTTATAGCACCTCTTCTGTCAAGATGACAAGCTGACTCATTCTTGGGAACCAGAGCAGCAGACCCTGAGAAGCCTTCACTTCCATTTGTGGTGGAAGAGATGCTTCAGTGGTGACAGGGTGTGCAATGAGGGGTGTGCAGGGAGGGGTGTGCAGGGAGGGTGTGCAGTGGGTGGTTGTGCAATGAGGGGTTGTGCAGGGAGGGGGTACAGGGAGGGTGTGCAGGGGGTGGTTCTGCAGGGAGGGGTGTGCAGGGAGGGGTGTGAAGGAGGGGTGTGCAAGGAGGGGTGTGCAGGGAGGGGTGTGCAGGGAGAGGTAAGCAAGGAGGGGTGTGCAGGGAGGGGTGTGCAGGGAGAGGTAAGCAAGGAGGGGTGTGCAGGGAGGGGTCTTGTTCCCTTCCTTGCTCTGTGAGGCTGGGGATCAGCACCATGAAGCAGCTCCATGCTGTTAACAGGCTGCTCTTGTGACACAGGACCAGGCATAGTAATCTCCAGACCTGGGAACAAATCCCAGAGCAAGCCCAGTCCTCTGCTGAGGTTGGCCCAGCTCATCTGGGTGCCTTGCTCCTGCCCCGTGAGTGCCAGCTGGCTGTCAATGAGCAGACATGTTTGTGACAGCTCCTGGCAGCCTCACTTCAGGTAGTGCCAGCCCCTGTCCAGGCAGGGGGCGTCTGGAGAACACACTACCATGCCCCCACCCTGAGGAACTCCCTCTGCCCTCCCAGCTTTAGTGGCAGCAGAGCCTCTCAGGTGAGGGACGTCCCTTCTGAGTGGTCTTGAGCCTGAGTAGGGAACATGCAGGGCCAGGCCCCTCTGGTCTCAGCAATGCCTGCCCTTCCGCCCTCATGCCGTCTGGGCTAAGGGGGTGCAGAACTTGGCTCAAGAAGCTTGGAAGGGCTGTGGCCTGTGCAGCCTTCCTGGCATCTGCAGCTGCCTTTGACTCACTCATTATGGCAAAGGTAAGGGGACAACAATGCCACCTGCTTCACATAAAGGGTCTGGGATGGACAGCACCAGAGCTAACATTTATAGGCCCTTTGTTCAATTAGGAAAGGTAGATGGGCTGGGTGCGGTGGCACGGGCCACTCATCCCAGTGACTTTGGAGGCTGAAGCAGAAGGATCTTAAGTTTGAGGCCAGCCTCAGAAACTTAGCAAGGCCCTAAGCAACTCCTCAGCTCAGTCCTTGCCCAGTTCCTAAGAGTCAGTTTCAAACCCAGAACCTGATTGAAGAGGCCGCAAATGCAGAAGGAATCCTGACTGTGACCCCAGGGCTGCAGAAGCCCCAGGGTCTTGTGAGCTTGGAGGACTAGACACAGAGGCTCTGGACACTTTATTACTCATGCATTCCTCCACTGCGGTGAGGCGGAACACAGTGAAGGGTCCCCAGCGCATCTGCAAGCCGGAACACTCAGAACAGGGCGTGTGCCCGTTGCACAGGGGCACCTCTCCTGGTGTTAGAGGACCGCCCTTTACTGCTTGATCCCCACCCACGTCTGGAGACAAGCAAGTGGCCAGCTCCCCTCTCCTTGCCTCCTAGTCCTGTGCTTGAGGTCCTCCTTATCTCGCCCCCAGGAGCAGCGGCTTTGTAGGCGCTGACGTGACCCCACACTAACACCACCTGTGTCCCTCCCATCTCTCCCCAGGAAGCTCTACTCACTCCTGTGGGTAACTGGGCTCTGAGAAAACGAAAATACTCAAATACATTGAGCCTGGGTGGACACCGACTCCTACTTGACACTGATAACCTGAGACCAAAATGTGTCATGGTCCCTGCTTCTCTAGAGCATCTAGGGGCGGAGAGTGTGAGACCAAGTTCTGTCCATAGCAGGTCCCCTGAGTCTGGTACCTACTCAGTAGCCATTCCCCAGTTCCCCAATGTGCTTTCAGAGTAGAGATTTGGGTAACTGGCTTAAAATCTAGAATTATTTTAATTATTAGGAATTTGAGTCTGTGTGTGGTAGTATCTCAAGTTATTTTCAGTTTGCTTTTCCAAGTTGACCAGTGATGTGGATCACCCATATGTGTTATGGCGAGATTGTAATAAATCCCTCAGCCATTCTTAAAGCAGGAGACAGAACCATCTTTATTCACCAGCTGACAGATCAGACCTACCAGTGGGCAGGCCAAGGGGCAGGCTGCTAGTCTACACCCTGTGCCCCCACGATATTAATCATAAGTGGCTATTGCTATAATTTAAGACCATAAACAAATGTCATGAGATCTAAAATAATAAGCAGAAGGGGAAGTGGGTCAAAATGACCCTAGTCAAGCACAAGTTAAAGAATGGTTTCTAACATCTAGACAATTGTTCTCTGACAAGGTACATGGCCCAAGAAAAATGGGAACCAAAGAGAGAATAATTTTACATTGTATAAGAATTGCCATTTTGTGTTGCCAAACATGTTATGCTAAGCAATTATTGATGGGTACAGTGTGGGGTGTTCCCATGGGAGAAGCATTTCTTACATGACATGGAGTCTCAGGGCAAAATGGAGTCTGTTTGTCACTGCCCATGTAGCCTAGCTCATAATATATATGCTTAATAGTCATTTTACATGTTTTTTTTGGTGAAATGTCTACTTTGCTCATATATTAAGTGGGTCATTATTGATTCCTGTCTTATGACTGAATTGATTTTTTTGTTGAACCCAGAGATGCTCTACTATTGAGCCACACCCCCAGCCCTTTTTATTTTTTATTTTGGGATAGGATCTACCTGAGTTGCAGAGCCTGGCTGTGAACTTCTGACCCTCCTGCCTCAGCCTCCCATGTCACTGGGACTACAGGCATCCCTGCTATGCTTGGCTTGAATTTTTTATATATCCTGGCTATGAGTCCTTATCACATGTGTGATGTGCAAACATTTGTCCCCATCTGTAGCTTGTGTGTTCATTTTCTTAATTGTGTCTTTTGCAGAAAAGAGGTTTTTAATTTTGATGAAGTTCAATTTTTTTAGATCATTCTTTTGGTATATGGTATATCTTGCCTAATGCCAGGTCATGAAAAGATTTTTTGCCTATGTTTTCTTTTAAAAGTTTTATAGTTTGACTTTACACATTTATAACTATAACCAAATTTGTTTTACCACTAACTTCTATTACATCATCCAAAACCTAAGCAATTGTATTTTTATTGCATTTAAATTCACTCAACAGCTGGATGTGGTAGCCAAGCCTGTAATCCCACTGGCTCAGGATACTGAGGCAAGAAGATCAGGAGTTCAAAGCCAGCCTTAGAAGTTTAGCGAGGCCCTAATCAACTGAGTGAGGCCCTGTCTCAAAATAAAACATAATAAAAAATAAAAATAAAACATAAAAAGGAACCCCTAGATGGTGGCACCCTGTGAAGTGGCTGTGGCAGCCTCCTGGGAAAGTGACGGCGGGATGGGGGTTTTGGATCCTGACTGGACAGCTGGTTGGAGGCGCTGGGAGTGGTCCAAGTCATTTACAATTCCTACATCCTTGGTGTCCTTCAGGAGGAGGAGGAATAGAGAAGTTGGACACTCTGCAGGGTATCCTATCCACTTTTCTCGAAGAAGATTCCCTCCTTGATATCCTCAAGGAAATTGTGAACAATCATCTGAAACTCAGAATGTTGTCACCTGAAGTGAAAAAAGAAGATGAGGTACAGGCCATTGGTACCCTCATGGAGAAGCAGGCACAGATTGTGAGGAAGCCTAGGGTGGCGTTAGAAGAGGACAAGCAGAACAGCTGCTGGCCCGGTGTCTAATGGAAGAGATGGAGAGGATGAGGCCCATGAGAAGGAGGGTTCCTCGTAGGTACAAGATGAACGTTGGTTCTGATAAGTCTGTTTCAAAACACCAATGTGGAAGACGTCCTCAGTGCCCAGACATCGAAGAGAAAGTCCTTCAGGATGAATCCCCAAGGACGAAGGAATAGGGCAAGCTGCAGAGGGAGAGAGAAAAACTAGCCAAGCATGAATTCGAAGAAAAGGACATCGAGAGGAGAGCAAAAGTGGTGACCCTGGCCTGTTCGGTTCTTCCCCTGTTTCAAGAACCTGATGAAAGGGAAAACTGGTTGTACGTATGTGTATTTAAGAGAAATGAGAGAACACTGCACAGTGATTTTCCAAAGCACTTCCCCTTTTGTTTACATGATTAAAACAAAAATCACAACCACTTCTAATTACAACATGTGCCATATTTTGGTGATGCCGGTGATCAGGTTATTACACTTGATGTCTGTGCCAAAGAGCTGCAGTTGGGGCAATCTTTATATTTTAATATTGAAGCCCTGTGCTCCTTTTGGCTCCTTTTTTTTTTTTTTAATAAAATGTCTTCCCTCACCTTGGATAAATAGCAAGATTAAGAAAGCTAACAGAATTTTCATCTGGGAGAAGAAACATGATCATTTCTGAAACAAAGGGTGCAAGTACAAATTGCTTCAGGGACAATATTTACTTGTAAATCTGTAGTTTTATGGATGACACAAAAAGCTAATATGGAGCCAGGTGGGGCAGTGCACACCTGTAATCCCAGATCCTGGGGAGGCTGAGGCAGGAGGATCACAAGATTGAGGCCAGCTTGGGCAACTTAGCGAGACCAGTCTCAAAAAAAAAAAAAGTGGGGAGCCTGGAGACTTACCTGAGTGGTAGAGCACCACTGGGTTCATTCCCCAGTGCTGCCAAACAAACAAACAAAAAACTAATGTGAACCCTACCTGGATCCAGATTTTATGTTACATGACAGCAAAGTAGGAAAGTGGGAAGAAATTAGTTGGAGTCTGTTCAAGATCAGAGATCTTTTTTTTTTTTTAAAGAAAGTTTCAACCTGTGGGAGAAAAAAAGTATCTTTTTAGGTAAAGATAGTTACATATTTTCCTCATTTAGGCTGTAATGTTAAGAAGGATGTGTCAATTTTGTGGGCAACATAGTATTGTTAAGCTAGATTTGTTTTTTTTATAATCATGAATTCTCTTGAATGCCAGTAGAAATTTTAATCCCAATTTTTCCTAAAAATGTTAGTATTAAGACTTGGTAATTCCTGATTTAGAGAAACTGAAGAAATCGTCCTTTTAAAGAAAAGAAATACTAGAAAACTTGAGGTACTTAGCAGATTTATTGAATGAATGAACAGAAAAACTGCCTGGGAGAGTCAAAAGTGAGCAAGAACTTCCCATTTCTACCTTTTTCACAAGCCACATTTAATTATAAATAAGGCTTTTCTCTACTTAACTTCAGGCAATAGTAGATTGTCAAGAAGCCTAAAGAAGAGCTGGGATTGTGGCTCAGCTCCTCTAGCATGGGCGGGACCCAGGTTCTATCCTCAGTACCACATAAAAATAAAGGCATTGTGTTGTGTCCATCTACACCTAAAAGAAGAAGAAGAAGAAGAAGAAGGAGGAGGAGGAGGAGGAGGAGGAGGAGGAGGAGGAGGAGGAGGAGGAGGAGGAGGAGGAGGAGAAGCCTAAAGAGAGCATTTTCTCTGATAAGACAATGTAGACATTTTATACCTTGAGTTAGCAAATTACCAACTGCAGGGAAAATTTGGCCATATTTTTTTAGTGTGATACAAACTAAAAATGGTTTTTACATTTTCAGAGGTTATAAGATAAAGAATACATGGTAAAGACCATATCATGGCCATAAAACCTGAAATATTTACTATCTAGACCATTGGAGAAAATTTGCTGATCTTTGTTTTATATCATTCACTATGAGATTAACAAAAACTTTTTATCTTTGTGTAGAAGATTGAAAATAAAAAACCATAGTTAAGGAAAAGGAAATTGTATTACCTCTTCATAAAGCCCTAAACATGGCATTGCAAAAATAAACACATTTTAAAAAAAAAACTTTACTTAAGCAAAATAAATAAATAAACATTAAAAAGGACTGAGAATGTGGCACTGTTGTTAAGCACCCCTGGTTTTAATCCCTGGTATCAATCAATCAATCGATCAAATATATTGCCTTAGCCAGGACACTGGCACACACCTGTAATCCCAGCTGCTCAGGAAGCTGAAGCAGGGGACACAAGTATAATGGTAGCCTGGGAAACTCAATGAGACCCTAAGGAATTAGTGACATCCTGTCTCAAAATAAAACCTGAACCAGGGATGGGGATATGGCTTAGTGGTTAAGGGATCCTGAGTCAAATTCCCTGTAGCAAATATATATATTTATAGTTTGAGCAATTTAGCAAGACATTGTCTCAAAATAGAGGGATGGGGCACTCAGTGGTAAAGTGACCCTGGGTTCAATATCCAGTACTAAATGTATGTGTACCAAACACACTCACACACACACACACACATAAACACACACACACAGAGAGAGAGAGAGAGAGAGATAGGCTGGCTGAGTCACTAGAATGATAGGCATGTCCTACCAAGCTTGGCTGGTAACAGTCATATGAGTGTGTGTGTGTGTGTGTGTGTGTGTGTGTGTACTGGGGATTGAACCCAGGCTCCTGCATTTGCTAAGCAGGTACTTTACCACCAAGCTGCATCCTTGGCAATTAAAAAAAAATTTTTTTTAAAAAGAAAGAGAGAGAGAATTTTAATATTTATTTATTTATTTATTTATAGTTTTCGGCAGACACAACATCTTTGTTTGTATCTGGTGCTGAGGATCGAACCCGGGCCGCACGCATGCCAGGCGAGCGCACTACCACTTGAGCCACATCCCTAGCCTGGCAATTAAAAATAAAAAATAAAAAAGGCTATATTGCCTTACTTGGTGCAGTAGTGCATTCCTGCAATCCCAGTGACTCCAGAGGCTGAGGCAGGAGGACCACAAGTTCAAGGGCAGCCTGGGCAACTTAATGAGACTCTATCTCGAAATAAAGAGGGCTGAGGATGTGGCTCAGTGGTAGAGCACTTGTCTAGCATGTGTGCAGCCCTGAGTTTGATCTATTCCTGTCTTCTTGTAACCAAAATAGTGTTTTCTTCAAGGATCCAGATGTGAGCAAAGTTGACCTTTTACTCAATTTTAAAGCTAATAGATTTCAATTTTAAAAAGGAAAACAATGTGTTTTGAAGTTTCGATTTTTTGTGTGTGAAAAGTTAACTTGTAGTTTTGAATGTTTTAAAAATAAAAATTTGAAAATGTGGTTTGGGTTTGTAAATTTACTTTTGGAAATTTAAGTGCAATTAATTTCCGAAAACTTAAGTTGTTTGCTTTAATTTGGCAGTTAAAATTGGACATTGTGAAAGTTTTTAAAATTTAAAGATAGTATAGCTCTTTTCTCAAGGAACCTGCTGGCTCCTCTTCTGCATGTGTATAGATGAATCTTTCAAATACACCCAAATCATCCAGTTTAAACACCTTTGTATACACTGCACATGTGTCAGACGCACACACAATGCAGCCCTTGCAGCATGCTTGCTGTGCTTTCCCTGCCTGCACTGAGATTCCAACTTGCATCATCAATTGGGCTCACTTTGCACCCCCTTGCAGCCCTGGGCACCTACCAGGCCGTCACAGAACCTCTCTGACTTCATGCTCAGCCATGAGCCCTCATTACCCAGATGGCACCCAGGGAGTTCCTTGCCCTCTGGAGAGGTACCCACAGGCTCAGGGGTGCCCAATACAAGCCAATCTTTCCTGCAGCTTGACATTTCCTTTCTTCTGCAGAAGACCTAGGTGGGCAAGTACACCCACAACTACAGTGGAATGAGTGTTTGTCCAAGAAGCCAGAATGATTTCTGAATCTTCAGGGCCCACACACTTTCTGGGAGTGTCTGAAGTGGAAATAACAAATCCTGGAGTGCTTGCATGCCCCTCATCAGTTCCACTGCAGAGAACTCTGGCCAGTTGCCCTGTTCCTTCTTTGTTAGGAGCGTGATGAGAGGAGCAGACTGACGATCTTAACGCTGATGGTTTCAAATGCAAAAATGAGTAAAGTCAGAGCCTGTGTGAGGAACAGGAGCCCAGGAGTGAGGGGCTTGTGCCTGGGGAGCAGATAATGAACAGTGCCACTCTGCTAGCACAACCTAAATGGCAGCACTTGAGGGTATGTTATCTACTTTGTGAGTGCTTCAGATAGTCATTAATAATATGCTTATTCACAGCAAATACCAATATTACAGAAGATTCTAAAGGGCATCAAATCTACAAAAAAAAAAAAAGGTTAAAAGGGAAACATTAGTACAGAGTGCCCTCCCTTCCTATGAGTCCCCAACTTCGTGAGAAGTGATCTTCCTCCAGCAACTCAGTTGATTGTCAGTGAAGCAAACTTTGTTAGCAGTTTCCTTTGCAGAGCACCTGGGGATGCTGTGGGAGTCATGCAGATGCTCAAATGACAGTGCTCACCTGCTCTCGAAGTTTCCTTAAGGCAATGCCTTTGGTGACATTTGAGATAGCAACCCACACATCCCAATGGACAAACACCTACAGTCCTCTGTTCTGCCTACTGGGCTGGAAGGGTGCTGTGAGACTCCCTTTAAGGTCATTTAAGTCAGGTGCAGTGGTGCACACCTGTAATCCCAGTGGCTCAGGCCGAAGCAGGAGGATTCCATGTTCAAAGCCAGCCTCAGCAACTCAATGAGACTGCCTCTAAATAAAATATTAAAAGGTCTGGAGATGTGGCTCAGGGGCCAAGTATCTCTTTGTTCAATCCCCAGAACCTCCCCCAAAATATTTTAATATTCAGTTGATGGTTTTACTTTGACTATTATTCATTCCATTTTGAGAATAGGCAAACATGAGGAAGTTGTTGGGTGTATTAGAAATACTCTAAAACTCATGGAGTTTGTGATAATTCAAGTGAATAAGAAAACTTCTTTCCCTGAACATTTCAGATCTGTTGGGTTTTTCCCCCCAAGGCACAGTGGCACATGCCTGTAATCCCAGTGACTGAGGAGGCTGAGGTAGGAGAAGTGCTTTTCTAAAGCCAGCCTCAGCAACTTAGCAAGTCCCTTTCTCAAAATAAATAACTGAAGAGCAGAGACATTGCTCAGTGGTATACCAGCTATGGGTTTAATATCCAGTAATAAAATAAATAAATATAAATAAATAAAAATAAAAATACTGCAATAGTTTTTTACACATAGGTCTTAAAAAAATACCACCAATATTCTGTGTCACCCTAGGTAAAACAGAAATAGGGTAATCATGCTAATTGCACTTGACCTGTCCCATCTGCTTAGCAGTCTCCCTTCTCTATTAAAGGAGAATAACTGTAAGATTCTCATAGACAACTAGGCTCCAGACTCACCATCTTGAAGTAGGTATGTTCTAGTTCATTTGGGAAACTGATTATTCTTCATGAAAACAAGGAAAATTAGGGGGAGTTGTAAATATACTGTGTGTGTGTGTGTGTGTGTGTGTTTAGAAAGTGAAAGACTCATGCTCTATCTCACAATTGTAGTGAGGCAAATAAATGAAACACACTACACACACCCAACACATTTAAAAATGAAACATAAACTTCCCATTTCAAAGCCTGCTGTCATGACTTGCTGATGAGCACATATGGTAGCATTTGGAATCATGATGCCTAAGATAGGAACACATGCTAATGCAAAAAGAGGAAGCCATTAGGAGCTACTGGTCTTTTCTTAAAAATCTATAAGGTTGTGATTCAGGTATCTCACTTCTGGTTATCTGTTGAAAATGAATGATGGGTCCATAAACACAGTTTTACGAAAAAAAAATAAGTCCTAGGGCTCTAGGGTCCAATTACACAGTAGGAAAGTATAGATATTAATGTGTGGTGCATTCAAAGATGAGAAGAAAAATTCTCAGTGTTTTTCCCATAATGATGCAAACTATGTGAGTTAAAGCTATGTGAATTATTAATTGGATCATATAATACGTACATGTATTGAAACTTCCCTGTGGACTCAATAATAACAATTCTTACACGTAAGTTGAAAATTACTCCAAAAATGCTATAACTTGGGCCACAGGTGTAACTCAGTGGTAGAGCGCTTGCCTAGCATGTGTGAGGCACTGGGTTTGGTCCTCAGTACCACAAAAAAATAAATACATAAAATAAAGGCCTTGTGTCCTCCTAAAACTACAAATATTCTTAATAATTGCAGTAACTCCCCAGTCACTCCCAAATTACAATTTAACTTGCCTTAGAAAACTTTTAAGTGAGTCGTCAGAACCAAACAGTCTCCTGGGTGAGCTGACCTGGGGTGGAGACAAGCAGAAACAGTAGAGCCATCCATCATCCTTGGGATGAAGAGCAGCTGATGACTGTAGCTGAAATCCCCGGATCTCCAGACACGCACTGCTTCCACGTCTCTTAGGCCTAAAATTGATCATGACCCTCCAATAGTTACAAATCCCAATCAATTTCAATCAAATCAATGATTGTGGGTCTTCCTTTGACCCAAAGGGCTAACACAAAAAAAATATATATAAGGTTGTGTTTTCTTTTTTATTTAGCTTTTGAACATGACTTGCAGGTACTCCAGTGTCTCCTCTGAATAAGACGTTTGTTTTTCTCTCTGTGTGATGGCAGGTGTTCCTGTACCTGTTAAGACCTAAAAAGGGACAGGTGTAATCTTGAGTATCTCACAAGGACTCCGTGGCAGAGAAATCTCAGAAGCCTGTGCCATATACTCACTCTAGCCTTCAATCCTCAATGTATAATTACCACGATAGATCATAGAATAAAAGGTAGCCAAAGTCAAAAGTCAAAAGATATATAATTACATAAATCATGTGGGAGCATTAAATGCTCCCTGAGTACGGCTCTGTCTTTTCCCTCATTGTTGGCACTTGTTTCTGGTTACACTTCCCTGCTGGGTTTCCAAGACTGAAGAGGTCTTTGATATTGGGCGAATGTTTTTCTAAACTTTTTGATGTGAACCAAATCTCCTCAGGGCTACTCTTGGGTATTTCATGAGAACTGTTTGGGTCTTCGCCTTTTTGTTTTCTACTACACATGGGCCAGTGTCCAGCTGACCACAAGGCCTCCCAGGCAAGCATTGGGAATCTCTGTCTCCAATGGCCCCCCTTTTCACAAAATATGCACTGATGACTCCTGGTTTCTGGGGTATTCAAAAATCCCTGGGAAGTTGTGTTGCTCTCCAAAAGTGCAGGGTCCTTAAGAGTACTGTCATTCTATTTTGTACCAGGGATTGAATCCAGGGATTCTTAAACACTGAGTCACATCCCTAGTTCTTTTTTTTTTTTTTTTTTTTTTTTTTTTTTGAGATAAGGTCTCACTAAGTTGCTTGGGATTTCACTAAGTTAGTGAGGGTGGCTTCACTCTTGGGATCCTCTTGCCTCAGCCTCCTGAGTTCCTGGAATTAAAGGTGTCCACCACTGGGCCCAGCACCTATAGGGTAAAATTTGAAAGTACTAATTCAAGATAGAGAAATCTGGGCTCGATTTCATGTTCTTATATCTTACCTATAACTGTCTTAAAATCTCCATAATTACAAACAGAATAAATAAAGATTGGATTGATGGGACTACTATTCTCCATGTGAGTTGACAGTTCTAAAAGGATTAATGGAGATATTTTAGTCCATTTTTACTATCTTTTATGTAGAACCTTTAGTAAAGAAGAACAGTGTGTTACCTGTCACATATGACCATGATTCAATAAATAACAATGTTAACACATTAACAAATTTTACTTTTATTTAATGAACAAATTCATACATAATGGGAATAAAGTATTTCAAAATTCACTGGAAAGTCTCAAAAATAATAGCTCTCAGGAACAAGTCTTCTGATAAAAGGATCTAAGAATTATTTCCTCCAGTTTTGAAAAGTTAAAATATTGAAAAATATTTGGTTTATAATAAATTTGTATCCTTATGAGACAAGTTTTCTGCACTATTCTATGATATTTGTGAGAATTTCTTTATTTTCCTACATCAGCTAAGGATGTTTAACAAATTTTAAGCAAAAGTTAAAGGCAATTCCTCATTTTCCTCTCACACATCAAGATAGGAGGTAAAGACGAGGGCTTTGCTATATTTTTTATATTTCTCATGGTGTTTTCTTCATGATAGATATTTTGCTATTATTTAAGGCATATATGTCAGGCAAATGTCTTTCCATATTTTCTATAGGTACTAGGTTTCTAAAGATAAAGAAAATTTGAAATTTGAGTAAAGATTTGGCCACAGTATTTACCTTGTTTGGGGTTTCTCTCCACTGTGAATTCTCCAGTGATTAACAATGTTTGAGTGATTGCTGACAAGTCTGCAACAGTTTTTACACTTGTATTTACCTCTCCCCATTATGATTTCTCTTGTGTCCAGCAAGGTGTGCTCTTTGATTAAACCCTTTCCCACATTCTGCACATTTGTAGGGCTTTTCTCCTGTATGAATTATCTGGTGTTTTATAAGGCATGAATTATACCTAAAAGCTTTCCCACATTCATTACATTTGTAGGGCTTCTCTACAGCATGAATTCCCTGGTGTTGAGTAAGTCCTGTTCTTTGAGTAAAACCTTTACCACATTCTTCACATTTGTAGGGCTTCTCTCCAGTGTGAATTCTCTGGTGTTGAGTGAGGTGTTCTCTTTGAATAAAGCCTTTCCCACATTCTTCACATTTGTAGGGTTTTTCTCCAGTATGAATTATCTGGTGTTTGGTAAAAGATGAATTATACCTAAAAGCTTTGCTACATTCCTTACATTTGTAGGGCTTCTCTCCAGTACGAATTTTCTAGTGTTTAGTAAGGCCTGTTCTTTGAGTAAAACCTTTGCAACATTTTTCACATTTGTAGAATTTCTCTCCTGTATGAATCCTTTGATTTTGAGTTAGGGTTGAAAAATTCTTAAAAATATGTTCATATTCCTTACATTTGTAGGTTTTCTCACTGCTATGCCATCTTAGATATTTAGAAAGGAAGGAGTGATGTTTAAAGGATTTGCCACATTCTTCACATTTGTAGGGTTTCTCTCCACTATGAGTTCTGTGGTGCTTAACAGGGGGAGGTCCTCGATTAAAAGTTTTGCCACATTCTTTGAATTTGTAGTGTTGATCACTGCTATGGTATTTGTGGTGTTTAGAAAGGGGTGAGCAGCTCCATGCTTGGGCACATTCCCTAAATTTGGGGGACTCCCTTCCAGGATGAGCTCCACTGTATTGAGGAAGGCTAGCAGCTGAGTTAGAAGCTCTCTCACATTCCTCACATGTGCAAGACATCTTTTGGCCCTGAGTACTTGGATGGGTCATCAGCTTTGAGCACCGAAGAAAGACATTCCCACATTTGTCATCTCTTTAAAGGTTCTGTGTACAATGAGCACACTGATGTTTTCTCATATTGCAACCAAAGCTAGAGTTCTTCCGTGTTTTGCTACATTTGTAATTATTTTCTCCAATTAAGTGCACTGGTTGCTTAGGGTAGAGACCTGGCTGAAGGTCTTGCTTATTTCATTACGTGTGTTACACACTTTCCAGTAATCTATATCTGAATTTTGATTAAGCAGTATGGAGTACATAGGGGCCTTCCCACAGTCATTAAAAGTGTACATTTGGGTACAAGAAGAAATTTTTTTGTTTATTGCAGTTTGTCAAGAAACTTTCAAAATGATCCCTTTTGTAAACTTGTCCTTCAGTTATAAGTTCAATATTTTTCTGAGGCACTAAATGTTCTTGAGGTCTGCTGATGGTAAAATTTTCATTATGTATAGTCAGTACTAATTTGTCTTGTACTGACAAGATGATTTCTGATTTCTGACCTTCACTCTTACCTACATAGTCTCCATTTTTTTGTTGTAAATAGTTGAGGTCACAATTTACATATCTTCTCTTTATCACTTTTTAAAATAAATGTTCTATGCCAGATTCTGGTGAAATTTCCTGAGTATGATGAGAGGTCATGGCTGAAATAAATGAAAATGACAATGATTTTACATTCTAGACTGGGAATTTACTTTGCAAATACATGAAATTATAGCAGTCAGGACATCAGCAGTGTTGCAGAATAGTACATCAAAGGCCATCAGTTCTCCATAAATATATGAGCTAAATAACAATGGACAGACAAAATTACTTTGTTAGAATTACCCAAACCATCTGAGAGTTCATAGTGTCCAAGAGGAATAGACCATTAGGAGAGTGATATAGCAGAGGAAATGAAAGTGTATTATATTGATCCACTACAGGCCTTTCTCCTCCAGAATAAATCCACCAACTCCCTTCTTTTCTCTAATTAGGAAAAGGGAAATGTAAAATGTGAACATTTCTGGCTTTCTTGGGACTGTCTGAAGACCACTTTCTGTCTACCATGGCAGAGTCCTGGATATAACAGATTTTTGGATGACAATTACAGATATACAAAAAGGGGCAAAGAGCCTATGGTCTCTAAGGAGAAATATGGACAAATATTTTTAATGGTAAACACACACACACACACACACACACACAGCCTATGTCAGTGTTACCTGAATGAAGTCACCACACAGCAATCAAGAAAAATTACTTGCTTTATAATTTTTATAACTTTGGTTATTTACTGATTCATTTCATTGCCAAATTTTATATATTTACTAAGTATTTCAGGGTATTTTAAAATATAAATATATGGTGAAATGACTAAATCCAGCTAATGAACAAATCCATTATTTCATATAATTATCATTTTAGTGCTTAGAAAACATGGCATTTACCTATCAGCATTCATCAAGAATACAGTAAATTAGCCAGTATAGTGGTACAAGCCCAGAAACCCCACAATGTGTGAGGCTGAGGCAGGAGGATCTCAAGCCAGCCTTAGCAACTTAATGAGGCCAAAGTAAAATAGTGAGACCCTGTATCAAAATAAAAAATAGTAAAAGGGCTGGGGATGTGGCTTAGTGGCTAAGTGCTTCTCGGTTTAATACTTGGTACACCACACCAATAAAGAACATAATGCTCACCATGTGGTACAATAGAACTCTTGCCCTCCTTATGTCCTTTAAAATAATATTATGGAGGACTCTAGAATCCACCATTCATGGATCCTTGCCTGGGCTTTTTCTCCTATGGTCAGGAGACTCAGACTTCTGTGCTACACAGGGAGAGCTTCAGGCAGCATAAAGTCCAGAAAATGGCACAAGAATGCCAAGCCTGCTTCTGCACCAGCAGCTTACTGGCCATACATGTTCCAGAGGAGAGGCTCCAAAGCCCCTAGCCTAATACTGTGGATGCCCAGCCTCCTCCAGGATCATCCTTAGTTATGCTCTTACATTTTGGGATCCTAAAACCAATACCCCATGGAGACCAAGGGACAACTATATGCTTGTCACTGTAAAGCTTCAAAATACATGAAGCAAAAACTGGTAGAACTGAAAGGAGACATAAATAAGATGCAAAATTATAGTTGGAGATGTTACTCCTGCTCTCTTAATAATAATTAGAAGTGGAGACAAAAAAAATCAATAACAATATAGGAAATGTGAACACTACTAAACATCATGACCTCTTTATTATCTCCAGATTCATTCCAACAAAAGCAGAAACACAGAGCTCATTAACCAAGACAAGCAACATTCTGGACATATAGCAAGACTTATGCTGGGAAGGACTGAAATCATACAAATCATAGTCTGACCACAAAGGAACTGCAAATCAGATAAGGAAAGACAGCAGAAAAATCCCAAATATTTGAGAATAAAACAATATACACCAAAACATATCACCAGAGATCAGAGAAGAAATCAACAGGGAAGTATAAAATATTTTCAAGTGAACAAAAATGAAGACATCACATAATTTGTGAGACAAAGCTACAGCAGCTCTCTCTATAAGTACATTGTGCAATAAGTCTTCATTAGTGGAAGTTCAAATCAATGTTTAAAGCTTCTATTTTTAAACTCCAGGACAAAAACCCAGAAGGAATAAAATAATCAAGATAAAATAAATAAATGGGAAAAATAACTATATATAAAATTAATAAAGAGCTATCTGGGGCTGGGGCTGTAGCTCAGTGGTAGAGCACTTGCCTAGCACATGCGAGGCTCTGGGTTCAATCCTCAGCATCACATAAAAAAATAAATAAAAATAAAGTGTCCATCTATAACTAAAACTTTTTTTTAAGTTAGCTGGGTCTTTGAAAGATCAATAAAACCAGAAAAAACTAAAATCCACAAAGTATCTATATCAACTTTGAAAAAGAGGTCACCAATACAGATCATATGTTAAAAAGATAGAGAAATATTACAAATGCCTTTATGTCCACAAATTCAACAACACAGATGAAATAAAGAAGAAATCCTTGAAATAAAAATGTTCTCAGTAACTACATTCATAAAAGCCCCAAACCATTGTAGTTCTACCAAGTAATGATACAGATACAGATGATACTGTGTGAGCCCCTTTATATGAAATTCCGGAAACTGAACTATAGTGCAGAAAAAGTACTGTCAAGAGCCACAAGGAGAACCAACAGCAAAGAGCACAGAGGAAACAACTAGGTTGATGAAATGCTTCCTGTCATGACCGTAGCATATACATAACTGCATATATTTGTCAAAATTCAGATTGCACCCTCAAAACTGGTACAATACATTGTATGTAAACCATACCTCAACAAAAAGAGCATGTTACTAATCATACTATTAATGTTTTTTTTGCTGCTATAATTTATTATAGACTAGCCTATAATTTTCTGTAACAATGGCACATACAATAATTGAAAACAGCAAAGATGCTTGGTTTCTTGTTTCATGTATTATCCAGAACAGCTGTGGACAATGCTGAGTCCTCAGGAAGTTCAGGAAGTTGCTATTGAGGAAATCCAAGAGGATCATGTCACATCTCTGAGCAAGGGCCTGGGAAGTCCATCTCATACTATTAATATTTTAAATGCATGGTTTACTAAGCATTTTTTTACTTGTTCCTTAAATAATCCCCATAAACAGGGATACCAAACTTGAAAGCAAAATAACTATGCAAAGTCACACAGGAGAGTAAGCAGCAGAACTGTTCCTCTAATCTAACTTTCCAACATGCAATACGAACAGACTCTAATGGGAAGACCTCATGACTTTCTGTTCCTATGCAGGCCAAGGGTTGCTTTTCTAGCTACTGTTGTTATTTGTGTGTCATAAAATCCACTTAGTGGATTTCATTTCCCTCCTTTTTTAAAAAGTAATAAGAGGAGAGTGGAGAAAATGGGGCAGGAATGGGAAAATATCAGAGATCATTATGCTTGAAATATCAAATATTGCTTATAAAAACTGCGACACAATTTGTAAGTTTTGGTGGATTAGGCTATCAAATAAAATGCTACCTCTTACTGTGGGTCTTAGTTAAAAAATAAAAATTGAAAACCATTATTATAGGCCAAAAAAGGCTAGCAGTGATTCTGGCTACTGTGGGATAAAGAGATGAAGATCCGTGGGAATACTGCCTGATGATGAACAAATGGGTGTGAGGAGTGAGGGAGAAAAAAGCAACTCAAAATAACTCCTAGGCTCCAAAAACACTCAGGGACACCTTGGTGGATAATCCAGCATTGTTAATCTGCATCTTATTGCTTCCAACTTACTTTTTTCAAACTACTCTCCTCTCGCTCTCCTTCCTCCCAATCTTGTGCCTCTGAGGAAAACCTCCTTCTCAACTCAGGTATCCATGATGGATGGTGATAAACAAATCTGCATTTTATACACAAAGAATGCCCACTGCTTGGTCCAGTAACTGCCAGAGATCCCAACAACGTGGTAATTCTTCATTCTCGTAATAAGACTGTCCTCTAAAAATAACTCAAGAAAAAAAACTTGAAATGAGACATAATTTAGGCCTTTAAAAAAAAACAACTTGGAGAGATGGGTTTTGAACATCAACACTTCCCATGATATTCCAATTTAATGTTTCTAAAATACTGTGATTCAAACCTGTTATACAGAACAATTATTTTATATGCCTTTCTTGAAGTTCTGCCAAAATGGCTATTCACATTAAAAAATTCTAAATAGAAAGCAAAAATGGAACATATATGTTATGGGGGTGGCCGACTTTAAAGAGAAAACATAATGAAGCACCAAAACAAATGCTTCCCTGAAACCTAACAGACCATAAATAAAGAGTCCTCAAAATATCCAGCGCCCTATCCCTTCTTCTAGCTCCACATTGATCTATAACACACATTCCCTGCAAGGCTCATTTGCAAATGTGTCACGACCTTTCTGACAATGTATCAGAAAACGTTTGTAAAATGGTGTAAAAAGGACCAGAACTGAGGGCAGCATTTCAATACACTTCAGCCTAAATGAACCTCATCAAATCCCCATGAGGATGGAAGAGGAAACTAGTCCTACTTTAATACAAACAAGAAAAGAATCAACTAATGAATTTGTAAAGGCCACAGAGCTAAGTAGTAGGGAAGTTCAGACTCTCACCAAGATTCTTCTGATGCCAAATCCAATGCTCTTTCCTCACTGTGTCAGTCAACAACAAGTGAGAAAGAATGTACTCTCTGGTATCTCCAGTCCAAGAGAGACATGCTTATTTTCAGACTTCTGTGACAAGGGACACAGCTGCCAGAACTAGACTACCTTCTTGATTCTACCATGGCCTAAAGCCCTGGCCTACTCAGGAGACAAGTTAAAGACCAGAAAAGGAAAGAACAGCAAGAGTGGGGAGAGCAGTTCAATCAGCAAGTCCACATGAAGATGGCCAAGGAGGAATCCGGGAGAGGCAGGCATGTGTGCAGCTAAGATGAAAGCAGGGGCAAGGAGGCAGTCACCAGCAGCAGGTGATCCAAAAGACAGGCAGGAGGACTTCCACAGCAAACACTGAAAGGCTTACTAGTGCCAGATCACATGCTGGGTACCTGAAGTATCAACAACACAATGTCTCTGACTTCAAAGGTTTAGACTAGTGAGAAAGACAGATAAATGATGAAGTGCTAAAAATACCCACTAGGTGCCCAAAGTGCAGACCTTACCAAGGGCAGTTGCAAGGAGGAGGGTTGAAGTAAGCAGTGGTCACAGGGTGGAGGGAAATGTAACAGTCTCCACTGAGATGAAACTCACTTGTTAATACAAGATAGAGCAGGAATGTTTCTGGAATGGCCTGTTGTAGTCACTCCGTCACCATGCACTGTATGACTCCATTTATGTGAAATTTCCAAAATAGGCAAATGCACAGAGACGGGAAGTAGATGAGCAGTTGTCTGGAGCTGAGTGAGCTGCAGGAAAATGAGTATGAGTTCATTTTAAGGGAATAGGCTTTCCTTCTGAGGATGATAAAAATGCTCTACAATTGATTGTAGTGGTACAAATATACTAAGCACTAAATTAAATAGTTTTAATGGGTGAATTGAATGCTACATGTATTACGTCTCTATAAAGCTATGATAAATGCACAACTCCCTGGTTGTATGTTCTCATAGAAGTTCAAACAAAACCTGCAACTGTTTTTATTATTGTCCCTAAGAAGCAGCATAGTAAGTGTAGGAGACTTGGAGCTGCCTGGAACAAGACTTGAGCTATGGCTGCACCACTTGTAGCCATATTTATGGGGACAAGTGCATGGAGTACTGCATACATGGCAGACGGTAAGGGTGCCTGGGTGGCAGGCCACTCCCTCTGCTAGGCGCCTGAGTGGCGGGCCTTACCCCTTAGGCACAGCCCTCTGTGTGAGGCCATGTGTTGCTGTCCAGCTGCTTGCTCCACAGCCTGCTCCTCAATTGGTCTCTGCCAGGACAGATGGCAAGAAATTGCATTGGTGGCTGCCTGTAATCTGCTCAGCTACTGCCTGAGTATATTCACATGGTAACCGCATAATAAAATCAAACCTGCTTCCATTCTGGTCTTAGGAGGTCTTAAATAGCAACTCGGCAGCCACACTATCCTCTACCCTGTTCCATGGACCTCCTCACTGGATGAGAGAGAACTCATGCACTTAACCTACCCCAGCCTCAACATCCTCAGATGTGAAGACAACCTCTGCCTTGCAAGAAGATTTCAGGACTGCTTTAACCATTTGCATGGAATGCCAAACCGCAGACACTACAGACCCTAGTGCTCAGGAGGATTCTGCCACTAAGTGAGGGTGAGACTGACTCAGGGGCTTCCACCTAGATGTTTCAGCTGCTTGCTTGCTGTTTCCGTTTTTCTCATCTTTACTCCCAAGTTGCTAGGATTACAGCTGTGCACAACATCCCTCCCAACTCTCTCAGACATTATTCTTAAGTAATTCTTCAAGTACACAATTGTTGCTTGGTTCTAGTAATGATGTTTTTGTTTGAATTTTATTCAGTTTTCTGAGTATGAGTTCATTTTAAGGGAATAGGCTTTAGTTCACTAAACTTATTTCAAATGTTTATTTAGGTTCTTTGGGTAATTCATAACTGTTACTTTCCTAATGTTCAGTTCCTAATGTTGCATTTTGTTCCATTGAATAGTCAAGTGTCTGTTTTTCTTTGTGTCCTGTACTCTTTTGGATTTGTCCATATAAAAGCCAGCCAATACTAGATTAGTAGTCATTTTGGAAAACAATATGGACGTTAGTAAAGAACTGAAAAACAGGAAGCACTGTGCCACATGCTTGAAATAGCAACTCTGCAGCCACACTCTCCTCTACCCTGTTCTATGGACCTCCTCACTGGACAAGACAGTAGTATCACAAGCTTGAGGTCAGCCTCAGCAATATAGTGAGATTGTCAAAAATTGAAAATGAAAAGGACTGAGGCAAAAGGCCATGGAAAATAGCTGAGTTCAATCCCCAGTATCATTGAAAAAATCTAAGAAATTATAAATATGAGCAAAAAAAAAAAAACAGAAGTTAAGATTAAAGAAGCTCAATTAGCTCCAAGTAGGAAAAAAAAAAAAGACTTAAAGTACAGTTTACTTAATTTTTCAATATTAACAAAGAGAGAACCTTTGTTTTGGTACCACAGACTGAATTCAGGGGAAGTCAACCACTGAGCCACATCCCTAGCCCAATTTTGTATTTTATTTAGAGACAGGGTCTCACTGAGTTGCTTAGCACCTCACATTTCTGACGCTGGCTTTGAACTCGCCATCCTGTGCCACCGAACCTGGATACAACGAGAGAATCTTGAGAGCACCAAAAGAAAACTGTGCAACTGAGAAAAGAACTTGAATATAATTGTCAATTTCTTAGTAGAAGCCTTGCAATACAGAAAGGAACTAAGCAATAGTGTCAAAGGGGTCAAAAGACAGAATTACCAACTAAGAATACTGCAACCAGAAATACTAACCTTCAAAGGTGAGGAAACATAAAGACTTTACATATATATAAATGCACCCAAACATAACTGCTTGACCTGTCCTTCAAAAAATACTAAAGTAGATCCTTCATACTGAAATTAAATAAATGTGCATAGCAACACAAGTCATGTGATAAGAAAAAGTAATATATCAATATAGATTTCAATTTACTGGAATGATGGGATATAAAACACTTTTTCATTAAATTTAGAAGACAAAAACATAAAAATCACTATAAACCTCTTAAAGAGTATGTAATATAAAAATAACTGTGCCATCAATGACACACTTTTAAAAAGATATACATAGGGGCTGGGGATGTGGCTCAAGCGGTAGCGCACACGCCTGGCATGTGCGCGGCGCTGGGTTCGATCCTCAGCACCACATAGAAAAATAAAGATGTTATGTCCGCAGAAAACCAAAAAATAAATATTAAAAAATTCTCTCTGTCTCTCTTTAAAAAAAAGATATATAAATATACTGAATTTTATTTTAAAATTGAAATTAATTTCTTGCCAGTTTAAGATATATTCTAAGCTTAAAATGATTTTTAGAAAATACCAAAGTAAATGACAAAATACTCATACAATGAATGAAAGCAAAAGAGGAATAAAGGAATAAAATGAGTGAACCACAAGTTAAAGTAATAAGAATAGAAAGTAAAAGAAATATAAGAAGAAAAGAAAACTTACACAAAATACAACTGTATGCAGTCTACTGGAAACTCTAAATCTAAGGAAGCAACATAAAAGCAAAAAAAAAAAAAAAAGTAAGGATATTACATAAAAAAGTGACCAGAAGCTGGGTGGCAAAAATTACCATAAGAATAACATTCTTTAAAAAAATTATATGCATTACCATCTATTTTATCAAATTTGATTTATTGGCAATAGAAACAAAAATGAAAAATAAAACAAAAAAGTAGAAGCAAATATAATTTGATTGGCAATGGAAACAGGATCAGGCATAGCTTATTTTCATCTTATATTTCCCTAATTTGTGAAATACTGGAAAATGCCATATAATCATAAAATGTAGGCTAAAAAAATAAAAAGATTATTAACTGATGAGAGGAAACCTATACTACAAGATGAAATTTACTCTATAAAATAAAATACAGAAAAGGAAAAAAAAGGAAATTCAACCAACAAATTTCTGAATAACCATGGATGTATTATTTTTACAAATACTCTGATATCACTACAATTTTCTCCTGTTTCTATACATCCAAAATGAGCAGCCATTGTGAATCACTGACATTCACTATGGCAGAAAAAATTCCACAGAAAATCCATTGTAAGTATTTATAATTAGATCTGATAAGAGAATTTCAATGAATAAACATAAGTGATATTAGAGAAACTGCTTTATGACACTAATATATTACAGTGGTTGCACCTAGAGGTCTCAAGAAATGTGCGCAGATTTCTGAGATGCCCCAAATAATGGAAATGCTATCAGATCATGCTGACCCTCACAAGCAAAAGGGAGTACTTGGGCTATTAATTTCAATGTACTGAAACATCCTTGCAGGAGAAGGAGGAGACTAAAGAAGAGGAAACCATGCTAAATATAGGGCAGTACTTGCTCTTTTAGGACAGCAAGAGAAATAACCTAAGCTTCTGGAAAACCATTTCTGTGGCATAACAACTTCTCCCCCAACTATTGGAAGTTTGGTTTCCTCCTTGACCTTTGGACCTCTCAACTGTGTCCTTGGCTTTATGAATTTCTATCCACCTAGATACATGGCTCAGGGCTCTCTCCTTTGCACCAGAGGAAGGTGTCCAAACACAGCTTAGAGACAATGTGTTTATTGGAAAATGAAATCTTGGGATTCTCCCTGTGACTACTGATGTTTCTATTCTGATGTGAGGAAACCTATATCTATTCTGGTACCATAAAGGAAAGAAATTGGATTTTGACATGTAGGTCACATCATTCCATATCACTGAATTACTGTAAGTACCACTAATATAAAGTGAAGGGTATATATCACCTCAAGAAAGGGAGAGGCTTAACCTAAAAGAATGGCATTAACATTTTTTTCTCAGTAACAAAAACCGCCCAAGCCTTTTTCTTGAAAGCAAGAATCTGAAATTCATTCACAAAGAGCAGAAGCTCCCAAAGATATTCTGCAGGGGAAGGAAATTACATAGTTAGCAATTCTGATTAATTCGGAATTCTGGAGGGAGGCTCTGCTCACCCAGGAAGACCAGGTTTCTGTAGGTCTCTAGCATTACATCTCTGTATAAATTCTGCTGAGCAGGCTCCAGGCATTCCCATTCCTCTTCAGAGAAATCAATGGCCACATTCCTGAATGTCAACAGTTTCTGAAATAAGAATAGGTCAATTAATAGCACATTGACCATTTGATCATTCACAGAGCTTGAAAGCCTACTGAAGATGAAATGAGAGTTAGTAGAACTGCTCTCAAGTGGGTGAGTCACTTTAATTATTCAGGAATATACTTTGTAACACAGTGATATTCTCTATTATCTAACTCAGAGGTAAGATATGTCCCAAAAAAGTGTATAGATCCACTTTTATGAAATAATATGTAAAATTAAGGCATCAACATAAGAATATACATTTTAATTGTGATTTTATATAAGATCAATTGTCAAGTTTTTTCAGAGGAGAGAGCTATGGTGAGTAAGAAGGATGATTCTAAAATTTTATATGCACAACCATGAATCAGAGATTTACTAAACTGTGACCTGGTTTTCTGAATATGTAGCAGTGATTCCAATCTAGGGATCCTACTGGCAGTGGTCCAAGAGAAACTCTTGAACAGCAATGAAGTAGACCACCATAGGGGAAAAAACCACTGATGAATTTGAGTTCAATTTTTAAGGTATTTATGCACTTTTATTAAAACAGCAACTAAACAACAATCCTTTTTGACCATTTCAAATACATACTTCTCACTCTAAGAGCTTTGCTGCACCCCTCCCCTGACTCAGGCAATGGCAAGGCCCTACTGAGGTCAATGGCGAAGTCATCCATCCTCTGGAGGAGCGCAATATGTTTCTGGGAATGGGCTGGCTTGTTTTTGTATTCCTTTAATAAGTATAGTTGTGACTTCTCATATGACCATTAAGTATGAAGGAAAAAGCATGACTTTCCCAATTAATGCAACTACTTCTAAAGAATAAACCTGTTTGCTCTAAATGAAATGATTCAGTTGTGGAACGTAAATTGTTAATGTTTATTGAAAAAACCCCTGTAGGAAAAACAGTCAAGGAAGTTTTTGAGAAATTAAATTAAAATCTAGAGAAGAAGAATTAATGTTAAGAAGACAGATTAGTGCTTAATACTGGGCAACTTGTTCTTGTTCCTGTGCACAATGGTTTGTGCTCTTACTCTTGTTTGATTAAAATTAGTAGCCTCTCTTTTCAAGTTAACCACTTGCCATAACCGTGGCACCGGTTCTAGTCAGTAAGTCAAGAAAGAATAGTCAAAGTATAGGCCAATAGTCTGGGACATTTCTAACTATTATTAAAAGCTAACTAAGCAGAAACAGCTCAAAGCAAAATGCAAACTGAAAGTAAAAATGCTTGCTTATGTATAAGCCAAGATACATTTTTCTTATCTAATTGTAGCTACGTAATATTTTGTTTCTTTGAATAATACCACAAAGTATTGTGAGCCTGCCAAAATGAAAAGTATATATGATTAACTTCACAAGTAAAGATTGGGATTCAGCACATTCACTTTTATGTCTGTGTTGTTTCTACACCCACTTTCGAGACTCCTCAACATCGTCTCCTGAGACCCGCTGTTGGAGCTGGACTCCCACAGAGCTTTTCATGTCTTAGTGCAGAAAATCAAAAGAAAGTGACAGCAGTAGTGGTATTCATATTTTATGACATATTGCCAACACCCAGTAAATGGTAGAGGCTGATTTTTACCCAAGTTTATTTGACTTGTAACACAGGGGTGGGGGAAAGGTGCATTAAAGTCAAAATAAAGTTTGCATGTTAGATCAATTTTCAGAGCAAGGCAGTGATTATAAATGAGAAGACTAATGGAAACATGTTAAGAATATACAAGATGAAATTGATCAAATGATATTTGTGTTTTATGTATTCACACATAGAAATGTCAACTTTATACATCTCCACCAAGCGACCAGCATGCTGGTTTCATTAAAGAGGTTCGTAGCATAGAAGTTAACTAGTGAGATCAAAATAAACACACAGACTCAATTACCTTTTTCTATGACCAGGTCCGAGAGGGCTCTCCCCTCTGGCTCTCACCTCAAACCACCCGGTGGGGCAGCAAGGCTTACTCAGGACTAGCAGGAGAGAGAGAGAGCATGCCAGGGAGTGGCCTTTTATTGGGGAACAAGAAATTCAGGGGAGAATTCCATCCAATGAAGGTCGAGGGGGGCAGGGCATTCCAAGGTCAGGGTCAGTGATTGGTCTCAGGGTCAATGGTCAGTCACAGCCCCACACGGACAGGCTCTCGCACCTGGAGAGGGTGGGGATAGCTCTGACACAGTTTGGCCAGAACGCCTCACACCCAATCAGGGAGGTGCCCAATCACGTGCGAGAATGGCTTCCCACATACATCGAAACAGTAGACAATTTTTCATGCAAATGAGTCATATATTCCATTTTGTAAAACTCATACATCAATTTGGGCTGGATGCTATTTTAGAAGACACTATTGTGATTCACACATTAAAGGACGGTGAATAAAATAAGAGCCACAGTTACTGAGGCTTTTACAGTCCTGACTTTTTCCCTGTTATTCCAAATTTATTTTGGGGTACACTTTATAATTTTCAGACCCTTGGAAAGATGTGATGCTTGTTTCTTTCACAGAAAATGCAAGGAGGTTATGAAGTTATGTTCGTGAGCTGCAGGTGGGATGAACTGAAAGCCTCCAGGGCTTGGTCAGCTTCAGAAGCTCCAGGGGTAAAGGCAATGTCCAGGAGTAAATTTGGCAAACCAAAGGCAGAGGCTGCATTCCCCAAAGCAAGGCACAAAGAAAAACCACTAAGAAAGAAGAGTTTCTATATCAAATAGGAATGTTTATGTAGATTACTTAGAAAATCCTACCTAGATGCCTAAAGACAAGGAGGAAAAAAAATAGCATTATAGGGAAAATCTGGCAGACAGCATTTACACCAAGCAAGTAAGTTTACAACAGCTGTAATAGAACAAGTTGTCAAAGTGTCAATCAACGTGAAAGAACATATAATCAGTGCTGTGACAACACTGTCCAAATCAAAACCAAATGACATAGTAGGGTGTTTCAGTAGAATTTCCTTGGCATTCTAGAGATTGAGTCTCTTCTAATCATTATGTTCTTTCAGGACAAAGTTCTTAGGGGCAACGGATGTGCATCTTATTGACTCTTGTGTATTTATAGATGATGGAGCATCCAGGTGAAAGTCAAAAAAGCATAGGTCACTTCTTCATTAACATCAATGACCCCAAAACATCTCCAGTGGGACTCCAGGATACCAAGACATTCCAATGTCCATTTATCACAAAGAAAATCTTTTCAATCCTGCAGGTCATGTATGTCTGGCCTGGTTAGATGAAAGTGTAAACAGAGAAGGCTCCTGAGATAGGGGGAATACATGTGCACACATGTTTAAAGAGTTCAATTTTATGGTTGTGAGAAGAAAAGGAAGCAAAATGCTCACATGTTAAGCATGAATCTGAATGGCCGAGAAGTAAAAACGCATGTTCCAATAGAAGGCAGTGGGAGGAAAATTCAATGCTGCCAGGGCCACACACCTGGAAACCACCTCCACCTCCTCCTCCTCTAGGCTTCCTTCTAGGAGTGAGTGTGGGCAGTTCAAACCCATTCCTGGAAAACACGGGTCTCAAGAAGCAAAAGGACCTTCTATTGTAGGCTCAAGATTAACTGAGCAAAAACCTCTCTGCTTCACAATTTCATTCATTTAGTTTTAAATGAGAAAGGACCCATAACTTATTGGGTAAAAGTATTCTCATTCAGTAGGATTTTGTTTTGCAGTAGGGACTGGATTCAGGATCTGTTTGCAGAATTACCTCTGAACAACATCCATAGCCCTTTTTACTTTTTATTTTGAGATATGGTCTCCCCAAACTTCCAAGACTGATCTCAAACTTTCAATCCTCCTGCACTAGCCTCCTGAGTAGCTGGCATCCCAGGCACGCACCACCCACCATGCCTGGCCAAACTCAGTGTTTATGTCCACGGGAGGCAACAAATGTGTAAAATACTTACATTTATACCTCAATAGGAAAAGCAAAAGCATTCATCTTTTTTAAAAAATAAAAGTAAAATTTGGTTGCTATCTCCATGATAACAAGTCATTTGCTAAAACATATATCATGTGAATAATTCTAGGATTTGCCAAAACTTATATCACATGATTTAGCATTAAGCTTCAATACCCAGATGATAAGATGTATGGCTTTTTGACTCTCACAGGCTTTCATGGATGAGGAGATGATGACTTGGTAAATCTGAAATTCACCTAGGCAGCTATCACTCAATTTTTAAAAACTGCATTCATTTTTCTGCAACCATAATGGAAGATAGATTTTCCCTGTTTATTGTTTCTGGTAAAATTTCCAAAGCTAAGCCCTGGAATTCCACCTGAAATCACCCATCAAAATATAGAGCACATGAGAATCCCATAGAGAACATTCCAGAGAAGAAGAAAGGCAAATAAAACATTTAAGTAAAGTAATATAACGCTGACTTCCTTTTCTAAAATCCAACTGTATCCTGTAGCTTTGGATATATTTTCTTATGTTTGAAGCTTTACTAGCAAAACATATTTTACAGTTAGGGAAAAGTTGAAGCTGAAGTAAGTAAAGAGATCTTTTCAAGGTGACAAGCCCAGAAAGAGCAGACCTGACTGTAAAACAGACAGGTCAGACCCAAGGTTAGAGTCAAGGCATCCTGATACCTTGGACCTTCTCCCACCCCATTCTTACTCACTGAAGTACAGTGGGGATTTTTGTACACCTTGAAGGGTGTGGTTTTTCCTTGAACTTTTAGATATTCTCCTTTTATTCACAACTCAGAGAAAATTCAGAGAGAAGAATGAATTCTGTATTTCTCCCTTGACACCATGATCCAATTTTTAGGTCACCAAAAATCTTCATGAAATGGAAGTTACAAGAAAAATATTCAACTTCTAAGGGGTTATAAATGTCAGTGAAGTGGAAAAAGGGAGACACCTTTAAGCCCTAGGACAACCATTATTACCCCAAGTCTCCACCCCAATCCTCAGTCTGTCCTCTAGGAAGAGATGACCAGGAGGCTGATGGTCAATAGACATTCTATGAGAAATACCCCTGTGGGTACCAAGTGTCATCCCAGGCAGTTCTGAAATCCAGCACCAGGGAAAAAATAGGACACTGGAAGAGGACATTCCAACTAGTAAGTTTTCTGTTGTAGTGAGCATTTCATTTCTGGGAACTAAATAGCAAAAAGTCACAACTTAGAAGTAGAAACATTTACTTTAGTTCACAGTTTCTGAGGACTCAGTCCATGGTAGTCTCACTCCAAGACAGAAAGATCATGGAGTAAGAATCATTGTTTTCCTTGTTTATATTACTTTTGAGTGTTTTGTAACTTATTGTTACCATTACTATTCCATAAGGATTATGTTAAAAGTATTTTTTTCCTTTTTTAACCATTTATTTGCCTGTGTCTCTTCAACACTGCTGTGCTGCTGTCCAGGGCTTTGTTCTACCCAAGTGCTCTACTTCATGGATCTTGTATTGTTTCAAGTTTATGTTTTGATGATATTGATGGTGTCATTTTTACTTGGGGCTCAAACCTGCAGTATTTCATCTTCCTGGGAATCCAGTTACAAGCCCCAGGATATTATCTATAGTTCTTATCAATTTCCTATAAGTTGAGGAATCCTAGTACTCCCTAATATGTTGAATAATTTGACATAACTACTCAGAATAAAGGAAAACACTGACTATGCATACCAGCTTCTCATAACTCAGGAAGTTAACACAGAAAAGATGGACAGATTATGGAATGTGGCAGAAAAAGATGCAGCAGGCAGGTAATCCTAGGGAAGAGCTGGGTAAAAATATGGTCCCATCCTTAGTGTTCTTCTATAGCAGCTTACTAAAGAGTCACCCTTCCCAAGCCGGGCATGGTGGCACATAACTGAAATCCCAGCAGGTTGGGAGGCTGAGGCAGCAGGATCAAATCCAGGCTTAGCAAATTAGCAAGGCCCTAAGCAGCTCAGTGAGACCCTGATTGTAAATTAAAATATGTTTTAAAAGCCAGGGGTGTGGCTCAGTGTTTAAGCACAACTGGGCTCAATCCCTGGTATCCAAAGGGAAAAAAAAAAAAGAAAAAAGAAAAAAGTCACCCTTCCCATTATGACTTTGATGGTCTTCCTGAACTAACTATAACAATCCAAACATTCATAAACAATGAACTGAACAGTTTGCTTTTAGTGGCCCACACAAAATATTTGCTAACTAAAAATTGGCCTAAATTTTCCTCCTGCCTAAAGCCCCATGGAGTCTGACGCACCTCAGCCTCAGCCAACACATACACTTTTCCTGTCCCCTCCTAAGAACATGCAGGCTGCATGGTAAAGGATTCTTTGATCTTACCTCTGATTTTTTTTTCATGGTCCTGAAGACTGAACCCAGAGGTACTTCACAACTTAGCTATATCCCCAGTTCTTTCTGTAGTTTTGATCTTTCCTGGTTTCACTAAGTTGCCCAGGCTGACCTTAAACTTGTGACCTTCTTGCCTCTGTCTGAGTCTCTGGGATTACTGGCATCCATCATGATGCCCAGCTGGATCTGAATTTAATATTCTTCATCAATCCCACCCATTCCCATCTGCCAGGTGTTTTATTTGCTTCTCCCTAGAAATGTAACAGGGTCCATTTCATGCTTTGAACATACTCCTTGCTACTCTACCACTGTGGCTTGTCTTAAAACTGACTTGTTTTATCCTTTACCTTTCCCTCTATGCCTCCCTAACCATGGGGAAAATTAGATTAACTTCTTCCTATATTAAGTCAGGACTTAAGCCAGGTTACATGTCCTTCAGCTCATGCACCACAGGAACCAAGAAATCCAGACGTTAGAGCTTGCACAAGAAGTTTTTTAGAAAGAGCTCTCTTGAGGCTACAAGGGAATTATGACTTTGGACAGGGAACAGCTGGAGGGTAGTCTTTGAGTCACCATTTTAAAGGACCTCTGTTCACTAGCAATTAGAATCACAGCCTCTGAAACAGGAGTCCCCTGTGTTTCTCTTTTGGTAGCAAAGCAATAAAACTTAATTTTCCTTTTTCTCAACACCATGTTATTATTATTAGATCACTACTGGGGTCAAGCATCAAACTTTCAGGATCAAATTTGGTCACCAGGGAGAAAACTGGGCAGGTCTGGCACTCTGAGCAACCCCACTTCCACACTGAGGAGTTGGAAGCTGGCTGATGAGCTCACTGACAGCTGAGCCTGGAGAATTAGGAGACAGGTGAATTGCCTCAGGTTGTCCTGGAGGAGCTGTTCCAGTAAGTAAAGGGAGAGTCTGAGGGGCCTTCCCAGCAGCTGCCAAGGCCACTTGGCTTCAGGGGCCTCTTGCTCTCCCTGAATGGTGTGGGGCTCCATCATGGGCCTACTCTGGGAAAAAGGAAACTGAATGCAGTGAAGTCATGCCAACATGGACATCTGGCAAGTTCCTTCTGTGTGCACATTGAGACCCTTGATTCCACACATCAGGTCCTCTACAGGGGAGCATCAGGTACCTCTGTCTGGACATCTGTGGTACCACTGGTGTCAGAGTTGTGCTTACATGGCAGCAGGGGACTTAAGAGGTGTTTCCCCAACTGGTCTGTTTTAAAGGATCTCTTCTGTTGGCCCTGGTTTGAGGGATTCACTCTGGTTGTCTCTGGGTTTTTTATTAAATGTCGCTGGCCCCTTAACACAGGGGCAATCCTACATTTATCTCTTGGGAAAAATCCTGGCTAACAGGTCCTTAAATAGATATGTTTAAGAAAAAGCTGATATTTTACTGTATCGATCCACTGAATCACTTCTTGTTAGCCTTTAGCTCACAACTTCAAAGTTAGGCACAAAGTTTTACAATTAAGGTTTGATGCTCTTAAAAACTCCTCAGAATGGTAGTAGTCAACAAGATAGTTCTGGAGTCTCAGGGGCTCATGTCCATATCCACCAAATCTTCCACGGAGTGGTAGCACACACTTAGGTGGAAGAGAGGGCGAACAGAAAATAGGCTGCTGCCCTAGAGTAGAGACGTGCCAGGGACTCACTTTCTGAATTGTTATATAATCTTGCTACTAGAATTGGTCTGTCAGAGGTAGGTGAGTGGAAGAAATCCTATCTGGGCAGGTATCCACGCAGTTGCATAAGGAGTCTGACTGGTCTGAGATGAAGTTCATGGTGTAAAAAGACAAAGTTCATGGTGTGCAAGGATAGCAAGGCACCAGAAAACAGAAGTGTGCCCCACACTGTTTCTCAGCCCAGTCCCAGGCAGCTGCAGATCATCCCACTGTGGGTCAGGAAAACCAGCCCTATGTCAGAAGAAAATCCCAGAAAAGCTGCTGGGGTTTAGAAAAGTAAGTGTCTTCTACCTCTTTTGCCCAAGCTGGGGAAAGAGACATAAAAGGACAATGGCAATGGTGTTAGAACCATCAGATTATGACTTGGGGACAGGGATGATCTCCTGTTTAAGATTTACAGGACACTCCGTTTGCTCAAGGGACACTCAGCACAGAGGCAGAGCAATTGTTCCTAAGATAGTATCCCATCAGCCTAAATGTACAGGAAGATGGAGGGGTTAAATAACTGCAGAAAGGAAAAGCAGTTGTGGATGAAAGCAGATGGCTACAGAAGAGAGAGATCTGCAACCTCATGGGCTCTGGACAAAAGAAGAACCAGCTAAGTTCTAACAAAAAGGCCAAAGGCCAGGGCTCCCCAGACTGCACCTCAGCCATACCACAAGCACAGGGCCCAGGACCATGTGGCAATAAATCAAAACCAGCCTGCTGGCCTCAGAGCCAAGGTCCAACCTCCCGGGCACTGTCACCTGAGGCCAGAGCAGCTGAGGAGAGGCAAGGCCTCCAGTGCAAGCTCCCCACCTTGTGTCCTGAATCCCTGAGCTATTTACCCCTGTATGCAGGCACCTGCTTCTTGAACCCTAAAACATCTCTGTATGGTGCTGAGGGCCATTGCCAAGTAGGAATGACGCATGGAAATTTCCTTGCCAGCTTACCCCATGTTGCTTAGAGGAAGGACTGGTGGAAATGGACTTGCCTTGGACATTCGCTGTGACATTGCATGTATGTTTGAGAAAGGTGACCCTGCTCAAGGACCAGGGTGGATCCAGGTTTAGGGTGTATCCTGCAGGTTTTAGGGAGTATCCCGCTCCTTGGGTTTAGGGCGTTCTGGGTTTAGGACAATCTGGGTTTAGGGCGGTTCCAGGTTTAAGGTTATTCTGGCTAGGAATAGGGCATATCCTGCTGCCTGAGTTCCCATTGAGTTCTCGTGGGATTCAGAAAGTATTTGGGATTAAAAGCCTGGTGGAGTACGTGAATTGGGCTGGCAGAACCTGAATTTCCCCAGAACGTGTTTGTAGAGGGCCAGTGTGAGTTCGGGAATAAAGAATTGCTGTTTGAATCTACAAGGCTGTGAGTGGCTCATGATCTTGTGCCCAGCCAGACTGTGGCAGTATGGGGCTAGGGCTGTAGCTCAGTGGGAAAGTGCTTGCCTCACATGTATGAGGCACTGGGTTTGATCCTCAGCACCACATAAAAATATAAAGACATTGTGTGTCCATCAACAACTAAAATTATTTTTTAAAAAAATCTCTGTATGGACTAGCTGTGGTTTTGAACACTTGTAATCCCAGTGACTTGGGAGGATGGTGGAGAAGGATTGCACATTTGAGGCCAGCCTCAGTAATTTAGCAAGGTCCTGAGGAACTTAGCAAGGCTCTGAACAACTCATGAGACCCTGTCTGAGAATAAAACAATAAAAAGGGCTGGGAATGTGGCTCAGTGGTTAAAGGACCTGGGTTCAATCCCTGGTTAAATAGATAAATAAATAAATAACAACAACAACAACAAAAATGTCTCTGTGCTTAATGTGACCTTCACTGGACAAAGTAGCCTGGACATTGAGAAAAAAATGTAGTGGGTGGAGGGGGCAAACTGACCTAAACCACCCACAGCTAACTGACATTGTCTTTAAGATAAGGTCTGCAAAGAACAGAAACTAAAGCCACCTCAGGTTGTGTTGGCAGCCTCCACAAAGAGGTCATCAAGGGAGCCAAAAGACAGAATGGGAAGGGCCTGCCTCTCTGGAAAACATGCCCACACTGAGAACAGGCCCAGCAGGAGCCCATGGGTGCAACTGACAGTGGGGACTCACCTGAAGTTGATGACAGTGTGATAATGATAACAGGGACCAGTCAGTCTCAACCAGACCCTGTGCTCCAACTCCTAGAATGCCACCAGGGAAATGAAGACAAAGGCAGAGATTTGTACATGCCAAGTTGTCCAACACAGCTCCTGGATGAGATCTGCTCACATTGTAATAAGTACTCAAATTGTAATGGGCCTGGCCATATTGGCAATGACCAAATGGGCTCCATTTTACCCTGAGACTTGATGTCATGTAAGAAATGCTTCTCCCATGGGAACACTCCACCTCTGTGCCCATCAATTGTTGCTTAGCATAACATGTTTGGCAACACAAAATGGCAATTCTTATACAATGTGAAATTGTTCTCTTTTTGGTTTCCATTGGGGGGAGGGGGCAATGTACCCTAACCACATAGAATGTTAATGTTTGTGTAGACATTAGTAACCATTTTTAATCAAAATGACCCACTTCCCCTTCTGCTTATGATTTTACATCTCATGACTTTTATTTATTATCTTGAATCATAGCAACAGCCACTTAAGATTAATATACTGACATACTTTATTTGTGGTATAAAAGGTTTGCTCTAACTTCTGGAAGAGTCAGAGAATGTAGGCTTGCAGTCTGCCTTCTGTCCCGCCAGCTGGTGAATCCGGACTGCCAGTTGGTGAATAAACATCTTAGGACCTGCTTCAGGACTGACCCAGTGATTTACTGCAATCTCACCATAAAAAGATAACCTTCTCATCCAAAAAAAAAAAAAAAAAAAAAAAGCCATAACTCCACTTGCAAGTGACACCAGAACATGTCCTGATCCAGTCTCCACTGCCATCCATCCAGGAAAGGAGACAGACTGCTGGGCTGAAGGTCAGCTAAAATGAGAGTAAGTCTGGGAGGGCCAAAGGGACACTGAGGAGGTGAACAATGTCATCACAAACACAATGCTGTTTAAGGAGGTCCCCTGCCCAGGAAGAAACAATACCCCCTTAAGAGAAGTGCTGATAGGGATCCAGCCTCTTGTGGACAAATTCTTAAAACAGGCATGGAATTGGCTTTGTCAAATATCTTGTAGTACTCCAGCCCTGCTTGATTAAAACAAACAACAACAACAATACCTCACACTAATGCACACTAATTTGTTCAAAGGGCCTAAGAGCTAAAACTAACATTGCTTGGGATATTCAGCCCACATGACCTAATTCATACACCCTGCTAATTGCAATGCCAGGTAACTATGGCTGGTTCAAAACACTACAGTGAAAAGATGAATTCTTTTGTATACCCCTCAAAAGGAATTCCTAATTACAGTTTGCTTTTGACTGAGAGAACTTCAATACAATTAACATATCCAGTATCACCAGAGTGTCTTAACTCAGGGATTTAAAATCTCTTCTATTTTGTTGAATGAGTGTCTAACAAAAGTGTTAGCTGTTAGGGTTAAGGCTGGATAAAGGACTCCTTTGGAAATGTGTGTGTTATGGGCCAGTATATACATGCCTTCACCAGACAAACTCCATTTTACCCTGAGACTCCATTTCATATAGGAAATGCTTCTCCCACGAGAAAACTCTGCCTCTGCGAACGTGATTTGGCTTAGCACACCCTGCTTAGAAACACACAGCCTTAGAAAATGTTTCTTTTAGGGCTGGGGTTGTGGCTCAGCAGTAGAGTGCTTGCCTCACACATGCGAGACCCTGGGTTCCATCCTCAGCACCACATAAAAATAAATAAGTGAAATAAAGGTATTGTGTCCAACTACAATTAAAAAATAAATATTTTTTTAAAAAGAAAATGTTTCTTTTCTTCTTTTACAATGTAAAATTGCTCTCCTTTTTGGGGGGCAATGTACCTGACTGTACCGGGTCATTCTGACCTACTCCCTATGGTTTTGACTTACTGGTGGCTTACAATTTCTTGCTATAAGAGTGCACACTACCTCTGCAAGATGTCAAAGGTTGCAGAGGTGACTTGCCTTCTGCAATTCTGACCCACCAACAAATAAAGTCCCATGTCCTACTTCAAGACTGACCAAGTGATTTATTTCTAACATGCCACAAAATATGGATGACCTGCTTAGAGCCAACCACAACCAAGAACACCTCCTCTGAAACATTACTGCTGCACTAAACAACCTCACCTCATGTGGAAATGAGGTGTCCACTACTGAGGCTCAGTTTTGTAAAAAAGTCACCTATCTGAAATATTAAATTAGCAAATGAACCTGAGTTTGATGTCAGGTTGAAAGCACGCTATATTATGAAGTCAGGAACAAGAGACAGGTTTAATTCCTGAGAATGTCATGGTTCTGCCATATTTGGGTCCCTAATTTTAGATAAATAGCTAAATGTCTGTATGAAGAACAAAAAGGAACAGAAATTAAACATGATTATACACCAGGAAGACAAGGCTGCCTTTGGGAGGTTAAAACAAAGCCTCATGACAGCCCCCTGCCCTGGGCCTGCCTGACCCAAAAAGGTGTTAAGACTCTATATGAATGAGAAGCAAGGTACAGCCTAGGAGTTGTCACATAGAGAGTGAAGACATTGTGACCAGTAGCATGAAGGCTATTTAAAACCTAAATATAGAACTACTATATGATACAGTGATAATAATACTGGGTACACAGCCAAAGGAACTGGAATCCCTCTGTTAATAAAAGACTTCATACTCACCTTCACTTGGCAGTATACACAGTAGCGAAGGTAAGGAAAAAAGTGTCTTTTGGATAAAGGGTGCACCAGGAGATTCCTCCCACCTGCAGGACACTCAGCTACTCCTGAGAGACTACACCCCTAAATTCAGACAGCTTTCTAATAGGTTAAGACCCAGGTACTGATGTTCATGAGACACTCCAAGAGAACTTAGGCCAGCTGTGGGATCCTCACATCAAGCAGTTCTGAAACATGGGATCAGGAAAATTATCAGGGGATAATGAGAACCCAGTGTCATAAAGTCTACATAGGAGGAAAGTCATTTTGACAAGGTTAGGACGGACACACACAAGTTTACACCATGTGAGATTGTCTTCAGGGATTAAACCCAGGGATTAAACCCAGGGGCACTCAACCCCTGAGCCACATCCCCAACTTTTTTTTGTATTTTATTTAGACACAGGGTCTCACTGAGTTGCTTAGGGCCTTGCTAAGTTGCTGAGGTTGATGGATCTCAGGATGCTCCTGCCTCAGCCTCCTAAGCCACTGGGATTACAAACTGCTGTAACAGACTCAGGGCCACTGAGCTCGGCGCCACATGAGTTTCAAATAGATTTACACGAATGTTGTATTTCACATGGGAACATGTTCGTTAAGAGAAATGTGTAGGATTTATGAGAAACTAAAATATACAGTAGTCCATAAAAGGCTTAATTATAAGGCTGGGGCTGGGGCTCAGTGGTAATGCAACTACCTGACATGTGTGAGGCACTGGGTTCGATTGCCAGTACCACATATAAATAAAATAAAGGTCTATCAACAACTGAAAAAAAAAATTTAAAGAAAGGCTCAATTACACACCCCAATGTGCAGATGGCAAAAGTCATCATTACAAGAATAACCATCTCCCCCAAATTAATCTATAATATTATCTCATCAAAACTGCTATGTTCATATATAAATATATCACAATGAATTTCACCTCTTTGTTTATCTATAAAGCAGTAGTTTAAAACTATAAATAAATAGAAGGAAGACCAGGAGAGGAGGGGGAATGGGAAGCTAGGAGGAAAGGGAAAGGGAAAATACCACTGAAATGAAGCAAATTATACTCATGCTTGTATGATTATGTCTAATGAATCCCAACACAATATATGTCTATAATGTACTAATAAAAAATTCAGAATTATTTATTTTTTATATTTATTGTTTAGTTTTAGGACACAATAATCTTTATTTTATTCTTACGTGGTGCTGAGAATCAAACCCAGTGCCTCACACGTGCTAGGTGAGCACACTACCACTTGTTCCACAACCCCAGCCCCAGAATTCTTTATTTTTAATGGAATAAGGAACCAAGAATTAGTCTATAAAATTTATCCACAAGGTTTAATATATGTTAACTTAGCCAAGATACCTTTTAATTATAAGAGCAAAAGAAGTAGCTTTCATTATTAGGTAGTGTATATTATGAAACTATAATATTTCCATAATGATCAAAGAATCAGAGTATAAACAAAATATACAGATGAATATATATATGATTAAACGCAGGGGCGATTAACCACTGAGCCACATCTCCAGCCTTTTTTTTTTTTTTTTGTATTCTATTTAAAGATAGGATCTCACTGAGTTGCTTAGGGCCTCGTTAAGTTTCTGAGGCTGGCTTTGAACTCCCAATCCTCCAGTCTCAGCCTCCAGGGCCGCTGGGATTGTAGGTATGCACCACCCCACCTCACCTGGCTGAAATTTGTATTCTTAAGTTCAATAGAAATATCTGTATAAATCCGACCATACGTAGGCCATTCTCAGCAACTTAGCTACACCCTGTCTCAAAATAAAAATAAAAAGTACTCACGTAGCTCCAAAACAACCACTAGCAAAATTAAGCTTCTCTTCTTGTCAGCAGGATTGTTACAAAGAATGTCAGTAGTATTTTTCCTCCAGAGCGCTCACTGTGGGTTGAGCTTGCTCTTTCTTGTAAAAGCCAAGTTTGCAGACAGGTGTCACAGACTGTCTCAGGGAGCTTGCTGAACAGAAGCTTCGCTTTTGTTTCCCTTGGTAACAACCTGTGTCACCTACAAATATGGGATAAGGAGTAGCTGCCCTGTAACCACGCACTGACTATAAATCTCAGAGAAGTTCCCTACCAGGGTCCCCGCATTGCTCCCTCTGCACCGCTGCGACTTAAGTAAACCTGCTGCCCGCGAATTCCTCAGGTGCCGCCCCCTCCGCCCTACATCAGAATCAGGGATGGAGCTCCTGGTAAAGCACCCTGCGGAAGGAAGGTTGGGAAGGAGGGAGAAAAAGCAAGAAAGCCAGCTAGCTCCGGAGGACGGCGGCAGCGAGGCCCAGAGCCACTGCTCCTCTCCTGCAGGAAAATCCCACTTGGAGAGACTTCTCAGACCACCGTCCAACTGTCAATCACCACCCACCTGGGAAGACGGGGCTGCTGACTCTCTAGGGCTAGCTGAGGGGTGCAGCAGGTTGGGCAGGAGCTCCGCTGCCCGCACGCTCCCCACCTGCTGGCCAGGGGAACTGAGGGGACGCTGCCAGGAGGAGGGCTCAGGCCGCGGACCCCGGAGCCTCCAGCAGCTCCTGGTGTCACCGCAGCCAGTCCCGCGGTTCCAACGACCTCCCTCCCCGGGCTCAAGAGGCCCCGCCCCACTCACCATTTCCTGGCGCTTGGGAGCCAGGCGGCCACCAGGGATCTTCAGCACCTGCAGGGCAAAGCCAGTGAGATGAGCCAGATCGCGAAAAGGGCGGCTCAGAAGGAAAGGGCCCTGCCAGATCGCGGAAGCCGCCCTGTCCTCGCTGGCTGTGCCGAGATTGGACGGTTCTCCCCGAGTGCTCTCCGCTGCACAAGGCTGCAGACCCGCCCCGCAGGCTGAGCCCAGAGAGCCCTAGGAATCAGTGAGGCCAGAATGACAGGTTCCTGGTGACAGCTTTTACTTTTCCTGGAGATCTGCGAATTGGACAAGAGGGCCTCAGGCTACAGCTAATCAAAGGCAAAGTTTCCTCTTAAAAGAGTGATCTAGCACTGCCAGAGGACATGTGCGATGAACCTCGCATACAAGGTGACTTCACCTTATGAATTATATGTCTGCATAATATTCACGAGTGGAAATAATATCATGACAATTACTGTGCAAGTTCATTTAACTTTCCTGCTCTCCCTTCGTGTGAGTCTGCAGCTTGGCCTGGGAAGCAATCCCCTAAGGCAGCAATGGCCAATGAAAATCCTATGTGAAGCACAAGGGTCACTTAAAATTTCCTAATATTCACATTAAAAAATTAAAACAGGTGAAATTGATTGTAATGACATAAACCAATATATCCTGAATATTATCCAGATTATTATCAAAGTGCTAATGTAACCCCAAAAGCTTCATCTTTCTTGTAAATGCCAGGTTTGCAGAGGAATGTTGTAACAGACCCTGTCTCAAGAGAGCTTGCTATACAAACAAATAATGTTTTCCTTGGAAAAACCTGTGAAACCTGTCTGTCTCGAAAATATGGGACAAAGACTTACTGCTATGTAACCACCCACTGTCATGTAAACACCCACTGAATCTCAAAGGATTTGTCAACCCTGGATCAGAGATTTTCCAGCCTTAGTTGCTCTGGACCACTAAAGCTAATCAACAACCTGCATCTTGCAAATTCCTTGGGACTCAGGCCTCATCTGTCCTATTATCAGTGTGACCTATATGAAATCACCAATGAAGCATATGTAGTTTGGGAAGTATATCCCCAAACTCCCTGCTGTTCCATTGACCCAAAGGGCTAACACAAAGAAAAAATGTAAGGTAATATGTTTTATTTTGTGTTTAGTTTTTTGTTTTATTTTGTTTTTTGGTATCAAGGATTGAACCCAGGGTTGCTTAACTACTGAGCCACATCCCCAGCCCATTTTCGTATTTTATTTAGAGACAGGATCTCACTAATTTGCTTAGGGCCTCATTAAATTGCTGGGGCTGGCTGTAAACTTGAGATCTTCTTGCCTTAGCCTCTTGAGCTGCTGGGATTACAGGCATGTACCACCATTCCCAGCTGTGGTTTGTTTGTTTGTTTTTTGCTTTGTTTTTAAGAGAGAGAGAGAGAATTTTAATATTTATTTTTTAGTTTTCGGTGGACACAACATCTTTGTTTGTAAGTGATGCTGAGGATCGAACCCGGACGCAAGCATGCCCGGCGAGCGCGCTACCGCTTGAGCCACATCCCCAGCCCTGTGATTAGCTTTTGAACATGACTTATATATACTCCAGTGGCTCATCTAAACAAGACCTTTGTTTTCTTCTTTGTAATGACATGTGCTCCTGTTCCTGTAAGCCTAAAAAGGGACAGATGTAATCTGGATACTTCATCAGGTCTCAGTGTCAGCCTGTGCCATGTACTCTCTATCCTTTGATCCCCGATGTATAATTACTATGATAAATTTTAGAGTCAAATAAAAAGTAGCCAAAGTGAAATGATATATGATCATGTGGGAGTTTAGATGCTCTGTTAGTATGGCTCTTTTTCTTTTCCCCCCATTATTGGGTACTTGTTTCTGGTTATAGTTCCCTGCTGGTTGTCCAAGGGTAAATAGGTATTTAATAACGGGCAAAAATAGTTTTCTAAATTTTTCTATGTGAGTCGAGACCCTCAGAGGGGTCTTCCTGAGGAACTCCTTGGCTTCCTCAGTATTTTAGTTGTTTTCTACCAACATACCAGGAGCCAGGATGGGCCAGTGTCCAGCTGTCCACATGGCCTCCTGGGCAACCATTAGGAATATTTCTTCCAATGGCCCTTCTTTTTACAAAATACGCACTGGTGGCTCCTAATTTCTGGGGCATTTAAAATCCCTATGTTGGAAAGCTGTGTTGCTCTCCAAAATTGAAGAGCCCTTAGGACTACTCTTATTCTATAAGGTTAAAAAAATTATTATTATTTTGGTACCAGGGATTGAATCCAGGAATGCTTAAAGACTGAGCCACATTCCTAGGTCTTTTTGGTTTTTAATTTTGAGACAGGGTCTCACTAAGTTGCTTGGGGTCTCACTAAGTTGCTGAGGCTGGCTTTAAACTTGGGATGTTCCTGCATTAGCCTCTTCAGTTGCTGGGATTAAAGGTATGTGCCGCTGTTCCCAGCCCCTGTAGGGTAAAATTTGAAAGTACCAATTCAAGATAGAGAAATTTGGGGTTTATTTTCCTGTTCTTATATCTTATCTATAACTGTCTTAAGATCACCATAATACATAATTAGTATTCTGATTTGGGGGAATACTATTCTCCAAATGAGTTGATGTTTCTAAAAAGATTAATGGACACTTTTTAGTATGCATGATAGTAGAAGCAAATGTGACTCCATTTTGTTTTATGACTTCATCCTGTAAAACAACCATGCCAAGTAGAAGGGTCATGACCAGGGCAAAATGTTCTTTTTCCTTTTACTATAGAAACCTTTAAGAAAAGGGAATTACCTAATGGGGCATTGTTCTGTAACTAGGGTAACGGAGCTGTTTCTGTAACTGGAGTGACTGGGCTAACTGAGATTTGTTAGGTTTCCAGCCGCTTGACTGTACTCTCCCGCCTCTGTAACCTGGCTTGCTTGCCTTGGCTAGACCCCCAAACATCCCTTTTGCGGTTTTCAGGCTTATAAGGAGGGCCCTTGCAATTGTTGGGGCTGATCAGGGGAATAGCTTTAAGTTCTGGTCAGCGGCCACCGGTGTGCTTCAATAAAGGCTTGATTTGACTATATGTGAGTGGTCTGGAAGTCAGTTTATGAAACCCCGGGATGAAGCTTTAACTATAACATATGTTTTTACTATCTGTTGCACAGAACTTTTAGTAAAGAAGAACACTGTAATACCAGTGACATACTACCACGAGTAAATACCTAACAATACTAATACATTAACAAATTTTACTTTTATTTTGTGACAAAATTCATAATAATGTGAATAAAGTATTTCAAAATCCACTGTAAACAGTTGAAATTATAGATTGACAACTCTCAGGAACAAGTCATCTTCTGATAAATGAATCTAAGTTACAATTGTTTCCTCCAGTTTTCAAAAGTGAAAATATTGAGAAATCTTTGATTTACAATAAATTTACCTCCTTCCAGAGACAAGAGTTCTACACTATTTTATGATACTTGTGAGAATTTCTTTATTTCTACCCCAGCAGGTAAGGATGCTTAACAAATTTTAAGCAAAAGTTAAAGGCAATTCCTCATTTCCCTCTCACATACATCAAGAATCAAGGTACAGATAAGAGCTTTGCTATATTTTTTTATATTCCTTAAGGTGTTTTCTTCACTGTTGATATTTTGCTATTTTTAAGGCATATATTTCAGGCAAATGTCTTTCCACATCCCCTATAGGTATCAGGTTTCTGATGTTAAGGAAAATTTGAAATTTGAGTAAAGACTTGGGCACAGTATTTACATTGTTAGGGTTTCTATACACTATGAATTCTCCAGTGATAAGCCTGAGCAATTGCTAAAAGGTGTGCAACAGTTTTTACATTTGCATTACCTCTCCCTGTTATGATTAGTCTGGTGAAGAATAAGCCATACTCTTTGATTAAAACCTTTCCCACATTCTTAACATTGAATCTCTGCATTATGAATTCTCTGGTGCTGGGTAAGGCTTGATTTATACCTAAAAGCTTTCCCACATTTATTACATTTGTAGGGCTTCACTACAGTATGAATACTCTGGTGTCGAGTAACATCTGCTCTTCGAATAAATCCTTTCCCACATTCTTCACATTTGTAAGGCTTCTCTCCAGTGTGAATTTTCTGGTGTTGAGTAAGGTGTGAACTTTGAATAAAACCCTTCCCACATTCTTTACATTTATAGGGCTTCTCTCCAGTATGGATTTTCTGGTGTCGAGAAAGCAATGAATTACACCTAAAAGCTTTGCCACATTCCTTACATTTGTAGGGCTTCTCTATAGTATGAATACGCTGGTGTAGAGTGAGGTTGGCTCTTTGAATAAATCCTTTCCCACATTCTTCACATTTATAGGGCTTCTCTACCATATGAGTACTCTGGTGTAGAGTCAGGCTTGGTCTTTGAGTAAATCCTTTCCCACATTCTTCACATTTGTAGGGTTTCTCTCCGGTATGAATTCTCTGATGTTGAGTAAGGTGTGCTCTTTGAGTATATCCTCTCCCACATTCTTTACATTTGTAGGGCTTCTCTCCAGTATGAATTATCTGGTGTCGTGTAAGCAATGAATTACACCTAAAAGCTTTGCTACATTCCTTACATTTGTAGGGCTTCTCTCCAGTATGAATACTGTGGTGTAGAGTAAGATGTACTCTTTGAGTAAATTCTTTCCCACATTTATGACATTTGTAGGGCTTCTCTACAGTATGAATACTCTGGTGTCGAATAAGGCTTGGTCTTTGAGTAAATCCTTTCCCACATTCTTCACATTTGTAGGGCTTCTCTCCACTATGAATTCTTTGGTGTTGAGTAAGGCCTGCTCTTTGAGTATATCCTTTCCCACATTCTTTACATTTGTAGGGCTTCTCTCCAGTATGAATACTGTAGTGTAGAGTAAAATATGCTCTTTGAGTAAATCCTTTCCCACATTCTTCACATTTGTAGGGTTTCTCTCCAGTATGAGTACTCTGGTGTTGAGTAACATGTGATCTTTTATTAAAAGCTTTGCCACAAATTTCACATTTATAGGGCTTCTCTCCACTATGAATTCTCTGGTGTTGAGTAAGTTGTCTTCTTTTAGTAAAACCTTTGCCACATTCTTCACATATGTGGGGCTTTTCTCCCATATGAATCCTTTGTTGTTGAGTAAGAGTTGAAAAATTCTTAAATTTTTTTTCACATTCTTGACATTTGTAGGGTTTCTCACTGCTATGCCATCTCAGGTGTTTAGAAATGGTTGAGCAATTATTAAAGGATTTGCCACATTCTTCACATTTGTAGTGTTGATCACTATGGTACCTGTGATGTTTAGAAAGTGGTGTGGAACTCCCTGCTTGAATACATCCCTTAAATTTGGGGGGCTCCTTTCCAGGATGAGCTCCACTGTATTGAGGAAGGCTTGCAGTTGAGTGAGAAGCTCTCTCACATTCCTCACATTTGCAAGGTGCCTCTTGGCTCTGAGTACTCCCATGGTGCTTTGAGCACTGAAGAAGGATTTTCCCACATTTGTCATCTCTGTAAAGGTTCTGTGCACAATGGCCACACTGATGTTCTCCTTTATTGCAACCAAAGCTAGAGTTCTTCTGTGTTTTGCTACATTCATACTTTTTTTCTCCAACATAAGGACACTGGTAATTGCTTAGTGTAGAGACCTGGCTGAAAGTGTTGCTTGTTTCATTACATGTGTTGCACACTTTGCTGAAATCTAAATCTGAATTTTGGTTAAGAAGTATGGAGTATATAGGGGCCTTTCCACCATCATTAAAAGTGTATGTTTGGGCCCAAGAAGGAATTCTTTGTTCACTGCAGAATAATGGACAGTTTGTAAAGAAATTTTCAAAATCAACACTTTGAGAAACTTGTCCTTCAGTTATAAATTGAATACTCTTCTGAGCTATTAAATGTTCTTGAGGACTATTGATGGTATTAAGGACAGTCACTATTAATTGGTCTTGTCCTTCATAATATGATTTCTGACCTTCACTGTTATCTACACTGTTCTGTATTTTCTTTTGTTGTAAATAGTCAAGGTCACAATTTCCATATCTTCTCTTTATCGCTTTTTTAAATAAATGTTCCCTGATGGGTTCTGGTAAAATTTCCTGGGTATGATGAGAAGTCATGCCTAAAAAAAAATGAAAATAATAATTATTTTACATATTAGACTGAGAATATACTTTAAAAATATAACATGAAATTATAGCTGTCAGGACATCAATGTGGTGGCAGAATAGCACACCAAAGACCATAATTACTCCATAAATATATGAGCTGAATAACAATGGATAGACAAATTTACTTTGTGAGAATTATCCAAATCATCTGAGAATTCACAGTGTCCAAGAGGAGTATATAGTTAAAGAGTAATATAACAGAGGAAAGGAAAGTGTGTTATTTTTATCCACTCCTGGCCTTCCTCCTCTAGAATGCACCATTGTACAATTAGGGAAAAGCTACCAACTCCCTTCTTCTCTCTCAATAGGAAAAGGAAAATGTAAAATGTGAACATTTCTGGTTTTCTTGGGGATTGTCTGAAAACCACTGTTGGTCTACCATGAGAAAGACCTGTCTATAACAGATTTTGAATGACCATAACACAGATATTCTACAGGGACAAAGAACCTATGTTGTCTAAAGAGAAAAATGGGCTAATCTTTTTAATGATAAACACACACACACACAACACACCCTGTGTCAGTATTATCTGGATGAAGTCAACACATGGAGACCAAGACAAATGACTTGCTTTTTAAGTTTTATAATTTTGGTTATTCATGGATTCATTTCATTGACAAATAAAATGGCATGTATTTACCAAGTATTTCATGGTATTTGAAAATATAAATACATGGTGAAATGACTAAATCTAGCTAAAAAACATTTTGTTATTTTATATAATCATCATTTTACTACTTAGAAAACATTGCATTCATTCTCTTAGCATTCATCAAGAATTCAGTACATTAGCCAGTGTGGTGGTACAAGCGTGAATCCTCACAACTCAGGAGACTGAGGCAGGAGGATCCAAGTTCAAATACAGCCTCAGCAAATTACTGAGGCTGTAAGTAACTTAGTGAGACCCTGTAACAAAATAAAAAATAATAAAAGGGCTTGGGATGTGGCTCAATATTTAAGTGTTTCTGGGATCAATATTTCTTATGTCCTTTAAAATAATGTATTTCAGTCTTTGACCAACACTCCTAATACACAGGAGCTAGTAACCATTTTACTCTCTGCACTTGTGAGTTCCACATGTGAGTCAGAAGAGGCTGCAAATTACTTTCTGTGACTTCCTTATTTCACGTAATGCAAAGCCCTGCATATTTATCCCATGTCACTTCACTTGACAAGATATCTCTTTTCTATTATTAATTCATTGTGTATAAATATCATATTTTTTACCCATCCAACCCCAGATGGGCACATAGGTGGAGTCCATGTCTTGAGTACTGTGATCAGTGTTTCACTGAAGCAGTAGTGGAGCTCTCTCTGCAACATGCTGACTTAATCTCTTCTGGTTACCTGTTTAGAACTTGCTTTTCTGGATCACAGGGGCATTCTACTCCTAACTTTTTATATGTGGTGCTTAAGATTAAGCCCAAGAGTGTTGAAGCACTGACTTACAACACAAACCCCTTTAAAATTGTTTATTTTGAGACATGGTGTGACACGCCTCTTGCAAGTCCTCCCAATTACCTGGAATTTCAAGCATGTGGCACAGTGCTTCCTGTTTTTCAGTTCTTTACTAACATCCATATTGTTTTCCAAAATGACTATTAATCTACTCTAGGCTGGCTTTTATATGGACAGATCAAAAATAATATGGTATGCAAAGAAAAATGAACACTTGATTAATCAGGGGTAAAATGAAACACAGGAATTGAACATTGGGAATGTAGGAATTATGAATTACACAAGGAACCTAAATAATCTTTAGTTCACTAGACTTATATTACTTATACTACAGCATACTACACAATTCACAATAGCTAAACTGTGGAACCAACCTAGATGCCCTTCATTAGATGAATGGATAAAGAAAATGTGCTAAATATACACAATAGTATATTACTCAGCAATAAAAGAGATCCCAAGTTCAAATACAGTATATTCTTCAACTCCATCCATTTACCTGCAAATGCCATGATTTGGCATGCAGTATATAAGTCTAGTGAACTAAACCAGAACACAGAAAACTGAATAAAATCCAGACAAAAATTATTACTACAAACAAGCAAAACTAGTGTACTTGAAGACTTTCTTAAGAAATAGTGTCTGAGAGAGTGGTGGGGGAGGGTTTGTACACAACTGTAATCCTAGCAACTTGGGAGGCTGAGGCAGAAAGATCACAAGTTTGAGGCCAGCCTCAGCAACTTAGTGAGACTGTCAGAAATTAAAAATGAAAAAGGCAAAGGGCAGTGAAAAAGCAACTGAGTTCAATCTCCAGAATCAATTTTAACAGCCTGAGAAATGATAAATATGAGCAAAAAAAATAAATCAAAATCAAAGAAGTTCAATTATTCCTAAGTAGAAAAAAAAAACAAAAAGACTCAAAGTGCATTGCACTTAATTTTTCAACATTCACAAACAGAGAATCTTGAGAGAACCAAAAGAAAACTGTGTAACTAAAAAGGGTACTTGAATATAATTTCAATATAGTCAATAGTCAATTTCTTTTTTAAAAATTTTTTATTCTAATTTGTTATATATGAAAACAGAATGCATTATAGTTCATATTATACATAAATGTTGAGAGCCACAGCCGAGTTGGGATGGCGCCTAGCATTTTGCCAGTACTTTTGAGTTCTCACGGAGTTCCCTTTGAGTTCCGGTTGAGCTCTCTCGGGGATTCCTGGAGAGTTCCCTTGGTTGGTGAAGTTCCAGTGGAGGGAGTTCCGGTTTGTGTGTGGTGTGTCTTGGAGAAGGCCGAGTGGGTGGCTTTCCAGAGAGTTCAGAAATAAAGTTTGTTCCTGCTTGAGTGGCTCGTGATTCGTGCCCAGCCAGACTACGGCACATAAAGCACAATTTTTCATATTTCTGGTTATATACAAAGTATATTCACACCATCCATGTCTTTGTACATGTACTTAGAGTAAAGATGTCCATCTCATTCCAACATCTTTCCTACACCCTTGTCCCCTCCCTTCCTCTCCCTCCTCTTTGTCCCATGGTTTTTCTAATCTTCCCATGTCCCCCCTCCCAACCTTACTATGAATCAGTGTCTTATATCAGAGAAAACATTTGGCATTTGTTTTTTTGGGATTGGCTAATTTCACACAGTAGTATATTCTTCAACTCCATCCATTTACCTGCAAATGCCATGATTTTATTCTCTTTTATTGCTGATTAATATACTATTGTGTATATTTACCACATTTTCTTTATCCATTCATCTACTGAAGGGCATCTAGGTTGCTTCCACAGTTTAGCTATTGTGAATTGTGTAGTATGCTGTTTTTAAGTCCTTTGGACCTAGACCAAGGAATGGGATAGCTGGGTCAAAAGGTGGTTCCATTCCCAGTTTTCCAAGGAATCTCCACACTGCTTTCCGTATTGGCTGCACCATTTTGCAGTCCCACCAGCAGTGTATGAGTGTGCCTTTTCCCCCACATCCTCACCAGCACTTACTGTTGTTTGTATTCTTAATAGCTGCCATTCTGACTGGAGTGAGATGAAATGGAAACCTTGCAATACAGAAAGGAACTGAGGAATAGCATTAAAAGGGAAAACAACAAAATTACCAACTGATAATACTATAATCAGAAATACTATATTTTCATGTTGGGCTGGGGTTGTGGCTCAGTGGTAGAGTGCTCACCTAGCACATATGAGGCCCTGGGTTTGGTCTTGAGCACCACATAAAAATAAACAAAATAAAGGTATTGTATCCAACTATAACTACAAGATAAAATATTTTAAAAAAGAAATACTATATTTTCATGTGAGTAAAAATAAAGATTTAAATATGTGTAAATGCAGCCATTTATAACTACTTGACCTCTCCTTCAAAAAATACTAAAGTGAATCATCCCATTTGAAAAATAAAATAAATGTGCACAGCAACACAAGTCATATGAAATTTTAAAGCTTTCATGGTAGGTACTACAAAATTCATATTCCAATATAGAATTTAATTTTATGGGAATGATGGGTCATAAAACACTTACTTTTTCAATAGAGTTTGAAATATAAAAACATAAAAATCATCATAAATTCTAAATATGTATGGAACATAAAAATAACTGTGCCATCAATAACATAATTTTCAAAGGATACATAAATATACTGAATTTTGTTATGAAATTGAAGTTAATTTGTTGCCAGTTAAAAACCTACTGTAAGCTTAAAATTATTTTTGTAAAATATCAAAGCAAATGACAAAATACTCATAGAATTAAGGGAAGTGAAAGAGGAATCATATAATGTCATGATAACAATTCATGAACCACAAGATAACCCAATTTAAAAAGAAGGGAAAAGAATTAAAAGAAGCAGAGGAAACTTATTTAAAAAATGACAACTGTATGCAGATTACCAGAGACTAAATCTAAAGATGCAATGTGAAGGCAAAGGTGTATATGAATAGTACACACAAAAGTGACCAGAAATAACATACTTTATGTGTAACATACTTTAAAACAAAAACTTTTGAGATACAATATATTTTATCTCAAATGTAATTTTACTGGCAATAGAAACAAAAATAAAATAAAATAACAGAAGCAAATATAATTGTATTGACAATGGAAACAAGAATCAGGCATAACTTAATTTCATCTTACACTGCCCTAATTTGTGAAATATTGGAGATGGCCATCGAACTATAAAATGTAGGTTTAAAAAAAATTGGAAACATTAACTGTTGTGAGGAAATCTATACTATAACTTGAAATCTAACCTATAAAATGAACTATAGCAAAGAAAAAAAGAAAAAAAATTTAACCAACAAAATTCTGAATAACCATGGATGGATTATTTTGCAAACCCTTTTATATAATTGTAGTTATCCCCTGTGACCATATAACCAAAATGAACAGCCACTGTGAATCACTGACATTCACTCTATGGCAGAAAAAATCCACAGAATATTCTTTATAAGTATTCATAATGAGTTTTGATATGGGAATTTTAATTAATAAATACTTAAGTGATATCAGATACACTGCTGTATGATACTAATATATTAAAATGGATTCACCTCGAGGTCTCCAGAACTGTGCATAGATTTCTGACAGACACATCAAATGATGAAAATGCCATCAGATCATGCTGACCTCACAAGCAAAGGGGAGTGCTTGGGCTGTTGATTTGACTCAACACAGACATCCATGGAGGAGAAGGAGGAGACTAAAAAGGAAACCACGTTCAACATAGGGCAGTATGTGTCCTTCTAGGACAGCACGAGAAATAAACCTAAGCTCCTGGAAGACCATTTCTATGGCATAATAACTTTTCCACCAACATTTGAATTTGGCTTCCTCCTTGCCTTGGACCTCTCAATTGTGTCCTCTGATTCATGAATTTCTGCCCAGCTGGGTACATAGCTCAGGGCTCTTTCCTTTGCACCAGGGGAGGGTGTCCAAATACAGCTTAGAGGCAATGTGTTCATTTCAAAATGAACTGACTATTTGTTGGAATTATCACTGAGAGTATTGATGCTTCTATTCTGGTACCATAAAGGGGAGAAACTGGATTTTGACATGTAGGTCACATCATTCCATATCACTGAAAGGAAGCTCTGCTTACCCAGGAAGACCAGGTTTCTATAGGTCTCTAGCATCACATCTCTGTATAAATTCCTCTGAGCAGGCTCCAGGCATTCCCATTCCTCTTGAGAGAAATCAATGGCCACATCCCTGAATGTCAACAGTTCCTGAAACAAGAATAGGTAAATTAATAGCACACTGACCAATTGACCATTCACAGAGCTTCTAAGTTGACTGAAGATGATATGAGAGTTAGTAGAACTGGTTCTCAAGTAGGTAAGTGACTTTAATTACTCAAGAAAATACTTTGTAACAGTGATATTCTCTAATTCTGAGGAAAGAGTCTTATAAGTCCACAAAAAGTTTATATACTCCAACTTTATAAAATAAAATGTAAAATTAAGGCATCAACACAAGAAAATACATTTTAATTGTGATTTTATATATCATAAGATCAATTATTTCTCAAAGGAGAATGTTCTGGTGAGTAAGAAGGGTAATTCTAAATTTTCAAATGCACAGCCATGAATCAGAGATTCACTAAAATATGACCTGGTTTTCTGAAAATGTAGCAGTAATTCCAATCTAGTAATTCCAATCTGAAATAAGAATAGGTCAATTAATAGCACACTGACCATTTGATCATTCACAGATCATTGCAAATATATACTTCTCACTAAGAGTTTTTCAGGTTTTAATGAAGAAAACCAAAAGAATGTGATAGTAGTACTGGTATTCATCTTTTATGACAATTTGTCAAACACCAAGTAAATGGTAGAGCTCGATTTTTACCCAAGTCTATTTGACCTGTAATTAAAAAAAAAAAAGCACGGGGAGCTTTAAAGTCAACATAAAGTGTTAGTGTTAGAATTTTCAGAGCAGGACAGTGATTATTAATGAGAGGACTAATTGAAAAATGTTAAATAGAAACAGGATCAGATTGATCAAATGATATTTATTTATGTTTCATGTATACATAAGTAGATATGTCATCTTTATACATTGAAAAAACAAATTTTCATGTGAATGTAAATATGACATATATTCCTGGTTCTAAAACATAAATCAATTTTGGATGAATGCTGTCTTAAAAAGGCATTGAGATAGACACCTTTAAGGATAGGGAATAAAATAAGAGCCATAGTTACTGAATCTTTTACACTCTTCATGTTGTCCCTGTTACTAAAAATTTATTTTGAAGAAGACATTATAATTTTCACACACTTGGAAAGATATAATTCTTATTTCTTTCATGGAAAATGCAAGATGTTATGAGATTATGATTGTGAGCTGCAGGTAGAATAAAATTAAAGCCTACGGGATTGTGATCTGCTTCAGGAGCTCTGTTAATAAAGCCAGTGTCTCTATTAAGCAAAAGACAGGCAGAGGCTGCTTTACCCAAAGCAGGCCATGAAGAAAAATTATTAAGAAAGAAGAGTTTTTGTATCAAATATGATGGTTTATGTAGATTATTTAGAAAATCCTACCAAAACACCTAAAGACAAAGACATATAACATTATAGGGGAAATGTGGCAGACAGCATTTATACCAAGCAAATAAGGTTAAAAGAGTTGAAGAACAAATAGAACAAGTTGGTAAAAAGTATCAATCAATATAAAAGGACACATCATCACTGCTGTGATGTCTGTGGCCAAATCAAAACTAAATGACATAGTAAGTATTTCAGCAGAATTTCCATGGCATTGTAGAGATTGAGTCTCTTCTAATCATTCTGTCCTTTTAGACTTATTTCGCTCTTTGGGGCAATGAATGTGCATTTTATTAACTTTTGTGTATTTATGGATAGTGGAGCATCCAGATGGAATGAAAACAAAGCAGGGTTCACTTCTTCTAATGACCCAGAAACATCCGCAATGGGAATCTAAGATACCAAGACAATCCGATGTCCATTTACCAAAAGGAAAACCTTTTGAATCCTGCAGGTCACGTATGCCTGGCCTGGCTTTGATGAAGTGAAAGAACAGAGGGCTCCTGATATAGGGGGGATATGTGCACCATATATGTTTTAAACAGAGTTCAAATTGACTGTTGTGATAAGAAAGTGAAGCAAAGTGGATTTAAACATGTTAAACACAATACTGGAACAGTGGAGAAGTAACAGTCTGCATGTTCCATAGTAGTTTGGGAGGAAAATTCAATGCTGCCCCTGACCTGGGAAACTCCTGGAAAACAACTACATCTTCCTCCTACTTCTCTAGGCTTCCTTCTTAGGAATGATAACCTACCATTCAAACCCATATCTGGAAAATAAGGGACTCATGAAAAAAAAATGGGTCCCAAGGACCTTCCTTTGTAAGCTTAAGATTATTAACTCAAACCTCTCTGCTTCCCAATTTTATTCATTTAGTTTTAGATGAGAAAGTATCACTACTTAATAGGTAAAAGTATTCACACTCAGTGGGATTTTGTTTTCTGATTGGGATTGAATCTAGGGACTGTTTTCAGGTTTACCACTAGCAACATCTGTAGTCCTTTTTTTACTTTTTGAGACATGGTGACCCTAAGCATTCAAGGCTGATGTAAACCATGGAATCCTCCTGCATTGGCCTCCTGAGTAGCTGGCATCCCAGGCATGCATCACCCACAATGCCTGGCCAAACTCAGTCCATAGGAGGCAAGAAAAGTATAAAGGACTTACATTCATACCTGAAATGGAAAAGCATCCACCTTTTTCAAAAAACAAATGTAATATTTGGTTACTAGCTCCATGATAACAAATTATTTACTAAAGACAAATCATGTGAATAATTCTAAGATCTGCCAAACCTTATCTCACATGTTTTAGTATTAAACTCCAATATCCATATGATAAGATCTACCACATATTGACTATCACATGGTTTCATAGATGAGGAGGTGATGACTTGGTATATGGGATTTACCCAGGCAGCTACCAATCAGTTTTTTTAAACTACATTCATTTTTATGCTGCCAAAATGGGAAATAGATTTTCCCTATTTATTATTTCTGGTAAAATTTCCAAAGCTAAGCCTGGGAATTCCATTTGAAATCACCTCCCAAACACAGAGCACAAGAAAATCCTATGAAAAACACTGTGAAGAAGAAGAAAGGCAAATAAAGCATTTTAATAAAGTAACATAACATAAGACTGACTTCCTTTCCTAAAGTACAACTGTATACTGTAGCTTTGGATATATTTTCTTATGTTTGAAGCTTTACTAGTAAAACACATTTTACAGTTAGGGAAAAGTTGAAGCTGAAGTAAGTAAAGAAATCTTTTCAAGGTGACAAGCCCAGGAAGAGCAGAGTGGACTGTAAAATAGACAGGTCAGACCCAAGGTTAAAGTCAAGGCATCCTGACACCTTGGACCTTTTCCCACCCCATTCTTACTGAAGTACAGTGTGGATTCTTGTACACTTGAAGGGTGTGGGTTTTCCTTGAACTTTGGGATACTCTCCTTGTATTCACAACTCAGAGAAAATGCAGAGAGGAGAAGGAATTCTGTATTTCCCCCTCAACACCATGATCCAATTTGTAGGCCAACAAAAATCTGCATGTAATGGAAGTTACAGGAAAAAATATTCATGTTCCAAGGGGTTATGATGTAAATAAAAATGGATAAAGGAGATGCCTCTAAGCCCCAGACCAGCCAGTTTTCCCCCAAGTCTCCACCCCAATCCTCAGCCTGTCCTCTAGGAAGAGATGATCAGGAGGCTGATGGTCTACAGACAATCTTAGTGAAATACCCCTGTGGGTACCAAGTGTCATCACCAGGAAGTTCTTAAATTCAGCACCAGGGAAAAAATAGGACACTGGATAAGGACATTCCAACTAGTAGGTTTTCTGTTGTAGTGAGCATTTCATTTCTGACATAAATAGCTAAAAGTCACAACTTAGAAGAGGAAACATTTATTTCAGCTCACAGTTTTAGGGCACTCGGGCCATGGTAGTCTCACTCCAAAACAGAAACATCAGGGAAGAAGAGCATGAAAAGCTCTTCAGCTCATGGAAGCCAGGAAGCAGAGAAGGAGGAAGGTGCTGGGAGAAGATGATCCTGTTCAGGGCTGCTCCAGTGACCCACATCCTCCAACTAGTTCCCTTCCAATCATCCATTCAGTTGTTACTGGACTAGTCCACAGAAGTCAGAGCCCTCAAGATCCAATCATAGTCTAAAAGCCCATCTCTCCACCTTGCCACAACTGGGGGCCATGTTTCAACATGTGAGATTTTGGAGACATCCCAGATGTAAACCAGAATACTTGTTAAAAATATGGTGATGACTGTGCCTAAGGAAGAAAAAAGAAGGCACAAAGATTTTTAAAAGCAGAGTCTGGAGATTATTCTCTGCCCTCAAATCATGTACAACATTAACCTCCTGAAAACAAACTTTTTCAAAACCATCATCCATTACTGAGGGGTATATGACAATTAAAATACTGTGTTGGCTTCAAATATTGCATGGGTAAAAACTGTTAATAATCCTGTGAACTGCAAAGAGAAAATTGATATTTTGGAATCTGTGGAGGAAACTCAAAAATAAAGGATTTGTTGTCAGCCCTGTGAGCAGCTATAGAGGGAAGAAGATCTAATTTTGAGATCCTGCCTCTCATATTGTGAAAGAATCAGAGAAAATAAATAACCCTGGGAAGAAAGGAAAATCTGATGTCTGCTCTCAACAAAGCACCTCCTACACAAAGACCACATCCACCAAGTCAGCTTCTCCCAGTGTGATGATGTCATATTACAACTCAGTTGATGCAGCAAGCCAACTCTGGCCTCAGCACAGGAGAACAGCAAAAGCCAACCCTGGCTACATCAGGAAGGAGGGAGCTAGGTGAAGCTCGTGCCTGCATGACCAAGGCTTCTGACACTTTCTCTCTTGGTCTATTTCACCACAGCAAATAAAGATCCCAAAAAGAATACAATAATTAACACATAAAAATTGGAGTTGTACAGCAATAATATTTTTTTAAAGAGTTAAAAGCAAGAAAACAAGTATTTTGGCTAGCTCATGTAAAGAGTCTGTTTGACCTAGATTTCAAAAAGAAAATCTTTTTGCCAAGGAATAAACTTGTACGGAGAACTCACAAGCTCTGGAGACAGATGGATGGGTGATATGTATCCCCTGAATGAATCAGTCTCTGGAGCTGAGGCTTGGAAACTAAGAATTTAACTCTGGGAGCTCAACACCTCCTTCTGTTCTCCAAGAAATTTATATAAGAAAATTAAGCAAATCCAAAAAAAAAAGATTGATCAATTCAACTCCATTAAAATGTAGAGAAGTCCATAAAAATGTAGCATGAAGTGAAAAGAGACCCTGCTTCATAAGAAGTTATTTATATGAAAGGAATATAGGTAAAAATGTATTGTCAGTAAAATATGTAAAACAGGAAGAAGTAATAAACATACAAATTAATTAAATGTAATAAAATGATGGAAATTGTGTTTAAATTAAAAACCATATAAGAAAAGTGCTCAATGTCGGATTATGAATAAAAGCAATGTAAAACGACATCAAAATAAGTAAGGGTAAGTGTTCATGAGGAACAAACACACAAGCATGCATGCCCAGATGATTGGCACATTTCACTGACATCTACCAGTAGATCTGAATTTATGCATAATACACAATCCACTGTTTTTTCTCAAGGATTAAAATATTTATGAATCATTAATATGTGGGGAAAAGTTTTTTTAAAAAAAAAAAAAACAACACTGTCAACATGATCAAAAAACAAATTTGAAACAATTCAAGATCCACAGGCAGTGCAACTAAGGAATCAATTAAGAAGAACTGAGCCCCAGACAGCAGCACCGCAGTGTGTGTTCAAGAGACACAGGCAAAGAAATGGTTGACAATGGGAAAAAAAAAAGAAATTCTGAACATAATACTAATGGAATAGCAGTGGGAAAAGTAAGTTATGCAAAACTCAAAAGTAGTACAATCAAGCAAGCAAAACAAAAAAAAATGATTTTGAGAAATACATGGTAAAATTATGAGCAGTGACTAAATGGTCACAGGACTGTCATTATCTCTGTGTGCAGAAGGAAGAGGAGGTCCATGAGACACACCAGAAATGCCAAAGCCCATGTGTTTATCTAATGAGGACCCCAGGGGTGTTTAGGTTCTCATTATTGAAACACAGCATTGCTTTATGGAAAGAATTACCTTGGCTTCTTTAGAGCATTTCACCTAATTCACTCCTATTTTTAAACCATGATTAAAAATTTTAAACCTATATCAAAAAATAAAAATTTCAAGTATGTGGATAAACTGGAATGTATGACACCAAGATTTTATAAAAGAGACAACAAGAAAACAAATCAGCAATATTTGTTTATCCAAATATTTCACTCCTGCACAAGATCACGGCCCCTGTGCCCACCCAGTGCTCTAGGCCTTGGCCTCAGAGTGGCCTCCCAACCACTCCTGTAAATCCCAAGACAATTAAGAGACACCTATTTAAAGGGTAATATTCTAAAATATAGAGATGTTCTCTCAAAAAGAGATTGAGAGTTCTAAATGGTTAGGATGGATCAACTAGTCTATATTGGGAAATTACAATAATCAATAAAAGGTAAATCAATTCTTATCATTTAAATATTTGTACTATTATCTATAACTTAAGCTAATGATACTATGGCTTATGCGAAGCCTTTACTCAATTTTATTAAATAAAGAAAAGGGGGAAATAGAACCCCAGAGGCACATACTAGGTCTTGCAAAATATTTCAAAATTTTCTTACATTGTAATATTGAGAGCCTTAATGTTACTGAACACAGTTCAGTAAATTAAATCAGATTTCAAAGGAGAGTTTAAACCTGTCATCATGAAAATGACTGAGAAACCTGGCACAGGAAGGTAAATTTCCAGCTACAGAGTTTATAGCTATGTAGTTTCATGAGCTTGTCAGGTAAGTGAAAATTATAAAGAGCCTTCTATAGACACACTTCACAGGTCCACCTTTAATGTGCCTTGCAGTGTGGACTGAAAAACCCACCCATGAAACTAGATTAATCATACTGACTGTAATAGTCAGTTAGACCTATATGCTGCTCCTATGGTAAACAGGCTGTCTATGAGTATCTTTTGAGAAAAAGACAGTTTATGAGAAAACTAAACCAGCCAATTATGCTGGTCCTTAGTAATTAAGACTACTTATCTGGACAATTGTCAAAATAGAAAGATTATTAAAATAGATTTTTCCTATACAGGCCAGTTATTTACATAAAATATCCAGCAGTGAATTATTGCCCTAATCATTCTACAATAGAAGTTAATACCTTTTCTAAGTGGATGGATTGTACATGTCTTGTCAGTACAATACAAGGTATCTAGAAATAGTGGATATATTTTAGGCTGGTCTCCTAGAATGGACAAGAACAATCACATGAGGATGCCATGACTCCTAGAAACTTTAACTCTTGGTGAGATGGCATCCAAAAGGATGTTTGATGTTTGACTTCTGCCTTCAGAGTATTCACATTACTGACAGACCTAATAGACCACTTAAATGTGAAAATTAAGAGAAAAGATAATAAATATCCTGCAGCCTGTAAGAATACAATTTATTGTATCACTAGTTATTGCCAGCTAATATTTCAGAGTTATAATATGCTGAAGTTAATGTTCAGGCTTTGAGACAGGTGCATGTCAATTTACCAGATTCAGGCAAGCTGCTAGTCTCATGATCCTTGAAGTGACTACTTTAAATATTATTCTTGCTTCTTCAATTACAGCCTTTGTGGCTACATCTTAAAACTTCAACATACAGATTTTTTTTATATTTGACTTAAATTACTTCCAAGATCCTTCATGGTCAGATAAGAGCTGATGGAGGATGAGAACTAAGTTACAATGCTCTAGAAAACAATGTAATGAATAATGGGAATGAGCCCTTTGCTCTGAGGTTTATGGAGAGGCTTAAATGCCATGCCAATAAAAATGTCTGTTACTATGGCCATATACAATGTCTCCCAATAAAATTGGGAAAAGATTAAGAATCTTCTGATGAGTGTTTGTCATAATAATAATAATAATAACCTGGATCTTCCAAGTTGATGGTGTTATTGAAATGATATGTTTCCTGCTAATTCCTTTTGTGTTTCAATAGTAGATCATGATGACCTTGGATCAAGAATCCAGTGACTGAAAGATATAATTCCCCAGTTGTTGTTGTTGGTTTTTTTTTTTTAATTAAGAAAAGGGAAATATGTGAGAGGCCACTCTGAATGATTTGCATCTCCATCCTGGAGTGGAGAGGCTCTGACTCACTTCACTACATCTCATGGTGACCTGGACATTGTCCCAGTCCTGGAAGTTTGACGATGCATCTGCAGATGTAGGAGTGTCACCCATGGATTGAGCTACATTCACCTATTCCTTTGTGATATTACCCCTGTGCCCTGTTTTGGATAGAAAATTCCAAGGAAACATCCTTTGTGTGCCCCCTTCTCTTGCTCTGCCTTTGAGTGTGGCCTTCCTAGATGTAAGTCAACCTGTGGACAGCAGGCATCACAAAGCTAGACTCAGCCCCCTGAAGCCTGACCCCTTGCCTCATTTGAATGGCTTTTCCACAATAAAAGGGGTCAGCAGGAGTTCTCTCGTTCTCTCTCTCTCTCTCTCTCTCTCTCTCTCTCTCTCTTTTTCTGTGGACCCTTAAGGTCAGAGGAGCCGTCACAGAACCCCCAAAGAAAAATGTATCTCTGTCTCTTGCGTGGTTATTTTATGCAGCCCAGTTCCCCTGGAGTGACCCTGAGTGATTTAGTCATGAGGAATGTGACATATGTGATTGTGCATGCTTATAATTCCAATGACTTGGGAGGCTTAGGCAGATGGATTGCATATTTGAGGCCAGTCTCAGTAATTTAGCAAGATTCTAAGCAACTTAGAAGGCTCTGAACAACTTCAGAGACCCTGTTTGAAAACAAAACAAAGGCTGGGAATATGGCTCAGTGTATAAGAGACCCTGGGTTCAATCTCTGGTTTAAAAAAAAAAAAATCTCTGTATGGTCAATGTGACCTTCATCAGACAGAGTACCCTGAATAATGAGTGGAAAAGGAAACTGACATAAACCTCTCACAACTAACTGATTCTGTCTTTAAGGAAATGCCTGCAAAGAACAGAAACTAAAGCCAGCTCCACAACCCCCTGCTTTTTGTATAAGGGATTGAATTCAGGGGCAATCAACCACTGAGCCACATCCCCAGCCTATTTTGTATTTTATTTAGAGACAGGGTCTCACTGAGTTGCTTAGTACCTCACATTTCCTCAAGCTGGCTTTGAACTTGGGATCCTCCTGCCTCGGTCTCCTGAGCCTCTGGGATTACAGGTGTGTAAAGCCAGTTCTTTTATTGGCAGCCCCAACAAAGAGGTCATCAATGAAGCCTTAAGAAAGCATGGGAAAGGCCTCCCTACATTAAAAATATGCCACAGTAAGAACAGTCCCAGCAGAAGACGCTGGGTACAACTGACACTGGGGCCTCACCTGAAGGTGATGACATTGTGATAAAGGTAAAGTGACATGTCAGGCTCAACCATATCCTGTGCTCCAACCTCTAGAATGCAACCTGGGAAATGAAGACTAAGGCAGAGTTTTGAACATGCCAGGTTGCCCAATGCAGCTCCTGGATGAGATCTGCTCACCCAAAAAGCCATGACTCCACTTGCAAGTGCCATCAGAACATGTCCTAATCTAGTCTCCACTTGCCATCCAGAAAAGGAGACAGCCTGCTCTGCTGGAAGTCAGCTAAAATGTGAGTAAGGCTGTGTAGGTCAAAGGGACAATGAGGAGGATGATCAATGTTATCACAAACATGATGTTGTTGAAGGAGGAGGTAACCTGCCCAGGAAGAAACAGTACCCCAGTAAGAGAAGTACTGATAGTGATCCAGGCCCTTGTGGACAAATTCATAAAACAGGGATAGCATTGGCTTTGCCAAATACCCTGCAATACTCCATCCCTGCTTGTTTTAAAACAAACAACAACAAAACAAACCTCACACTAATACACATTAATTTGTGCAAAGGACCTAAGAGCTATAATTGACATTGCTTATGATATTCAATTCATAGGACTTAATTCATACATACCGCTAATTGCAATGCCAGGTCACTATGGCTGGTTGAAACTGGTACAATTAAAAGATGAATCCTTTTGCATCCCACTGAAAAGGTATTAGTAATTATGATTTGCTTTTGAGTGACAGGACTTCAATACAAATGCAAATTATTCAGTATTTCCAGAATGTTTTACCTCAGTAATTTAAAATATATCTGTTTTGTTTAATGGGTATCTAACAAAAGAGTTAGCTGTGAGGGTAAATAAAGGACTCCTTTTGCAATATGTGTGATATGGGCCAGCATATAAATGCCTTGATCAGACAAACTCAGTTTTACCCTGAGACTCCATTTCATATAAGAAGTACTTCTCCTGTGAGGAAACTCTGCCTCTGTAATCCTGATGCTGCTCAGTCCACCCTGTTTAGAAACACACAGCTTTGAAAAATCTGTCTGTTCTTCTTATATAATGTAAAATTTTTCTCTTTTTGGTTCCCATCTTTCCTTGGCAATGTACCCTGACTGTACTGGGTCATTCTGACCCACTCCCTATGTTGCTACGGTTTTGACTTACTCATGGCTTGCAGCTTTTTTCTAGAAGAGTGCACCCTTTCTTCTGCAAGGGATTGAAGGTTGCAGGGGTGACTTGTTTCCTGATTTTCTGACCTGCAGATGAATAAAGTCCCAGGTCCTGCTTCAAGACTTACCTAGTGATTTATCTGTATCATGCCACGACTTATAGATAACCTGCTTAGAACCTACAACCAAAAACAGCACCTCTCTGTACTACACTGCCCCAGAAGCTCAGTTTGTAAAAAAGTCACTTACCTGGAATTTCAGATTAGCCAATGAGCCTGAGTTTGTGTGTCGGATTGAAAGGAAGCTATATTAAAACATCAGGGACCAGAGACAGTTACATTTGTTCCTGAAATAGTCTTGCTTCTGCCATAGTTTTTTCCTTAATTTTAGTAATAGATAAATATCTATATTAAGCCCTAAAAGGAATAGAAATCTAACATTTGACTTCAACACCAGAATGCCAAGCTGCCTTTGAGAAGTTAAAACAAACCCTCATAACAGCCCTGGCCTGAGGCCTGCCTGACTAAAAAATATATATGAATTTCCCAGCACCATCTGTTGAAGACACTATATTTTACCTTTGTCAAATATGAGATAACTGTATTTATGTGGGTTTGTCTTTGTGTCTTCTCTTCTGTACTATTCGTCTACATATCTATTTTGGTGCCAATATCATGCTGTTTGGGGGACTATAGCTCTGTATTATAGTTTAAGGTCTGGTATTGTGATGCCTCCTGCTTTACTCTTCTTGCTAAGGATTGCTTTGGCTATTCTAGGTCCCTTATTTTTCCAAATGATTTCATGGTTGCATTTTCTATTTCTATGAGAAATGTTGTTGGGATTTTGATTGGAATTGCATTAAATCTGCATAATGCTTTTGATAGTATGGCCATTTTACAATATTAATTTTTCCTATCCAAGAACAAAGGAGATCTTTCAATCTTCTAAGGTCTTCAATGTCTTTCTTTAGTGTTTTGTAGTTTTCATTGTATAGATCTTTTACCTCTTTTATTAGATTGATTTCCAAGTATTTTATGCAGCAAAATGAAGTTAAACCATTATCTCTCATCATGTACAAAACTCAACTCAAAATGTATCAAGGACCTAAGAATTAGACCAGAGACCCTGCACCTACTAGAAGAAAAACTGAGGCCCAAATCTTCAGATTAGTCTCCAACTCCCTTAGCCAGACTCATGAAGTGCAAGAAATAAAATCAAGAATCAAAAAACGGGATAGATTTAACCTAAAAATCTTCTTCTCAGCTAAACTAAAAATAAATAACAGGAAGAGAGAGCCTACAGAGTGGAAGAACATCTTTACTACACACATCAGATGCAGCACTAATTTACAGGATATATAAAGAACTCAAAAAACCTAACACCAAAAAATAAATAAATAAATAACACAATCAATAAATTGGTTAAGGAACTGAAGAGACACTTCTCAGAAAAAGATATACAATCTATCAATAAATATATGAAAAAATGTTCAACTTCTCTACAAATTAGAGAAATGCAAATCAAAACTACTCTAAGATTTCATCTCACTCCAGTCAGAATGGCAGCTATTAAGAATACAAATAATAATAAGTGTTGGTGAGGATGTGAGGGAAAAGGTACACTTATACATTGTTTGTGGGACTGCAAATAGGTGCAACCATTTTGGAAAGCACTATGGAGAGTCCTTAGAAAACTTGGAATTAAGACACCATTTGACCCAGCTATCCCACACCTTGGTTTATACCTAAAGAACTTATACTACAATGACGCAGCCACATCACTATTTATAGCAGCACCATTTACAATAGCTGAATTGTGGAACAACCTAGATGCCCTTCAATAGATGAATAGATAAAGAAACTATGGTATATACACAATGAAATATTACTCAGCATTAAAAGAGAACAAAATTATGGCATTCGTAGGAAAATGGATGGAATTGGAGAATATCATGCTAAGTGAAGTAAGCCAAATCCCCTGTTAAAAAAAAGGCCAAATGTTCTCTCTGATAGGTGGATGCTAGTCCATAATGGGGTGGGTGTGGAAAGAATGGAGGAATTTTGATTGGACAAATGGAGGGAGGGAAGGGATCATGGGGGCAGGAAAGATGTTGAAATGAGACAGACATCATTATCCTAGGTGCATCATTATCCTGCACATATGGTATGACTGTATATCATATACAACCAGAGAAATGAAAAGTTGTGCTACATTTGTGTACAATGAATCAAAATACATTCTGCTGTCATGTATAACTAATTAGAACAAATTTTAAAACTACCATTTATGAATGTGGAAGAAGGTACAGCCTTTGGAGTTCTCCCATGGACACTGGAGACACTGCAACCAGTAGCCTACCTGTGGAAACAATTTGACCACACAAGAAAGGAAAGGTCCCCTGCCTTTGTGATTTACTACAAGAGGTTGAGAAACCCACTCTTGGATAAACCAGTACTCTGCATGTTCCTCATCGAGTCCTCGTGCTGCTCAAACAGGGTGGGTATCAATGGACTGCTGGGAAGGTAGGAAGACTCCAGGCTATCCTATTAGACAATCCAAATGTCACCCTCAAGAGAACCATGCCCACCTTAAATCAAGCAACCCTGTTACCAGCAGAAGGTAATGGGCCAAACAGCATGACCTCTCAGAGAGCTTGGGGACTCTTCAGCAAGTGAGATTTGCTTCAGTTGGCTATCATTGAGCCAGACTAGGCCTCTTCACTGATAGAAACAAGTTCATGGACAATGGCCAGTGGATAGTTGGATTGACTCCTTTCTAGGAACAACAGACATTTCAAGCTGAGCCTTGACAAACCCAGAGATGAGCACTGTGGACTGGAATACAAATATGTCTGGCTCAGGGTCCAGGTCATCCTGTCAAATGGGAAATTCTTCCACAAGTATCCTGCTCATCCAAGTATTGGATGACATTCCCCACCATGAGGCACTGTGCTGGGCCCTTCTTTCCAAGCACCTGGAAAATTCACTGGGATAATCTGTCTACTTCTTTGGAATTGTTTATCTCCTTTCCCAACTCTGAGAACCCAAGAATAAGGAGAAACCCTGCTTTTCTCTTCAACATGAGAAGCTAAGTGACTGAAGAACAATGTGTCTCCAAAGAACTGAAATTAGCATTGAAGGAAGACAACCCTAAGCCCCAATCCATGACCTCCTTAGGAAACCTAGGCCAGAATATTCCTGTAATCTCCAGCATGTCCAGCTGCTCCCACAAGAGCCTCCATCCCCAGAACTCAAGCTGCTCTGTAGGAGAGAACAGAGAGGCTGATATGTCCCTAGAAACTGTAAGGGACAAAGAACCTGTGGGTGCCTGTGTCAGTCTCATGCAGGTCTTAAATGAGGATGAGGAAGAGATATTTCAGTGACTGAGGACATTTTATCCTGTCAAGTCTCCTAAGGGGAGACACAACCAAATGGCATTGTAATATGGTAACTGTGCCTAGGGAGGATAAATTGAGAAGAGGTACAAAGATATTTAACAACTGAATGTCCTGGGGCTGGGGGTGTGGCTCAATGATAGAGCACTTGCCTAGCAGGTGTAAGGCACTGAGTTCCATTCTCAGCACCACATAAAAATAAAATCAAGATATTGTGTCCATCTACAACTAATGATATTTTTTTGAGAGAGAGAGAATTTATATATATATATATATATATATATATATATATATATATATATATATATATATATTTAGTTTTCAGCGGACACAACATCTTTGTTGTATGTGGTGCTGAGGATCGAACCCAGGCTGCAAGCATGCCAGGCGAGTGCGCTACCACTTGAGCCACATCCCAAACTCCAATATTTTTCAAAAATCTGAGTATCCAATGGTTATTCTTAGCTTTCCTGTCAAATATATAAAAATTCATACCTACATAAAATTGTTCACTTTTTAAGATCATTTTGAGACAGGGTCTATTAAAGATGCAGAGGATCTCACTATGATGCTGAGACTAGCTGCAAATTTGTGGTCCTTGTGCCTCAGCCTCTTGAATACCTGGTGTTACAGGCATGTGTCACCACACCTGGCTTATCATTCAGTTTTTATACTAAAGTATATTATAGTTGGAAGCAGTGGCAAAATTTCAAGGTCAGCCTCAGCAACTTTGCAAGATGCTATCTTAAAAATAAAAAATAAAATTAACCGGGGCCAGGTTCAGTGGCACACACTGAACCTAGCAGCTCAGGAGGCTGAGCCAAGAGAATCACGAGTTCAAAGCCAGCCTCAGCAAAAGTGAGGTGCTAAGCAACTCAGTGAGACCTTGTCTCTAAATAAAATACAAAATAGGGGCTAGGGATGTGGCTCAGTGGTGAAATATGCTGCATTCAAATTCTAGTACAAAAAAAAAAAGGCTGTGGATACATCTCAGTGGCCACTCAGTGGCCAAACAGTAACAAAAGAAACAAATATGCTGCCACTTAAAATAACATAGATGAAGCTGAAGAACATCATGTTAAGTGAAATGATCCAGACAAAGAAAGAAACATTTTGCACACTCTGTATGTGAAATCTGGGGGAAATTTTTGAATGCACAGAGAACTGTGGTTACTAGAGGTTGATCATTAATAATGGTGTATCATATACCAGAACTTCCAAAGAGTAAAAGTTTAGATGTTGTTACTACAGAATAAAGTAATTATGGGAGATGATAAATTTTCTTAACACGTATCCACTGTATTTATTAATGAGATTTGGTGTGATGTTTTCATATTTTCATATACACATGCACATGTTCTGACCATGTCCAACCACCCTTCTTCCACTCCTAATGACACAGAGCCCTCTCCTGCCAGAGTCAACACTCTATGTTTATATCAGTTTTATTTTAGCTGCCATGTCTAATAGATAGCATGTGATACCTCTTTCTGTGCCTGTCATTCATGAGTTAGCATTACAGTATTCAGTTCCATCTATTTTGTTGGATATGACAGGATCCCATCTTTGTCTATGGATGGATAATAATACACCATTGTGAATACACAACATACTTTCTGATGCATATGTTAAATTGGTTACCTGTATAACTAATTTTTCTCTTTATATTTATTGCTAAACATACTATTAAACAACATAAATTTATATAACAAAAGAAACAAAAAATAAACTAGGAAACTTGCTCCTTGGCCTGATTTTATCCAACTGAAAAGAAGAAATATAGGGGTTGGGGTTGTGGCTGAGCAGTAGAGCACTTGCCTAGCATGAGTGAGGCACTGGGTTTGATTCTCAGTACCACATAAAAAATAAACATATTATGTCCAACTAAAACTAAAAAAAAAATTTTAATTTTTAAGAAAAGTAATCTAGAGCATAAAAAAATTCATGTCCCTCTTTTACATTGAATTTGATGATAAATTAGACGACAATATGCTCACTTTCTTTGAATCTGTCACTCACTAAACAAATTTGGGAGTCTTCAGTGGATTCTGTTACACTGAAAACTTCTACAAACAATGAAATAAAACAGCTGGGTGATAGGAGATGAATGATTCATAATCTTTCTGCAAATTTATACTTTCTAATTATTTCACCTTTGACCAAGTCCTATCCAGAAGCATTTTTTAAAACAATATATCCACTGCAATGTTTATACTCACATCTTCTATGATCCTACAATGAAACCTCAGGGACCCTGTTCTTCAAACTCAGGGAGCTCAGCATGGATTTTGAGTCCTCTTCCTCACACTTTGAACTACCTAGTCTCCCTTCATCACAGCCCTTGATCCCATGTCTCTATGTTCACACCAGCTTTCTCAATTCCACCTCCCCAGGTGCTGGCACTCCCCCTCCCTCTGCCACAGTTACACCTTCCAGCCTGCTGCATCTGAGCCTCCAGCTGGTCTCCAGTTGCCCCAGCTTCCCTGCTCCTTTCCCCACTCCTACAGCTTGCAGTCTGCCAGCCTCTCCTAGCAACCACAGCCTCATGTCCTGCCCAGACTCTCCTTCATCCTAGGATTCACCACACATTCCTCCTATCAGAGAGCACTAGGCTGGGCTGGGGTCAGTGTTGCAGCCCAGCCTACTGTTGCCCCCTTCTCCTCCCCTTTTTCTGTGATTGATTAAAGAGGGAGTCACACTTCTCTTTTACCGTTTGCTTGCTTTGCCTTTAACTAACACTTCTCTAGAACTACATGAAAAAGGAAAGCAGCACTAACCACTGGGGAGAAGGGAGGGTGGTAAGAGGAAGAGGGCAGGGAGGGGTGTTGGGGATCATCAATGCTCTGTGTCTTGTTGGAGGCAGTAGAGACAGGAAGTGCTCCCTCCATGGTAATTCAGGGATCTTTATCATTTTGAAGTTTGCCCTGTTCTTGCTCAATAAGATCTAATTTATTACATAAAAGTTTGGGTAAGAGCATAAAGGAGGGATTTAAATGGGCACTAGAGGACACTTTTAGTAATGGATATGATAATTTTGTTGATTGCAATCCACTTATTTCTTAAGTGTGGTGAATCTATATGGACTCAGATGTGGTGGGAAGAGAGGCTTCCTAGCCAGAAGTCTTGAGCATGATTTCCCACAAGGCCACTTCATAACTCTGGGCTGTGTGAACTTGGGTAGTTATTTATTCTCTTAGGATCTGCTTCCTCCTCTGTAAATATGGGGGTAATAAAGTTTCCCTGGTGGGGTTATTGTCAGGATTGAACTCTTTTGAGCATGTGTGTATATATGCCTAAACATAAAAACATAAACCTTTGATGTATGTAGGTTAACATATGTCCATCAAACCTCCATAAGGCTGTAAAAAAGTGGAATGCATCTAAAGCTGAGGTTAAAAAGGAAAATATACAGTCTTTAACCAGTTAACTATAAAAGGACTAAGAATTTATTAGCAAGTAATCAGGCTCAATAGTTTAGAAAAAGCAAACTTTATGAAAATAAGAGTAAAGAAAATCCTAAGCAAAAGAGCAAAATTTGAAGGTATTGAAAAATGAACCTACACAGAGGATCACTAATGTCAAATGTTGGTGTTTTTAAAAAACAATTGAAATTGACAGAGCTCTGGTAAATTTGACAAGAAAATTTGTGCTAAATATATATTATATAATTGCACATATATGTACATATGCAATGATGTTTCACTTAATGATGAAGATACATTCTAGAACATTCATTGTGGGATGATTCTGTCATCATAGAGAGTAATGACGAGCCCTAGATGGTATGAACCACTGTGTGCATAGGCTATATGCTACAGCCAGTGCACCTGAAGTCTATCCCTAACCCAAACACCATGTAGGTTACCCATGTATGTTACAGAGCTACAGTGTTCAGTGGTAGACCTTGTAATGAAAGGAATTATTAGGCTGTGGAATTAAAAATAAAACCCTTTATACATCTCTTGCTATTAGACAATAATAAATGATAGAGACTGCAGTGCAGGGAAGAAAAAAAAAATGGCATTCTTTCCAAAGAAAGTAATACAGGAATAATGGGACACCTGTGTGAAAATAAAAATGCTATTGTACCTTTCACCCCTACCACATGAGAACTCATTTCAGATGCAATAAGTTCTGAAATAAAAAGAAAATATAAAGCATTGGAAAGTCAATGTAAGAAAGGGTGGGCTAGGGTGTATATCATGGTGCATGCCTGCAATATCAGTTGCTCTAGAGGCTAAGGCCAGAGGATCACAATTGTGAGGCCAGCTCCAGCAATTCAGCAACACCCTGAGGCAAAGTAAAACTTTTCAAAGGGCTAAGAATGCAATTCAGTGATAGAACACCCTGGCTCTAATCCCCAGTATCACAGTAGAAGGGGAAAAGAATAACAACAAATAAAAAGAGACCTATTTCTCTGCAAAGTTACACAAAACAATATTTTTTAAAATTTCATATTACACAATATTAAAATGAAAATCCTATTAATAAAATGATGTCATTAAAGGATGCAAAGAGAAGTGACAGAGTCAAAGAAACTCATTTCCTCACATATAATCAAACACAGGAAGAAAGGTTTAGAGAGACACCCCAAAAGAAAAGCAGGTAAGAGACTTGAAAAATCACTTTTTATAGGAGACATCTAAGTGTTCAATAATCATAACAGACTCAACCTCTTAGGTAATTGGAGAAATGTAAAATAAAATCACATCATACACACAAAAGTAAATAGTATTGAAGAACATATGAAGTAAATGAATGCTTATGAAGTGAAGGTAGAGTTTAAGTTGTCATTATCTATCTGTGGAAACTATTTTGCCACTAAAGATACATGATACTCCCCCACCAGAAACACATGAACCCTAATGACATAGAAGGACACAGCTGTATTGCTCAAAGGCCTGAGGCCCAGGGGTGTGCCTAAGGAGCCTGCACACTCAGAAAGAGAAACAACAAACTGTGGGGAATAATGGTTTCTAGGAGCCAGACACATTTATGTCATAGTACATACAATTATTAAAATAGTATACAACATGTCAGTTTTCAATAAATGTCACACAAATGTTGTTTTTAACACATAAGCATATTTTTAAAGAAATGTGTAGAATTTATGAGAAAATAAAATACACAGAAGAACATAAAAGACTCAATTACACACTCCATGCATAGATGACCAAACTCTTCAGTATCAAGATGACCATTTCCCCCAAATTAATCTAGAATAATATTTCATCAAAATTTCATCATGCTTTATTTTAATAAAAGAAGGGATCACAGCAAAAAGTTCTGTCATTCTTCTGGAAGGATAACTATGTGTCCAATTAGCCAAGAAATCTCTGAACTACAATAGCAAAAGCAGCAACTATCATTTCCTGACTCTAATGTATGTGAGTGAACTATATTATTACAATAATAAGGACCCAAGAATCACAACACAGAACATTCCACAGATACATCAATATGTATATCAAAACCATTTGTATTGTTAAGTGCAACAGAAGGGCCTACACATCCAACCACATCAAGAAATGTATTTAGGGCTGGGTTTATGGCTCAGTGGTTGAGCGCTTGCCTTGTATGCAGTGGGCACACTGGGTTTGATCTTCAACATCACATAAACATACAAATAAAATAAAAATATTGTGTCTATCTACAACTTAAAAAAAAAGAAAGAAAGAAAAGAAAAGAAAAAAAAGAAATGTACCCAGGTACTGATGTTCATAAGACACTCCAAGAGAACTTAGACAGCTGTGGGACCCTCACATCAGGAAGTTCTGAATCATGGGTCCAGGGCATAATAAGAACCCAGTGACATAAAGTCTACATGGGGGAAAGTCATCTTGACAAGGTGAGGAGGGACACATGCAAGTTTACACCACCTGAGGTTTTTTTGGTTTTGTTTTGTTTTGTTATGGTGCTGGGGATTAAACCCAGGGGCACTCAACCCCTGAGCCATATCCCATCCCTTTTTTATATTTTATTTAGACACAATCTCACTGAGTTGCTTATGGCCTTGCTAAGTTGCTGAGGTTGATGGATCTTGGGATGCTCCTGCCTCAGCCTCCTGAGCCACTGGGATTACAGACTGTTGTAACAGACTCGGGGCCACCAAGACCAACACCACGTGAGTTTCATACAGATTCACATAAATGTTGTATCTCACATGGGAACATGTTTGTTAAGAGAAATGTGTAGGATTTATGAGAAACTAAAATATATAGAAGTCCATAAAAGACTCCATTACACATCCCATGCACCAGTAAAAAAAGTCATCATTACAGCAATGACCATTTCCCCCATACTTATCTATATTATCCCATCAAAACTGCTCTGCACATATATGAAAATATCACAGTGAATTTCACCGTTAAGTTTATCTATAAAGCAGTAGTTTAAAACTATAAATAAATAGAAGGAAGACCAGGAGAGGAGGGGGAATGGTGAGCAAGGAGGAGAGAGAACGGGGGAAGTACCACTAAAATGGAGCAAATTAAACTCATGCTTGAATAATTACAGCAAATGAACCCCAACAGTATGTATGACTATAATGCACTAATAAAAAAAAATCAGCTTGCTTTATTGTAATGGAATAAGGAACAAAAGAATAAGTTTCTATAATTTGTCCACAAAGTTAAACACATGTTGACTTAGCAGAGAAACCTTTTAATTATAAGAGCAAAAGAAGTAGCTATCATTACTAGATAGTGTATATCATGAAACTATAACACTACCATAATAATCAAGGATTCACAGTATAAAAAATCCATAGATGAATCCATATAATTCTTTTTGTCTTGTTGTTGTTTGTTTATTTGGTACTGAAAAACCAGCCTCTACCTCAAAGCAAAGCCTGTCCAAGGAAGGGACATCACCTTTGTCCTTGGGAAAACCCACAGAGCACTTCTAGGCACATTCCCACCCTGCTAAGTTGTTTATCTACAAATAACAGGAGAGATCTGCTGTGCCAGGTGTCCCTGACTCAGTCAGGCTAGGTGGAGATCCATAGCAACCCCCTAGCAGCCACCAATCAGCATGAGACAGGGAAATACCTGGGATGCCAGATGACCCTCCCAGAAGTTTATGGTGGTTGATAATGTGTTGGGAAGCCATGTAGTTCAGCACATATACCCCTCTTGGATTAAACCAATCAGTTCAAATGAATCCCCCTCTTGTAGTAACCAATCACCCCTCCCCAACTTGTTCCTGCCAGTGAATGTGCTATCATGTTTTAGAGTTGTTATTTGATTTTCCCGTGGTGTGTGATGATTTGCTAAGAGATGCTATGATGTACGTGCCCTGCCCTCTCCAAAGAATGTATAAAACTGCTGCAAACCCTGGGCTCGGGGCCTCTCAGTGTCACCAGTTGCTGTGTGTGAGCGGAGGACCGAGTTAGCTCGCAATAAACACCTCTTTGCTGTTTACATCAATCTTGGTCTATGGTGGTCTTTTGGAGGTCTCAAATTCAAGCATAACATATGGGGGCTAGTCCGGGATCCCCCTAATAAGCCTACCCAGACACCCCGATCGAGAGGTGATGAAAACCTGGCCAGTAAGTAAAGGCATTGCCGATCTGTAAGTTTCTATACTCTGGTTGCATGCAGGTTCTGGTTCTGTGTTGCGTGGTTGGCAAAAGGTCCAGGTGGACACACCGAAGGGCAGCCGACGGGGGTTTGTGGGAGACGTCCCTAGCCCCTTTCTGGGTTCTGAGTGGATTGCCTGTAGTAAAGTATTTTGTGAAGTATTTGGTAAAGTATTTTGTAGCTGACGGATCTGCGGTCCGCCTGAGCCTTTAGTTTCTGGGTAGCAATCCACGACGCGCTGCGAATTCTGTGGCCACGCTGCGAATTTTGTGTTACGTGTGTTTGTTTCTATTGTCCTGTCTGTCTCCACCCCAACACCCTGGCAAGAGAACTAATCTCCCAATCTGGGGTCGTCAGATCCAATCTGAGGGGGATGATCCCCCAATCCCTTTGTCTGAAGGGAAGGCCCCAGTTGGCTTGGGGCCAGCACCCACTTTCGTTTTTTTGACAATCTGAAAAGGGAATCTATGTCTTTGTGTGTCTTTTTGTCTGTGTCTATGTTAAGTGTGATGACATTGTTTTACTTTGGACAGATGCAGTGTCCCAAGTTCCAATCTGCCTTAGATGTGTGGAGGTAACTTTAGCTAAATTTTAGCCTAAGAATGTCCCTAGTATGCCTCTCCTGTAAGGGACCAAAAGTCAATAGAACTGCCAGCTTTTCTGTTCTCAACTTTTACATCCTTTTTAGCTGTGTTTTAAAGAACTTTGATAAACTTTACTCCCCTTTGTTAAGCGAGATTAGGGAAGCAATGTTTTTTTTTCTTACCATAGTTGGCTTGAGTGCACCCACTGCAGAGGGAAATGCCTGCTGGGGATCTAATAACTTTGATATCTCACTTTTTCTTTTTCTCAAAACCCTGTCTTCATTATTAAATTGGCATTAATTGGCTTTGAGGACAGGAACCAAACTTTCAGTCACAAATTTTGGCACCCCAGAGGGGACTTTAGAGGAGTCCCCACCCTGCCTTCTTGGGGAAGCCTAGCCCTCAAACAACTGCAAGCAGAGGATTAACTTTTTGAGACCTGACTACTAGAAAGTTAGGAGATATGCCAGCTTGCCTGGGATCAGACCTAACCAAAGGAGCTAATCCTGTAAGTAAAAGGAGGGACTGAGGGACTCCCAGCAACTGCCGAAGCCCCTTTTGTTTCGGGGAACCTCCCTCATTTCTTCCCTGCACTGTAAGGATTGCTCCATCTCTGTTTACTTAAAAAGAAAGGGACACTGAATGCAGTAAAGTCGCCACACCGAGACCCTTGATTTTACACTTCTGGTTGCCCCTATGTGAGAACATCTGGTTCACTCATGGGGAAATCTATGGTGCCACTGGTGCAGGAGTCATAATGGGAGTTAGAAACCTGGGGAGATTTTTCTCTTATCTGGTCTGTTTTAAATGTTATTATAGATTGTTTCTTGGGGATGATCTTGGCTAAATGTGTATCTAAAAGATGATTTTTTATTGTAACAGTCTGGTATCTGAATGGGTTTTTGAAGCATTGCACAATCTTGCAGTTAAAAGTTGGGTATAGGTAATTGTTTAGTTTATGATTCCAGATAATTCATGCCAGAGAACTTAAATACTTAGGATAGAAAATTTAAAAACTCTAAGTTGGCAAGTAACTCCCAATCATTTAGTTTTATTTTTTCATCAATTTTTGAACAGGGTAGCCTGAGAAGATTTCACTAGGTGTACCAGTGCATTCATTTGGACAAGGAGAGTAAATTATGATATGGTATCTGTTCCCCTCAGTGTATAGGGTTTAGGAAAGGAAAGTGTTGGATTGGGACGTTAGTCTGGCTTATTGAATGACATTGAATAGCAACAGTCTTGGGAATTTTTAAAGCTTAATTTTGGATGTACATGGTAGTATGTGGTTCTTTTTTGGAATTTTTTTTCAGGTAATTTAATGTAACTTAATACTACTTTAGGAATTTCAGAACAAAGGAAGTGGCTTAATGATCCTGAAGGAATTTCTTCTGATGGTAGCTTTTATATTATCAAGCAAGATCCTATTTTCAGTTTTGTGTGAGCAAGTTTTTCTAGTGTAGGAAGATGTAAAGGTATGAAATTTTGTGAATTGTATCTTAAACTTGTATCATAATTTTCAACATCCAAACCTGAAAATTGTGACTTATGGTTAAAATGCCTTAGGCATGAGGCTTCTCCTCAGAATTCCAGTTTTTCTTGCTCCTTCCAGACCTCCGCCAGGACTTAAGTTGAAATGCAATAGAAGAAGCCTGCAAGCTCAGTAGAAGACAGATCTGAGGCCCAAGAGAAGAAAAAAAAAAAAAGTAAAGGTGTCTTTTACCGGAACTCAAACTAGACCAAACCAGAAAGTAAATTGTATGGCATTTACTAATTACTGACCGGTCATTTTTTCTAGGACTCTTGCTTTTCCTTAGATTCTGTATTTTTTTTTTTTTGAGCTCATGATTTTGATCCTACAGACTTAAGTTAATGTGTTTCTGATCACTTCTATTTTTGATCAACTGTGGAGATTTTTTGAGCATTACAATGGAGATTTCACCTGAGAAAAGCTACAAGGCCTTGTGTTATGTGTGCACACTTGTGTTATGTGTTGTATGTCTGTATGTGTGTATGTCCATATATCATGCAATAATATGACAACTGGCAGATATATGAGGAGCCTCATGAAATTAAAAAAATGGATCCAAATATCTTTGATTCACATGATTTAAATGGTTCAATTTAAATTGGGTAAATAGATGGAAGTAAAGATGTCTTTAAAATTAAACTTATAAGTTTTTCTAGGTGTTCAAAAAAACTAATAAATGTTGATGCCTATAAAATAATCTGCCAAAATTCAGAAATTTACAAGGATTATTTAAAAATGTGAACAGAAAAAGAGGTTAACAGATGGAAAAGAGAAATTAAAAGGTTTTAGGTATGGATTTAATAGAGGGAAAATGTGTTTCTGGATAAGAGAGTCTATGTGATTAAGTAAATAAGAGGGTTTAAGTAAGCGATAAAGAAGGTCTCTGTAAATTGGTTATATGTGTAAGTTGTTTTTTTTTTTTTTGAGCAAGTAATCTTAAAGAAATTAAAAATTATACAACTATGGTTAAACAACAACTGTTATTTCTCAATATTGTAGTATGTTATTTCCTTAAAAGCTAAACTTGGTTAATATAAGATCATCAATGTAATTGTGGTGCTATTAATGTGTTCATATCTTCCAGGTATACAAGTCTGTAAGGCAGAAGCTTTAAAAGAACATTATATCAAGCTGGTGTTCTAAAGTTGTATGGTAATTTTAGGCTTAAAAGAAAAACATGTTGGAGATTTATTTATATCATTTGTGTCATATAACTGGACTTCTAATCAATAAGATATGTAAAGTTCTATGTTACTTTGTACACTAAGATACAATTTAAATGTATTTTTAAGTTAATGAGAACCTAATCTGTGTGAAGATTGATATTATAAAACACAAAAGTACTTGCTACTTTTCTACAAAAGGTTAAAAGCTTTAAGCCTTTCTTTAATTCATGTTTTAGATGTGATATTATATCGTGTTAGGTAATATTCATGTGACCTTGAGCAACAATTTATGTAGACTTTGTAAAATGTTGTCTAAAAAGCAAATTTTAGTTGCAGAACTACAGTACTTAAGATTTATGAAAAGCCCCGCCTTACCTGAGATAAGGCTCTGTGTCCCATCTCACAACTGTAAAAATGACAACGAAGGAAGTAGGCCAGATTTCAGTACATTTAAAGTTGTGTCCAAAAGTTGGTTTTTGTCAAGATTACTTGGATCTCAAACAGGGGATATAATGTATAACTCTGCCAAAATTCAAGGTAACTAGCTATTACATGAACTAAATATGTTTTTACTCTTGATAATTTTATTTTGTAGTTTTCTTATAAATGGTCTAAAGATTGCCTGTTAATGTTTTGCAGAGGTACTTATTTAAGAACACACAACCTTGGTTGATTTAAGATAATGAGTTATCACCTACAGGATAGAGAGATAGACATTAAAGCCCAGTACTCTTAATATAAGGCTGTTGAAATTTATTTACTGGATGTTTAAGATTAAGTTTTAAAATTAAAGTTAAATTAAAAGGGCCAAGAAAACCAATATTTGGCTCTTGCCCTCTGAGTCAATCTGAATCTAGGGAACAGGGGACTTCTCTAAAGAGCTTTGCAACTCTGGGCCACATAACCTCCCGATCAGGGAGATTAATGAGACCACAAGAGAACGGAAAGCCAATCAGTGCATTTGCTATGAAGAGGAGTGTCATCAGAGAAGGGAGACATCCCTGATGCTTCCAAGGGAAGCCACATGGTCAAGCTAGGCCTGGACCCATCCTAGCGCAAATGGCACTAGTGGAACTGAGAAGCTGCTGTAAAGTTCCCCCAGGACTCCCAAGGAAACTCAGCTGACTGTTAACAATAGATAGAAAAAAGTTAGTTTGACTTGCTTTGCCACAACCCGGCTGGGCACAGAATCACAAGCCACTCAAGCAGGAACAAAACTTTATTTTTAAAAAAGCCGCCAATACCCCGTGCGCGTCTGGCTAGCAAGCTGGTCCACACACGTGGGTGTGTCTACCGGAACCGGGGGCCCAGACCTCCCCCGGAAATTCCCTCCTACTATCCTTCCCCAACCAATGGGAACTCTCCGGGAGTCCCGTAACATGAGTCCCCGTAGCAGGCCGAGGTGAACAGCAGGAGTCCAATTTTCATATGAATGTAAATCTTAACATAATCATATCATCTCAATGGCTAGCTGGCAGTCACCTTAACCAAAGGTGCCATGCATCATAATACTTTGCTGTGGCTCCTAGCATTGCTTCATCTTAAACACCTAGCAAAGACAGTTAAAGCCAAAAACACAGCTATTTCTGGTCATTTTAAATAATAATAATAGTTAAATGTAACTTCCAAGAATAAGTAAATAATAAAAAAGAGATTCTTAGGCAGGAATGCCTGATAACTATCAAAAGGAACTGCCGGAATAGTTTTTAGTTTAAGGCCTACAGATATTTCTAACCTACACAGGTAGGCTTGGTGTTTGCTAGTATGGTTATCCAGCCCTAAGTAACAGAATTAAAGGTTTCTCTATTAGACACAGAGGTCATACTAGTAAAAGGATTTTGCAAGATCAGATGACATTAAATTATTAAACTGTATCTTAAGGGGAAGGACATCTGTAACCCTAAAAGTTAAATGTTATGTTTACAGTCCTGATAACTGGGGATGTTAAAGCCTGGAAAGGGAACTTCTGTACAGTGACATGATCTAGCTTCTGCAACATTTAGTCAGTACTCATGGTTTTTGTTTCTCTCATAGAAGCACCCATCCCCAGATGATAACCTGTTTTTCCCCTACCAGACTTCAAATGGAAATGACTTCTAAAAGGGAACTCATGTCCCCCACATTGTCGTCCCCCATGTCATCCCCCACATCGTTGAGCCCCCTCATGTTCGACACCCCTTTTCAACTCTGAAGCAGCCAGAACGAGCCGTTGCCCCTTCTCCTTAGAACAATAAAGAGTTTCTAAAATTAGGGAGGAATGAAGCCAGAAATAGATAGGCAGTGCAGATAGGTAAATTGAGTCAGGTTGGATCTAGGAACCCAATTTTGAGTGAGTCTGGGAAGTTGAAGACTGTCCCCTGAGGATTACTGTTTAACAAGATGTAGAGCCTGCCCAAATAGGCCCCAACTGAGGGAACCATGATTGGTTCCCAAGTTTCCAGACAAAGGGGGGAATGAAAAACCAGCCTCTATCTCAGAGCAAAGCCTGTCCAAGGAAGGGACATCACCTTTGTCCTTGGAAACAACCCACAAGAGCACTCCTAGGCACAGTCCCACCCTGCTAAGTTGTTTATCTACAAATAACAGGAGAGATCTGCTGTGCCAGGTGTCCCTGACTCAGTCAGGCTAGGTGGGGATCCATAGCAACCCCCTAGCAGCCACCAATCAGCATGAGACAGGGAAATACCTGGGATGCCAGATGACCCTCCCAGAAGTTTATGGTGGTTGATAATGTGTTGGGAAACCATGTAGTTCAGCATGTACACCCCTCTTGGATTAAACCAATCAGTTCAAATGAATCCCCCTCTTGTAGTAACCAATCACCCCTCCCCAACTTGTTCCCACCAGTGAATGTGCTAATCATGTTTTAGAGTTGTTATTTGATTTTTCCCGCAGTGTGTGATGATTTGCTAAGAGATGCTATGATGTATGTGGGGGTCCCTGCCTTCTCCAAAGAGTGTATAAAACTGCTGCAAATCCTGGGCTCGGGGCCTGTCAGTGTCACCAGTTGCTGTGTGTGAGCGGAGGACCAAGCTAGCTCGAAATAAACACCTCTTTGCTGTTTACATCGATCTTGGTCTCTAGTGGTCTTTTGGGGGTCCCGAATTCAAGCATAACAATAACACTAAAATGGAGCAAATTAAACTCATGCTTGAATAATTACAGCAAATGAACCCCAACAGCATGTATGACTATAATGAACAAATGAAAAAAAATCAGCATGCTTTATTTGTAATGGAATAAGGAACGAAAGAATAAGTTTCTATAATTTATCCACAAAGCTAAACACATGTTGACTTAGCAGAGAAACCTTTTAATTATAAGAGCAAAAGAAGTAGCTATCATTACTAGATAGTGTATATCAAGAAACTATAACACTATCATAATAATCAAGGATTCACAGTATAAAAAAAATCCATAGATGAATCCATATAATTGTTTTTGTCTTGTTGTTGTTTGTTTATTTGGTACCAGGGATTAAACCCAGGGGTGCTTAACCACCAAGCTTCATCCCATTTTTTCTGAAATTTTATGTAGAGATGTGGTCTCACTGAGTTGCTTAGAGTCTTGATAAGTTTTTGATGCTGGCTTTGAACTCCCAATCCTCCTGCCTCAGCCTTCAGGGCCTCTGGGATCAAGGTGTGCGTCACCCAGCCCAGTTTATTGGCATCAGATCAATATTGGCATCAGATTCACCATTTTAGGTCAGGAGCCATTTTATCTAGAGGCTTTTAAATTTCCATTTTGAGGCAACACTGCTTAGCTTCCCACAAGAACATTTGAGCTCTGAAGGATCCAACCCCACCCTGGATTATGACCCAACCCCTAAAGGGCTTAGAGAACTCCTCCTCCAGCTAAATCCTGCCCTGGGAGGGCTGAGGCTTTGCCTCCTGCTACTGACAATAAAGCTCTGGCTTGGAATTCCGGGGTGTGGCCTGGTGTTTGGACTTTGCCTGGACATTGCAAGTGTCCTTTCACGGCTGAAACTTGTACTCTTAAATCCAGTAGAAAGGTCTGTATAAATCCGACCATATCTAGGCCAGTCTCAGCAACTTAGCTACACCCTGTCTCAAAATAAAAAATAAAAAGTACTCACGTAGCTCCAAAACAACCACTAGCAAAATTAAGCTTCTCTTCTTGTCAGCAAGATTGTTACAAAGAATGTCAGCAGTATTTTTCCTCCAGAGCGCTCACTGTGGGTTGAGCTTGCTCTTTCTTGTAAAAGCCAAGTTTGCAGACAGGTGTCACAGACTGTCTCAGGGAGCTTGCTGAACAGAAGCTTCGCTTTTGTTTCCCTTGGTAACAACCTGTGTCACCTACAAATATGGGATAAGGAGTAGCTGCCCTGTAACCACGCACTGACTATAAATCTCAGAGAAGTTCTCTACCAGGGTCCCCGCATTGCTCCCTCTGGAGGCTGCGACTTAAGTAAACCTGCTGCCCGCGAATTCCTCAGGTGCCGCCCCCTCCTCCCTACATCAGAACCAGGGATGGAGCTCCTGGTAAAGCACCCTGCGGAAGGAAGGTTGGGGAGGAGGGAGAAAAGGCAAGAAAGTCAGCTAGCTCAAGAGGACGGCGGCAGCGAGGCCCAGAGCCACTGCTCCTCTCCTGCAGGAAAATCCCACTTGGAGAGACTTCTCAGACCGCCATCCCACCTGTCAATCACCACCCACCCGGGAAGACCGCGGCTGCTGACTCTCTAGGGCTAGCTGAGGGGTGCAGCAGGCTGGGAAGGAGCTCCGCTGCCGATAAGCTCCCGACCTAGCTGGCCAGGGGGACTGAGGGGGCGCTGCCAGGAGGAGGGCTCAGGCCGCGGAGCCCGGAGTCCCCAGCAGCTCCTGGCCCCGCCGCAGCCAGTCCCGCGGTTCCAACGACCTCCCTCCCCGGGCTCAAGAGGCCCCGCCCCGCTCACCATTTCCTGGCGCTCAGGAGCCAGGCGGCCACCAGGGATCTTCAGCACCCGCAGGGCAAAGCCAGCGGGACCCCAGGGCTGGCCACGGAAGCCGAAATCGCGAGAAGGGCGGCTCAGAAGGAAAGGGCACGGCCAGACGCGGAAGCCGCCCTGGCTGTGCCGGGATTGGACGGTTCTCCCCGAGTGCTCTCTCCACTGCACAGGGCTGCAGACCCGCCCCGCAGGCTGAGCCCAGAGAGCTTTCTTTCCGAGTGACAGTAGATGACATCCAACCTAGGAATCAGTGAGGCCAGAATGACAGGTTCCTGGCGGCAGCTTTTACTTTCCTCCTGATGTCTGTGAATTGAACAAGAGGGCCTCAGACTACAGCTAATCAAAGGCAAAGTTTCCTCTTAAAAGAGTGATCTAGCAACTCCAGAGGACGTGTGCGATGAACCTCGCATACAAGGTGACTTCACCTTATGAATTATATGTCTGCATTGTATTCACTGGAAATAATATAATAATATAATGACTTTGCAATTTCACTTAACTTTCCTGCTCTCTCACCCTGTGAGTCTGCAGATTGGCCTGGGAAGCAATCCCCTAAGGCAGCAACGGCCAATGAAAATCCTATGTGAATCACAAGGGTCATTTAAATTTTCCTAATATTCACATTAAAAAATTAAAACAGGTGAAATAGATTGTAACGACATAAACCAATATATCCTGAATATTATCCAGATTATTATCGTTGTGCTAATGTAACCCCAAAAGAATAGTAGCAGGATTTCTTCTTTTTTTTTTTCTTTCAGAGAACTCACTATGGTTTGAAGCTTCATCTTTCTTGTAAATGCCAGGTTTGCAGACTGTTGTAACAGGCTCTGTCTCAAGAGAGCTTGCTGTAAAAACGTTATTATTTGTTTTCCTTGGAAAAACCTGTCTGTCCCAAAAATTTGGGACAAAGACTCTCTGCTATGTAACCACCCACTGTTATGTAAACACTCACTGAAGATGAATCTCAAAGGATTTATCAACCCTGGATCAGAGATTATCCAGCCTTAGTTCCTCTGGACCACTAAAGCTAATCAATCTGCATTGTGCAAATTCCTTGAGACTCAGACCTCATCTGTCCTGCATCAGTTTGACCCATATGAAATCATCAATGAAGCATATGTAGTTTAGGAAGTATATCCCCAAACTCACTGGACTTAAAGCCTCCAGCATATCTCATTTTGTAGCAAACACATTCAAGATTTGACAGCTATAGGTGCCCTGTCCTCTGAAATGTGAAGGGCCTGGTTACCTGTTTTTTATGACAGAGATGAGGGACACAGTTTCTTATTAATAATTCTCCTCCAACCCAACCTACCAGGAGACAGTGCCCTGAGTGAGGACAGGGAAGTGTCCATAGTAGGTCACTCTCTCCCACTGGAAGGTGGCCACAGGTCCATTCCCATTGCAGCTATCAGAGAGCAAACAAAGGAAAATGGGGTCCTAGGAGGTGGGGGACACATGTCTTCAGATCTGTCCACAGACTTGACTCTATTGTTTCAAACATGAAATGAATACTTCTTATTTGACAATTTGGCCTTAGACCTAATGGCCAGGCTATGATGTCTGTTTCATGCTGTGGCCAAAGCCCCATGGCTAATTAGCAGCTGGACTGGGACTCAGCATGAGCTGTACCTTATTCCAAAGCCAAAACCCCTCCACCAGACCAAAGGACTCATGCAACATTGCTTATTCTCAAAAAACTTGGAAAGTGACAAATATTTAAAAAAAAACAGCACTTGTGATTATATGTATATGGAACACAGTTCTATGTGTTACACATCATAGCACAAATGGAACCTTCTTATATACTGAGTCATCATGAGACTCCAATTCCAGGATCCAGGGAAACTTGGTTCAGTTTACATCAAGGGCAAACACCAGCTAGAATTAATCTCAACTCCCCTTTGCAAATAAAAATATAGGCTGATTTTGAAAATGTGGTAGGTTTATGAATTATGGAACAGGCTGCTCTAGAGGGATGTAAAAGACTACCAAGTCCTATGATTCCAAACACAGATGGACATGGGCTATACAGAAATGCAGGGAAAAAAAAACTTCTTTATTGTAGGCATAGAATCAGAGGAGGGCAAGGGGACCTGTGATTATTGGCAGTGCCATGAATCATCTGATATAGGAATCTGGAGTTCAGAGCAGGAAGATTCAACATGTTGTATTTGGGCGTGTGGATGGCATTAGTCCCTATTAAGAAAAGGTTATAGTAAACTTGCAAAAGAAAACTGGTATGAGTGGCAGATAGTGGTGAAACAATTATTATCTGCAAGGTGTCTTCCAGGGTTTTGTCCATGATGGAGCCACAGCACATATGTGTTTTATAGTCTCCATGAGGATCTTCATCCAACTGAGTCCTCCAAAAACATCCCCAATACAGGGAAAACGTAGGCTTCTACATGTCAAATGGCTTCTTGGCAGTATGCATCCCAACTGGGAACTGCCCAGACAGGACTGTATGAAATTCCTTCAAACTTGCTCTTGTAGGGAGAAAACCTCTCTCCTCCATATTTAGAAGTAAGCACCTAGAGAAAACATTCCAGGAGAACCTTTGTCTTAAGAGGCACAGTTGCTTGTCCTTTTATGTTATGGAAGGTCTTCAGAGACAGAGCTGTCACCCCAGGTTCCTCCTAGCGGCAGATGCTTGGAGACTACAGGTGCAACAGAGTACATTACAGGGTCCAGAATCTGACTCGGGGAAGAACAAACCTAAATGACTGAGAATTAACTGAAAGATGACTCAAGCTGATCAGCTGGGAAATTGGAAATGAATGGAACAGTGTGATTTTATTTGCCACATGGACAAGAGATTGGCCAAAAGTAAAAAGGAGGCCAAAGCCCAGGGATTTCTGCCTGCAGAGAAGCAGTTACAGTCAGAGATTTCTGGTGGTAATGTAAGAGCTGCAGCTTCAATGTGACCATGCTCTGCCTGTAGCTACTGCAATGTTACATGTGCATATTCTTTCACTCAGTATTCCCTTTCTTCAGATTCTACCCTCATTAGGAAACCAGTTTACGTTTTCAGGTGAATTGTGTCCCCTCCCTAAATCTCATGTTGATGTTCTAACCACCCAGTGCCTCAGACTGTGACTGTTTGCACATATGATTCTTAAAGACATAATCAATGTTTATCTAGTTATTCTGTGTGGGGCTAATCTAATTAAATCCATTTGTCCCACTTATAAGAAGTGACAATAAGGACACAAAGGAGCATAGAAATAATGTTGTGCAAATGTAGAGACAGAAGATGGTGATACATGTCAGAGTGGGTCTCAAAAGAAATTATTCCAGGTCTGGGGTTGTAGCTCAGTAGTAGAGTGCTCGCCTAGCATATGCAAGGCCTTGGTTCAATTTTCGGCAGCAGATAAAAAATAAAAGTAGGGGCTGGGGTTGTGGCTCAGCGGTAGAGTGCTCGCCTAGCTGTGCGAGGTCCTGGGTTCGACCCTCAGCACCACATAAAAATAAATAAACAAAATAATTTTTAAAATAAATAAATAAATAATAAAAGTATTGTGTCCAACTACAACTAAAAAAAATTAATATTAAAAAAAAGAAAATCATTCCAGCAAGCACATTGATGAGTAGCCTCTGGAATTAGGACCAAAGTAATTACTGTCCTTAAGCCCACCATTGTGGCAGTGTCTTATGGCAGCCTTATGAAATGGAGGCAGCCCACTAGGACACACATACTGTCCCTGCAGCACCGCTGACTGAAGATGCAACTGGATCACATCACCTTCCTCCAGCACTGAAAGGCTGAACTGCTACAAGAAATGGCTTTTCTTACTGGAGTATTCTGAAGGCAGGTGAGGAATCAGCTCCTTACCTGGTGGGAACATAGTAATGTGATTTGTGATGCATCACAGTTCCAAAAACCATGCAGCAGAGTTTGACTCCCTTTGTTTGTGTAACCCTCAGTCCTCCTCATGGAAACACTTTCCTGGTAAGGCTACTAGTTTTTAGGTCTTATAGAAGGACTAGAAGCATAGTGGAGTCAACCGCTACATGAGCTACCTGAGGCCAGAAACTGAAGCAAAAACTAGTAACAGTAAAATAAAATTTAAAAAATACCCAATGCCCAGTACAAATTGAAAATGATGCCAAATGCTTTCTTTGTTATTTCTACAAGTGTGTGATCTGGAGATTTATACCTACTATACTGCCAGGGGTAGTAAATACAGTCCAGATTCGTTTTGGAATGAAAATGCAGGTCATTTAAGTGGTAAAGTGCTCAAACAGAATATAGAGAAGTCCTCATACCTGAGTATTGTAACTTGCCCTATCCTGGCCATCTCAAGTACCTGCCTGTGGAAACCCTTCTCCAGAGGGGTCATCTAACCTCAGTCCAAAGTTATTATTGTTGGTTATGTGGTGCGCTTGATCTTTTCTCAAGTAGACACAGTTAAAAATGGCTCCCTGATGATCTGCGTGGCACTGTGCAAACAGATCACCTGACATTCAGTACAACATATAACACTGATGACTCTGGCTAGCCCCAGAGGAAACACTTCCATTTAAAAATTCTATTCCCAGATCAGGAATTTACAAATATACATATAGACCTCCATCTAGGGGTAACACCAGAATAAGAACCCTGTATAAATACCTGAGTAGAAAAATTACTATCCAATGCCTAAATATCCACCCTGGCCAGCCATGCCCAGTGGTAGTAATATGAAAGACCACTAGAGTTCCAGCATCTGGTAATCTCCTCCTGTCATTGCAGGTCCCCTGCAATTCCCCTCTCCCCCACATATACACATACACACACACACACACACACACACACACACACACAAGGGGAAGGACAAGGACTTCTCAGGTGTAACCACAGAAGGGGTTTTTCTGGATTGGTCGTCTCTGGCCCACCCTCTTTTATCTGTGGGTGCTTCCTGATCGATGGCCATAGGGTCTGGTGTTTGGCCTTATCAACATCTACAAATGCTCCCATTCTGGACATTTTTGTGGCTACAACCTTGGAAGTTTTGGACACATGAAGAAAACAGCTTGCTCTCTTGAGCATCTTCCTTCATGGGAGCTGGATAAGGGACTGTGTCTAGAATGTGTGTCTGGTTAAAGGAGTTCTAAGTTCTGTTGGGTTCTAATGCCAAAAGCTTGAGGTCACTTCTTCACAACCTCTTCCTATAATTAGGACT